>NC_080182.1:8656567-8956567 GCF_950295315.1 Erinaceus europaeus | reverse complement strand
TTTTTTTTTACTTTCTTTCTCTGTGAATTCAAGATCCTTGACAATATACAGAAAAAGCCAAGACGCGGTTGCATTTGCATCTTGTGCTTTCCTGCCAGACACTGGGGATGAAAGAGCTAGCAACTCTGACTTAGCAGGGAAACTAATAAACCTGGGCGAGAGATTCCACAGCTGCTTTGTAGACACACACACACACACACACACACACACACACACACACACACACACACACACACACACACGCTGGAGCAGATGAGGAGCACCAAGACTCTCTGAGCTGAATTCCTCTGAGCACCTCTCCGTCCCCCTAAGTCACTGAGCTCTTCTTTGGCGAGATCTGCATTAAGCAAAGGGCTCATGGCATCAGCAGAGGAAGATAGGTTCCCTTCCCAATGTCCCAGCTGTTTGGGCAGAGAGACCTCTAAGTGGGCACTGTGCTGGTCCTAGGCTCTGTAGACACTCAGGAGGCTCTGAGCTCTCGGTGTCATGTCGTGGGACATTGCCTTGGGGGTGCGAATCATGCCCATCTGCTACCGGTCCCACCTCTGGAACGGGAGCCTGACGTGTGTGTGTGTGTGTGTGTGTGTGTGTGTGTGTGTGTGTGTGTGTGTGTGTGTGTGTTTATTTTAGCATTATCCACCACAGTGGACTTCAGGATTTGAAACAGAAAGATGTATTCCATCTGTACAGAGCCAAAAATATCTCTTGAGAGGGGACTTGAATAAATTTGTCTTTAGAGATTTTTTTCCCCCCTTCCTCCGAAATTAAAACCACTGACCAGAATTCAACCAAGCATTTTAGAAGCTGTCCTTTAGAAAGACTGCAGAGTTTCGTCACTGTGAGAACATCACAGTGCAGATTAAGAAGACAACTTGGGCATGAACTATGAGCTCTGACTCTTCAGGTTTCCAGCTGTGGGGTGGACAAATTCCTTGAGTTCCAGGGCCAGGGAGTGGTGCACCTGGTTAAGCGCTCACATTACAGTGCGAAAGGGCCCAGGTTCAAACCCCTGGTCCGCACCTGCAGGGAGGAAAGCTTCACAAGAGGTAAATCAGAGCTGCAGGTGTCTCACTGTCTCTCTCTCCCTCTCTATCTCCCCCTCCCCTCTCAATTTCTGTCTCTATCCAGTTAAAAATTCTTTGACTTCCTTTTCATTAGTTTCCACATCTGCTAAATGGGTGCATAGAAACTTCTTAGTGGGGCCATGCTTAGGAACAGTACTTAGCGTGCTAGAGGCTCTTGACAATACTAGGTACTATCTAGAAAAGCAATCCCCCACTTCCATAAGGCTTCTTTGCTGTTTGGTGGGAGGGATCTCTTTGCAAAGGCAGTGATTCAAAGCCCAGCCTCTGAAGAAGCTGAGAACTTCCATGACAACGGATGAACCTTGTTTTTTTTCTGGGCACTGGCAGGGCTACTGATACCAGGGTCTGGAGATGCAGAAAGAAAGGAGGTAGGATGGTGAGCAAAGCATTAACACTTCACCCCAACAGTACACCAGGGGCTCTGCCAAGCAGCACAGATGCTGCATC
Source organism: Erinaceus europaeus (assembly GCF_950295315.1). Taxonomy (NCBI): domain Eukaryota; kingdom Metazoa; phylum Chordata; class Mammalia; order Eulipotyphla; family Erinaceidae; genus Erinaceus; species Erinaceus europaeus. The sequence goes on along the minus strand of NC_080182.1, from coordinate 8,955,035 downwards.
TCAGCGTCTCCAGATTTTTCTTACAGTTGTCATATTGCCTGGTGGAGAAAGTTACCAGATTCTCTAAGATGAGGCTTTTGCCTAGTGCTTTATCCTTACAGCTTCTCTCAGCCTGACTGCTCCAAGATTGGGCGTTGGGAAGAGATCCCTTGGGCAGAGAATGTGATTTTCCAGGCTGCTCAAATAATAGCTGCCCTGGAGTTAGTCCAGACACCCCTCCAGGCAGTGCTTGCCGTGAGTTCATGCACAAGTTCTGGCCTGCGGGTGGCCCCTCCTGTAACCAGGGCTGATACAGACAGATCTACTAAAATGATCTGGGATATCTATTTATTTATCTAGTTACTACCAAAGTTATCACTGGGGCTCAGTGCCTGCATACCCCACTGTTCTTGGTGACTATGCCTTTTCTTTCTTGTGGATAAAGGGTGAGACAGAAGATGAGAAGGAAAGAGACACACAGAGAAGGAGAGACACCAAAGCATTAGTCCAGCGCAGTAACCCCCCTCCCCCTGCACAGATGCTCCCATGTGGTGGTCCTTGTATACTGTACCAGAAGATCCACCGGCCAGGCCCTGATCTGTAACTTCTTTTTAAAAAATATTTATTTATTCCCTTTTGTTGTTTTACGGTTGTAGTTATTATTGTTGTTGTTGTTGATGTCGTCATTGTTGGACAGGACAGAGAGAAATGGAGAGAGGAGGGGAAGACAGAGAGGGGGAGAGAAAGACAGACACCTGCAGACCTGCTTCACCACCTGTGAAGCGACTCCCCTGCAGGTGGGGAGCCGGGGGCTCGAACCGGGATCCTTCAGCTGGTCCTTGTGTTTCACACCATGTGCACTTAACCCGACTTCCTATCTGTAACTTCTTTGGTTGTTTAGTTAAGGTTTTTTGTTGGGTGGAAGTTGAATTGATGGCCTCAAAATCATCTGCAAACAGAAGTCTCCTCATTGAGTTATCAATTATTTCAGATGCATGACTCCATCCTCAGCATCCCCTTTACTGGACACAGTGGGAACACAGGGAAGGGGGGGGGATGCACTTCACGTTGGAATAGTTAGAAGAGAGACATGGCAAGTATGAGTCTAGAGGCAGAGTGCTGAGGGCCTCTCTGCAATGCAATGTGACCAGGCTCGGATCATTTTTCTCCCCTGAAAATACATCCTCATCTGCGGGGCTCCCTGAGCTCATGCATCCAACTTTTTGGCAAAGTTTAGGATGTGACTGCCATTTGGGGTGGACACAGTGATCTTGGAAATCCCATGGATGCCAACCAAGCGTTGAAAGCAGAGCAGTCATAGATGTGACGCAAGAGCTTGGACCTAGTGTGCGTGTCTGTGAGTGTGCACGTGTGTGGGGCAGGGAAATACCTGTATGTGTGAGAGAGAAAAGGGGAAGAGCGTATTTATGTGTGAGAGAGAGAGCCCAGGAGAGACAGTTATTATACACATCATTCAAACATGTGTGAGAGAAAGAAGGATGGGGAGAGAAGAGGGAGGGTGGAGGGGTAAGGAAAGGAGGGAGAGGAAGGAGGGAGAATAGAAGGAGAAGGAAAGGAGGAGGGGAGAAGAGAGGGAGGGTAGTGGAACTTGCAGAAAAGGCACCGTGACAGAGCAGTTGTGGTATGTGAGAGAAAAATGGGGTGAGGGAGGTGGAAAGAATGCAAGGGAGAGAAGGGAATGGAGAGATGGTATTCATAGTGTGTGCGTGTGTGCAACTATGTGTGTGTAAGAGAGAGAGAGAGAGGAGAGAGAAAGGAGAGAGAGGAGACAGAGAGAGAAAACAAAAGGAGAAAAGAGGAGGGGAGGGGAGGGGAGGGGAGAGAGGAGAGGAGAGGAGAGGAGAGGAGAGGAGAGGAGAGGAGAGGAGAGGAGAGGAGAGGAGAGGAGAGGAGAGGATGCTATGACCATTTGCTGGGTCACCATTTGCCTACACATTTACTGAAAACCTTAGAGAAGCACAGTGTGGAGATCTGAGGAATTCTCTCCCCTGACTAATTCTCACTATTTACCTCAAATGGTGGTGGGTATTATTTCATAGGGCTATTTTACAGTTAAACAGTCAATCAGCGACTCAAGATGTATTTGTCCAGAACATCTACCATGCCAGAAACTGGAGACAGCATGGTGGATAAGGAGTTTATGACCCAGTGAATTATATGGGAAATGCACATAAACTTGATATACGGGGGTGGGGCTGTACATGGGGAGAGTGGTATACAACACAGGAAGAGGGAGGGAGAAAGGACCTGTCAAGAGGTGCCATTGAAGTACAAGGGTGACAGAGAGAGGAAGGGGGGGAGAGGCAAAGAGGTGGAAGGACAGATGGGCCCTGCAGGCCTTTGCTGGATATTGAGGAGGCCTGTCTGTATCTCTAGAGCAGGCTGGATTCTCCACATCTGAAGGCAGAGCATCAGGAGACCCTTGAAGGGTCGGGCCCTCTGTGTCAGCGCCTGACTTCTGGCGCTAGTACCCACCAGTCTAGCTCTGCACTGGGGAGACTGGCTGGTCCTCACTGACAAGATGGACTGAGGCTTCTCAGAGCAGCACAACCTGTGTAGGCAACAGCTGGACGCTGACTCACTCCCTCTGCTGAGGGAAGGAGGATTCTAGGATCTGTTTACTGTTCCAGGCTTGATGCAGTCTTTCCGGAAGCTCTGCGAGGAATAGGCGGCCACACGTTTTTCTTTGTGAAGAACAGAGACAGCGCTGAACAAGCCACGTCTGGGGGAGGTGTGAGTTCAATTTAGGAGATTTTAAAAAGAGATTGTAGCAAAAAATAAAATAAAATAAAATCTTTATTATATAAAGATTATATTATAGCTTGGTATCCATTCATCCTCTTCTTGGGAAAAACAGTGCCCCAAATATTTGAGGAATCACCTCTGATTTATTAGTCCTTGGTAGATTTGACTTCACCTTGAGCGCCAAGAGTGGGCTTTGCTCTAATCAGATACAATTATATGATTAGATCAGGGGGAGATAAGTAGATCTGCAAAACTGGGCCATTGAGACATGCCTCAGATGCCCGTTTAGCCACTGGGAGTGGGGTGGTTTCCGAGGATGTGTGATCAAGACAAACGAGAGACTAGAGTTAATGGCCATTTTGCTACAGTGAGAAGTCTGCAGCTTCAGTCTGGCAGCAGACAGCAATGGTGAAGAATGACACTGAGTCTTGAAGGTTTTGTTTGAACTCCAAATATAACAATAACTGAAGCCACACTGCCTTTGAATTCTTTCAATTGCATAAACAAATACATTTCTTCTTTCTTTTTTCCTTTCTTTTTCTTCTCTCTCTCTTTTGCTTCTAGTCTTATCACTGGGGCTTAGTGCTGGCACTATAAATCCACTGCTCCTGGTGACCATTTTTTTTCCATTTTATTGGTTAGCACAGAGAGAAACTGAGAGGAAAGAGAGGAGGAGATAGAGAAGGAGAGACAAAGACACCTGCAGACCTGCTTCACTGCTTGTGAAGCGTCTCTGCTGAAGATGGGAAGTGGGGGCTTGAACCCGAATACTTGTTTGGTCCTTGTGCTTAGTACTATGTGCGTTTAACTGGATGTGCCACTGCCTGGCCCCCCATTTCTTTTCTTTAAGCCATACTAAGCTGGGTCTTCTGTTATTGGTGATCCACAGAGACCTGACTGAAACAGGTGAATGGGAGTCTCAGTCTCTATCAAGAATCTACAATGCAGGGAACAGGTATACAACCAGGAGATGATGACTGGTCTACTGTCCCTGTCACCAGGCTGCATAGAAGTCTGAATGAGAAATCAGCATCTGAGAAATCAATGTCCACATGCTGCAAAGAAAAGGAGCTGGGTTGTCTTAACCCAGAAGCTGAGATAAGAAGGCCAGTGGGAGGACTGCAGAGCCTGAGTGGGTCTGTCACTGGGTGAGAAACACCAGTTCTAGAGACAGACAAGACTGTTTGTTCACCCCAGTGCAACCTCTCTGTCTTCACTATTTACCTCAACTGGCGGGTGGGTATTATTTCAAAGGGCTATTTTACAGTTAAACAGTCAATCATCCACTCAAGATGTATCTGTCCAGCACATCTACCATGCCAGAAACTGGAGATAGCATGGTGGATGAGGAGTTTATTACATGGGACAGGCACATAAACTTGATATACGGGGGTGGGGCTGTAGACATGGGGGAGAGTGGTATACAACATAGGAAGAGGGAGGGAGGGAGAAAGGTCTGTCAAGAGGTGCCAATTATGAAGTACAAGGGTGACAGAGAGAGGAAAGGGGGGAGGCATAGAGGTGGTAGAACAGATGGGCCCTGCAGGCTTTTGCTGGATATTGAGGAGGCCTGTCTGTATCTCAGGAGCTGAAGAAAACACAGACAGGTTGCCTCTGGATAATTAAGAGTTTGAAACAAATTATGGTCTCTGGTCTTGCATTTAATTGTCGTGGTACTGAGGCTCGGGTGAGCACAAGGATGTGAAGAGAAGCAAATTCTGAGAAGTTCCGTGCCTCTCACCACTGAGTCCGAGCAAGACTGAGACCAGGATGAACTGCAGTGGTGAAGGTGTACTGTCTCCCCAGTTCTGGGGCAGAAACTGGCAGTAGAAAATGGTAAATCTGCCCTGGAGATAACTAGCTCCATGGGAGATTCTGGGAAAGGTGTGGTGACTAGGCACAAAACTGTGATGTATTGCGAGCCTTGGACCTCCTGGAACACGAAAGCCCGTGGCTGGCAGAACTTGCTAGGCTGGGAGTATCTGAGACAGATAGCCTCTGGCAGCCAGTGGTGGTGACCTGTGTCCACAGGCCAGCAGAGTGGGGCAGTGGAAAGATGGGAGATTTCCAAGTCAGAAAGATGAGATTCCAATTCCAAGCTCAGTGCCTAGTTCCTTGTGAGACTTGAAGCAGGTTACTAACCTCTCCGAACTAGTATCCTGCTCTATAAACTGCGTAAAATGTTTTTCTCTTTTTGAAGGTATAATGAGTTAATGCATACAACATGTCTGGTAGTCAGGATGTGTTTTGGCTTTCAATCTCTTCTCTTTTTGTCAGGGTTCAGGGTGACCCTGAAGCATGTGTGACTCTTCTTCTTCTAGCGTTTGCCCTTCTTTCGTAGCCAGTCAACAGCGTCAGGTTGAGCCTGATGTAAAGTTTCGAGACCTCCTTTGAATCAGTAGAGGTGGCAGTCGTTGACTATGTGGGTCATAGTCTGTCTGTAGCCGCAGGGGCAATTCGGGTCGTCTCTGGCTCCCCAGCGATGGAACATAGTGGCGCACCGGCCATGGCCTGTTCGATAGCGATTGAGGAGGGCCCGATCATAACGTGCTAGGTCAAAGCCGGGTTGACGCTTGCAGGGGTCTGTGATGAGGTGTTTGTTCTTGACCTCAGCTGACTGCCAACTCTGTTTCCAAGAGTCTGGAACAGAGAAGTTCAGTGTAGGCGTAGGGGACCAGATTGGGTGACGAGACGTCAAGCGTTGGACAGGGTGGGCGAAGATATCCGCGTATATTGGCAGGTCCGGTCCAGCGTAGACGTGGGAAATGAACTTAGATGATGCCGCATCCCGACGAATATCTGGCGGGGCGATGTTGCTAAGAACTGGCAGCCATGGAACCGGGGTGGAACAGATGGTTCCAGAAATTATCCTCATGGAGGAATATAATTTGGAATCGACCAAGTGGACATGGGGGCTACGGAACCATACTGGGAGACGTGCTAACTATACGCCTTGTCTTGATGCTGAATGCGAGCAACTACTAAAGCAGTATGATTGAGTCGGGCGACCCAGATGTGGCCGACCATCTCATTGCCTCCCTGGATGCAACACGCCAAGCCCGCTGGCAACAGCTCACGGAAAGTCTGAACTTCACCCACTCAAGTAGGAAGGCCTGGAAGCTTCTTCACAGTATGGGTTCTGGTAGCCAACCCCCTCCCATCTCCCATCCTCCCGTATCTCCAAACTCAGTGGCCAGTCACTTAACTCAAGTTGGACGTGCTAAGATCGACCCAGTCTGGAAAAGAGAAATTTCCCATGAGTGGTCATCCCACTTCCAGTTATCTTGTCCATCTCCAAAACTCTCTCCCTTTACACTATCTGAACTGGAAGACGCTTTGAAGAGGGTTAAACCAGGAACAGCTGCTGGCTATGATAACATCACCCCAGAACTCATTCTTAACCTGGGCCTCGCGGCAAAGAAGTGGCTCGCTTCATTCCTGTCCCACATCTTGGAATCTGAGTCTATGCCCAAAGTTTGGCGTCGTGCAAAGGTAATAGCGGTTTTGAAACCAAAGAAAGACCCAACACTGGCCGCCAGCTATAGACCAATTTCTCTCCTCTCCGTGTGTTACAAACTCCTTGAGAGGCTGCTTCTGTCACGTATTTCTCCTCTTACAGAGAAATTCCTATCACCCGCCCAAGCTGGTTTCCGCCCAGGAAGATCTACCTGCGAACAAGCCCTGGCCCTCTCAACTTACATTGAAAATGGATTCCAGAAGAATTTAAAGACAGGTGCTGTCTTTGTTGATCTCACAGCAGCCTATGACACAGCAGCCTATGACACAGTCTGGCACCGTGGTCTCCTAGTCAAGATCTCAAGATGCTTGCCTCCATGGGTGGCCAACACTATATCGTTTCTTCTCCAAAACAGAAGATTCCGGGTGCATCTGGGTGACAAGTCTAGCAGATGGAGACTTGTCTCAAGTGGCCTCCCCCAGGGCTCTGTTCTGGCTCCTATGCTATTTAATATTTACATCAATGACCTCCCAGAAACTTCTTCAAGGAAGTTCATCTATGCCGATGACATCTGCTGTGCAACCCAGGCATCCAACTTCGACATCCTCGAGGAAACACTCACGAAAGACATGTCTCTGATATCTGATTACTGTAAAAAATGGCCACTAATCCCTAGCACTGCTAAAATGGTATCATCTGTCTTCCATCTACACCATGCCTCAGCCTCGCGTGAGCTTAATGTGCAGCTTGGCGATACGAGAATCCGGCATGAAGCCTAGCCAGTCTATCTTGGCATTACTCTCGATCGCACTCTGTCATTTCACGAACATCTCATAAAAACTGCAGCAAAGGTGGGCGCGAGGAATCACATCATTGCAAGACTGGCCAGCTCCTCATGGGGCGCGAGCGCTCCCACACTACGATCATCCTCTCTGGCATTATGCTAGCATGTGTGATAAGATGTAGCTAATATAATTGATCTGGGGGAGAGGTCTGAATAGACATACCTATTCTTTTTTTAAAATTTTTTTTATATTTATTTATTTTCCCTTTTGTTGCCCTTGTAGTAGTTATTATCGTTGTTGCTATTAATGTCATCATTGTTAGATAAGACAGAGAGAAATGGAGAGAGGAGGGAAAGATAAGAGAGATGGAGAGAAAGCTAGACATCTGCAGACCTGCTTCACCGCCTGTGAAGCTACTTCCCTGCAGGTGGGAAGCAGGGGGCTCGAACTGGGATCCTTCTGCCGGTCCTTGCGCTTGGCGCTTAACCCACTGCGCGACCGCCTGACTCCCTATACCTATTCTTTTATTTATTTTCCCCTATTCTCTTATAAAATATATTTATTTAGGATAGAGACAGAGAAGTTGAGAGAGAAGGGAGATATAGAGAGGGAGAGAGAGAGAGAAAGGGAGACACTTTTCACGACTTGGGAAACTTCTCCCTTGCAGGTAAGGACTGGAGGCTTGAACCCAAGTCCTTGTGCATGGCAATGTGTGTGCTCTACCAGGTGTGTCACCACCCAGGCCTGGCATACCCATTCATCATGGTGCAAGATGACAGCCTTTCACAGTCTTTCCTGGCAAGTGGCTGTGGTCCAGGAGAAAAGGAGAAGGAGAGGGAGAAAGATCAAATGTCTAGGAAGAGCCCAAGGAAGGCTGAAGAAGAGCTACATATTGGTAGTGAAGTTCCCAGGCAGGATTTCTAGATGGAAAATCAGTTGTTGTTTTCGACGGGTTATGTTGTTTTCGCCGGGCTGGCTTCACGGGTGGGTACCAGACGACCAGGGACTCATGGTTGAGCTGTAGGCAGTATCTCTTTATTCATGCAGGATGCAGCACAATCTAAGACGAGCTAAGTTAAACTCAAGGTACTCTAAAACTCACAATGCTGTCTTTATATATACTTGCCAAGTAGGGTGGAAACAGGATGTGACATAGAGAGGGTGGAGAGAAAAGTGACTGGTGAAAATCAGAGTGTGACAAGGAGGGGATCAGGGTGTGACAAAGAGGGGGTGGAGCAGGCGAGAATCCTATCACTGAACCACCAATGCCCTGGAGGGAGTGCTTTATGTAAAAGTGATTTATGTAAATAGACCAAAGCTTTGAATGGGATTAAATCTATCCCTATATAGGCATATGGTTAAGCAGAAGCCAGGGGGAACTGGCATACTATCCAACAATCAGCGGCAAATTAAAAGTGTAAGTTAAGAAGACCTGGAGCCTCAGGAGTCACAACACACCCTTTGCAGTCACACACTGGGACTGTGTCTTTGAAGTGAGGTCAGGCAGGTGGGGGGGGGGGGGGAAGAAACATAAACAGATACTGCACAAAAGACATTGTAAGGACAGAATCCCTTTCAAGGTGTGAAGAGCCTCAGGCTAGCAATTTCTAGCTTCTGAAATGCAGTGTGATATGTCTCTACAGTGTCATTTCCTCTCATGCAATTCACATTCTTGGCACTGTACTAAGGTGAGACTATAAGGTGAAGACTTCCCTGGGCAATGTTAGCATGAGCTGTTCCTTCTGGGAAGTTCTGGGGAGGGAGGGGAAAGGAGCAAGCCAGACCCTTGGGTCAAGGATGAGGCTTCACAGCTATAACACATGCTCTATCATGCATGAGGACTTGGAACCACATGGGAACACATCTATATGAATACATATACACATGGGCCAGGAAGACCATTTAGCAACCCCTGTGAAACCCTGAGCACATTTTCTACCACCATCACATTAAAAAAGAGCCTTTATCTTGTTTGGATTCGATCTACTCTGTCAGCTGTTGATGCAGCTTGCATCGAATTCGCAGATCAAGCATGTGATTCAATGTGACAATCAGAAGTGACAAGCAAAATGCCCTGTGCCATGATGCTAATACTCATTAAGCCACTCTTCTCTTCTTTTTCAGATGCCATGCATGAGCACTAGCAAGATGCTGAGCAATTAGTTGTCTGCTAAAACATGTGCCGAGTAATTTGAATCGGGAGACATGTCACACGGTCATTAAAACTACTGTTGAAGAGAAATACAATACTCAATGGAAAGGAAGTGGCTTGTGCTAGAAGAAACAGTCTCATAGGACAGAATATCCAGATATGGAAACACAAACTCTGGGTTCTCATCATGAGCCAAGCCCTCCTCTCTACCTTGGCTGACATCCTGCTAGAGCCCCGTTGGAGAGATTTTTGAAAGATGAAAGACTCAAGTAGTTTTCAATATCTACTTACACCATACTAAGAATTTGTTATCTCGATAGAGATTTCCCCCCCCAAAGGACAAAAACAAATGAACTGAGAGAAGCACTTCTAGATTATTATTTGAGCTGCATTCAGTCTAGGAAGTGACTTGCCTTGATCTTTTCCCATCGACATAGACTCAGGTTCTTCTACAAATATACTACAAGGTATATTTGCATATACCTTGACCTGAAGATCTTGTATATAGTTTTAGAGATGAAAGCAGAAAGGTAAATGAAGTTTTTTTTCTTTGAGGGAAGCAAATACAATTGTGCACAATACGTTGCCAAGGTTATCCTGCTACAATAAGCCCAGAAGCATCTAACAGAAATAGACACTTCACTTAGAGCTAATGTATAAATGCTGTTCCCTAGCACCTCAGGAAAAAAAAAAAATCAAGACTCTTGCTCCCTTTTGGTTTGTTTGCATTTGGCTTTTGTTCAAGTTGAATTTTCTTTTTTTCTTTTTGAATCACAGATAAATCTGATAATCACTTCCAGAATCTGGACATGATCCAGCTATATGTGAATACACCTGGCCTTATGCCCAAGGGAGCACCTCAGATTGTCAAGGACCTGTATGGACAGCCACTGAGCTTAAAGATGACTCGTGAGGGTTACCAATGAAAAAGGATGCTATCAGGGGACTGAACATTAGCACACTGGGTTAAGTGTACATAGTACGAAGCACAAAGACCCACATAAGGATCCCAGTTCAAGCCCCCGGCTCCTCACCTGTGGGGGGGAATCACTTCACAAGCAGTGAAGCAGGCCAGCAGGTGTCTATCTTATTCTCTTTCTCTCTTCCCCTCCCCTCTCTATTTTTCTCTGTTCTATCCAAAAAACAAAATAAAATAAAAATGGCCACAGGAGCAGTGGATTCATAGTGCAGGAACTGAGCCCCAGCAATAACCCTGGAGGCAAAAAGGAAAGAAAGAAAGATACTGTTATCACAACCTCCACACACATCAATTTCTTCAGCTACCAGTTGGTACACTGGCCCTGCCACTTTGCCAATAGCTGAGAGAGCAGAACAACACACTGTGAGTGAAAATGCTCCACACATCTAAGTGCTAAACACAGTGTGGCTGCATGCTTCTTAAACTGCCCAGAAGTTTGTTTTGGGGTCAAGCCTGGAGACATGATGTTAAGCCATTTGTTTTATCCTCCCCATCTGGCTCTCTTCCTCTGATTGGCACCTCCGCAGGATGTGTGCAGGGAGATGACAGGTCCTCCTACTTACACCACACCCTCACCTTGAGCCTCTGTGCTCATCAGCTAGAGGCTGAGTTAAAATCTTATCATCAGTCCTCGTTCCTCCCATCTCCCTGCTGTCTGAAAGCTTAGCTCTCTCTCAGGTTCATCTGTGCCCTTCCATTCTTCTGCCCGCCCCCATCTCTGCCACAGATGACAGCAGCAGCCTGCTCCTGTCTTCCTGCCTCCAGCAGTGCCCTTGCCCCAGACACATCCTTCTGAAATCAGAGTCCGAGTGAGTTATGCCTCTGCACCTGAGGACTGTGCTTGGTAGTCAAGAGAATCATACTCAGGGAGGAGAGAGGGGTGGCAAAAAGTTCCCTTTTGAGCCTGCCCCCAAGGCACTGTTCTAGGTTCTAGGTTGGGGAGGGGGTGTCCATGACACTGTGGAATGTGGCAAACCATGCATCAAGATCTTCTCATGCCAATGCTTGCCAGGCCAACCTTCCTCTCCCACTTTGACTTTTTTTTTCTATTGCCTTTATTATTTTTTTATTTGTTATTAATAGTATGCTACAAGGTTATAAGATTACAATGTACAGTTCTACACCCACCTTGACTTTCTGACCTGACATGGTGATGCTGGCTATATGCTCTCTGCTACAGAGTTAAAAACTTCAGCTGTTGTAGTCTGGAGTCTCCATTCTGTTGATCTACTTGCCCAACTCACTCCAGCAACAGAAACAGTAGCAGCAGCAGCTAACTAAGGTGCTTCCTGGGATCAGCTGCCCTCAGGGAGTCTGGTCACAGCACTGTGAGACTGCGGACTCTTAAACTTCCAGGAGGCCAGAAGTGAGGCCTCGGAGCCTTGCCCGAGGGTGGAAGGGACTGGTCTTGGAACCCAAGCCAACTGGGTCACATCATCTGTCATCACAGCCATGCTGGGTCACTTGCTCTGCTTCCATCTTATATTTCTTTCCCCAGAGCCATGTCTCTGTCCACTTCCAACACTCGTCACTAGACTTCTGGTTTCACCCGAGTAGCAATGACACTAGAGGAGTTCACTGATACTACCTGAGGCTCACTAGGGATCCCTGCCAGCTCCTGGGCCCTTCTCCCCACCGCACATCTCTTCATACCTGCCGACGACAAATTCCCAAGTTTCCCTTCCTCCTGACTTCCCTTCCATCCCTCAAGGGCAGCTCCCCTAGCTGTGCAATGTACAGCTGACACTTCTTCACTCCAGTACTGCAAACATGAGTCACTTCCTTCTGGTCTCCAGTGATTTCAGATGAGAACTTTGCTGTCATCTGGACTACTACTCATCATCATCATCATCATCATCATCATCATCATCATCATCATCATCATCATCATCATTTCCTTCTTCTCCTTTCTCCTCACTTTTTTTCCACCTCCAGTGTGATTGCTGGGGTTCCGTGCCTGTATACTATGAATCCACTGCTCCCCTGTGGTCCTTTTTTCCATTTTACTGGGATAGGACAGATAAAGTGAGGGGGGAATGGGAGATAGACATATAAGCCAGAGAGCGAGATGGACACCTGCAGACCTTCTTCACTGCTTGTGAAGCTTCCCCCATGCAGGTAGGGAGCTGGGGGCTAGAACTCAGATGCTTACATGGGTCCTTGTGCTTCATACTATGAGTGCTTAACCAGTTGCACCACCACCCACCCTGATCTTTTCTAAAGAAAAGGATGAAAGCCGCATAATCTCACTCATTAGCAGAATATAAGAAACAAGCACAGAAAGAGAAACACAAAGTAAAACTTAAGACTAGGTTTAGTATCTGGCACCAAAGCACAGGTATCTGTCAAGGAGGGCAGGAAGGGGAGTAGGAGGGGGGATTTGGGGTCCTGGTGTCTGGTGGTGGAAAAGGACCCGAGTTGGAGGTGAGAATGTTTTGCAGACATCTATCATGAGGAGATGAGAAATTGTTCCCCTATGCCAACGACTGTACTGGAAATCACGAACTGTTCCAAGCCCAAAAAAAAGAAAAAAAAAAAAAGAAATGCGCTGAATCTTGAGAGATCTTTTGTTACTTTAATTTTCAGTAGTTTAATTATTATGTGTCCTGATCTGAAGTACAATGCATTTGCTTCCCCAAGTTGCATGTTTATTTCTCAGGGTGACACTGGCGCAGGGCTACGTTCTACAATCAGCTTTGGAGGGTGACCTTTTTTTCCTTCTCAAATCCACCAGCCTGTTTGTGTTTTATTTCCCTCGGGTATCTCCCACAAATCTTATCCAACAGTTTTTTTTTAACTTTTTATATTTTTTAAACTGTTTTTTAAAATTATTTATTTATTATTATCTTTATTTATTGGCTAGAGACAGCCAGAAATCAAGATGGGGGGGTGATAGAGAGGGAGAGAGACAGAGAGATGCCTGCAGCCCTGCTTCACCACTCTTAAAGCTTTCCCCCTGCAGGTGGGGACCGGGAGCTCGAACCTGGGTCCTTGCGCATTGCAATACATGCGCTCAACCAGGTGCGCCACCACCAGGCCCCCTCCAACAGTTTCTGATTTTCTCCACTCATGCTTGGAAAATCATCTACCGCAATAAGGGGGCTGGAGTCCATTTATGAGCGTGATGAGAAGTGATAGCGTCGGCCCAGGCAGTGCCCTCCCTCGTGCCCCTGCAGGGACTCAGTATGTCTTCTCACGGATGAGCTTTCAGAGCTGGAGCCTTAGCACCAGGAAACTGTGGACCATTACAGCACAGGAAATGATAGTTCTTGCCAATGGGAGCCTCCTAGCCACGTGATACACACACATGCTGGGCACAAGCCAGCCTTTTCCTAACACTTAGCAACCTTGCAAGGTCAGACTCATTAATTACCACTCATCAGGAAGAGGAGAATGATGCTGAGAGAGGCTTAGCAACTGGCCACTAGCCATCAGACAGCTGCTAGAAATAGGCAACGAGTTTAACATTCAACACAGGTTAAACGTCACAATAGTTTTTTAACTTGTTTTCTGACAGTGTAGGTTACACCTAATAAAATGTATTAGCCTCAACATCACATTCAATGGTTTTTTAATTCTCCCTTCTCATGTAAGTGACAAGACTCTTTTTTTTCCCCTTACCAGAGAATTCCTAAATACTCCTGTTAAAGCTTTGAAGTGCAGACAGTGTGATGTTCTCCTGGCGTCTGATCATCATGAGAGCAGTTCACAACACAAGCAAGTTTCCTAGCGATACTAACAGCACAGCTTATACCATCCAGACTGATGGGAGTCCACACACATAGCAAACGCTGGACCTCCTAAAAGGTAAGGCTCAATTGAACTTCACCCTCTTTCTAACACCTCTTTCCTCTCTCTAGTGAGGGCTTAAGACATACTAATTCTGCAATAGAACTTGGACTGGAGTTGGTGTACTGCACCAAAGTAAAAGATTCTGGGAGGGGGCAAGGGGTTCAGGTCCTGGAACATGATGGCAGAGGAGGACCCAGTGAGGGTAGAAATGTTCCGTGGAGGGAGTCAGGCAGTAGTGCAGCGGGTTAAACGCACATGGCACAAAGCAAAGACTGGCATAAAGATCCCAGTTCAAGCCCCTGGCTCCCCACCTGCAGGGGAGTTGCTTTACAAGCAGTGAAGCAAGTCTGCAGGTGTCTATCTCTCCCCCTCTTGTCTTCCCCACCTCTCTCCATTTCTGTCTTATCCAACAACAATGACATCAATAATAACTACAACAATAAAACAACAAGGGCAACAAAAGGGGAATAAATAAATAAATAAATAAATATTAAAAAAAAAGAAATGTTCTGTGGAAAACTGGGGAATGTTACGCAAGTACAAAGTATTGTATTTTACTGTTGACTGTATACAATCCATACCCCAATAAAGAAATAAAAAAAAATAAAATAATTCTGCAATAGCCCCTGGTCCCAATGTTCATAATTTTTTTTTAAAGGCTTAATAGTACATACAGCACTATCTTTTATTCCTGTGGAACTTAACTGATTTCATGCCGAAGACTGGCTTTTCCAAATCAGACCTTACTCCTCTAGAGTATTTATGAGGATTTGCAATTTTAAAAGTAGCTTTAGAAAGTTACATGGCTTCTGCAACCCACAACGACCCTGGGTCCATGCTCCCAGAGGGACAGAGAGTGGGAGAGCTATTGGGGAGGGGATGGGATATGGAGATTGGGTGGCGGGAATTGTGTGGAGTTGTACCCCCACCCCATCCTATGATTTTGTTAATGTCTCCTTTCTTAAATTAAGAAAAAGAAAGTTACATGGGTATTCTTTACTGACTAGCTTTTCCTCATGCTGGGACACAAATCCTTCTCATTTTTTAAACTGAAGTGTTTCTTTTAAAGAAACTTTTAACGGTTTAATTGTAAGTATTCTCCTACACCATATAATTTAACAATTATAATCAATGATGCAACAACTCATTAATACTCACACAGTCCATTGCTATACTTCTTCCATCCCTGGGCAGCATCCATGAGCTGGTGGGCCTCTGAGTCTGGCCAACTCCCCGTCTAACACACCATTGCAAAGACACCAGAAGTCCAGCATTTGTGGGAACCAATCTGTCATCTCTATCATGTCCTCACTATGGTTCTTTACAGTTGTTCTTTAACTCCAAGAAAAGGGAATTCTTCCCTTCCAGAGGGCAAGCCTGGAACTGGGGAGTCATCTTTGATACCACCCTCAGTCCCCACAGGTAAGCCTATTTCTTCAGTTAGCACCTTTGAAGTGCCTGTTGAGTTCTAGGTTCTGGAGATACAGCAAGGCGCAGACAGAGCAAGGACTCAGACCTCATGGAGACGTATTCCGGGGAAGAGCACTGGAAGATAAGCAGGCCAAGCGAATAAACGGGCGACTGAATGAGTAACTATAGTGAAGTACTGCACAGGAAAGGTTAGCGAGTCATGAGGACACACGTCAGGGGAGTCTCACGGGGCCATCTGTTTCCATCAAGAAGCATATTGTAAGTGAGTATTAAAGAGCTTCCTTTCTTCCTTTCTCTCATATATATATAGAAATTATTTATTCATTTATTACTGGATAGAAAAAAAAAGAGAAACTGAGAGGGGAGGGGGAGATAATGGGTAAGAGAGGCAGAGAGACAACTGCGACCCTGCTTCACCACTTGTGAAGCTTCCCCCACTACAGGCAGGGACCAGGGGCTTGAACCTGCATCCTTGTACACTGTAATGTGAGTGCTTAACTAGGTGTGCCATCCCGGCTCCTGCTTGCTTGCTTGCTTGCTTTCTTTCTTTCTTTCTTTCTTTCTTTCTTTCTTTCTTTCTTTCTTTCTTTTTTCCTTCCTTTCACTCTCCTTTGCTTTGTCACATAATATTAAGGGATGGTAAAAAAGAAGGGTGTCATGTATTTTGCCAACACTGTTCTTCCAGGTTCTAGCACAGTGACTAGCACCTATTAAAAACTCAGTAGTTGCCTATAGATTTACTGACAATACTTAATTTCTAGAAAGCATTAGGCATGAAAAATAGATGGGGCAAAATAGACCCAAATGACCAGATTAATTCAGAGTAGAGATTAATAATTCAATAAAACCCGGGGAGATTCCCTAGCTGAGAAGGGGCTCTTGGCACAACTATATGGATGTCTCCCTGGTGAGTTACTATTGCATAGAATTCTAGAACACCCTAAGTTTTTCAAATCAGTTGGGACATGCTTCAAATATGACCACTGTCTAAAACATGCATCGCTCTTAAATTTCTATTAAAATCACATTTTAGAAAAATGTGGAGACTCGTCTGTTATACTGCTACATTCCTACACTTCACAGGCCCTGGAGGATAAGGCTTCTAAGGGAGAAGTCATACGCTCACATCAGTTCTGCACTGCTAGCCAGTATGAGAGCTGAAGCTGCAAGAACCTGGATGGTTTCATTTTCAATGTCCTGTGGACTCTGGCATTGACCCTGGTTTGAGTCAGAGGCAGAATAAATTTCTTGGAGTGAATGAAAGACGGGAACACAATTCTTTTCTACCAGGGGAATTCTGATCCTTCTTAATTAAATGAATTTTTTTGGCCTCCAGTCTCTCTGGTGATGGACAGATGCTGGTGTGGCAGGAGGCATCTCAGCAGAGCAGCGGTCAGTTCGCGGAGTCAGAGAAGGAAAATAGTCAGACATTCCAGTGATGGACCCTTGGCACTTGGTGTCCCCTGAATCCTGGCTCCAGCTCTAAACTGTGGCAGGCACTAGTTCCACCTCACGATGAGACAACTGGTAGAGGTGAGAAATCAGAGGAATGTGAGGGTTTAGAATTAAGCGAATTCATGGTACAGGTGGAAAAAGGACCAGGCTTCAAATGGGGAAAAGAATCTTAATTATAGGTTGCAGGGATCTAGGGCCGAAGAAAATTCTAAAAGTAACTTCTTTAAATGATTTTTAAAAATAACTTTTAAAAATTATATTTATTTATTGGGTAGAGACAGCCAGAAATTGAAAGGGTAGAGGGAAAGAAAGAGAGAGATATGGAGGGAGGGAGGGGCGGGCACCTGTAGCCTTGCTTTACCACTCGCAAAGCTTTTCCCTTGCAGGTGGGGACAGGGGCTTGAACCTGGGTCCTTGAGCATTGTGATGTGTGCATTCAACCGGGTACACCACCACCCAGCCCCTCTTTAAATGTTTTCTTTTTTTTTTTTTGCCTCCAGGGTTATTGCTATGAATCCACTGCTCCTGGAGGCCATTTTTTTTTTTTACCCTTTTGTTGCCCTTGTTGTTGTAGCCTTGTTGTGGTTATTATTGTTGTTGTTGATGTCATTCATTGTTGGATAGGACAGAGAGAAATGGAGAAAGGAGGGGAAGACAGAGAGGGGGAGAGAAAGACAGACACCTGCAGATCTGCTTCACCACCTGTGAAGCGACTCCCCTGGCTCTAACCGGGATCCTTCCGCCATGTGCACTTAACCCACTGCGCTATTGCCCGACCCCCTTTAAATGTTTTCTATCATGGCTATGATCCTATCTTCTCCAAGGTAACCCTGAATTATACATTCATCATTATTTTTAAAATGTCTCTACTGGGGATTAATGTTTTACAGTCAACAGTAAATATAATAGTTTGCACATTCATAACATAGTTTGCGTAACATTTCTCAGTTTTCCACACAACAATACAAACCTCACTAGGTCCTCTGCCATCCTACTCCAGGACCTGAATGAACTCCCCCTGCCACCTCAGAGTCTTTTACTTCGGTGTAATACACCTATAGTTTCATTATTTTGCCAGTGGCTATTCAATTTCCCCAGTATCATTTAGTGAAGAGACTTGGATTATTTTTTTGTCTGGATTTTTATTTTGTTTTGTTTCTGCCAGAAGAGTTCTGCTTAGCTCTGGCTTATGGTGATGTGGGGGGCTGAAGCTGAGACCTTGGATTCTCAGGCATGAAAGTCTTTTGCAGAACCATCGTGCTGTCTCCCTTGCCCAAGCACTGGGGTTTATTTCAGGCTCTCAACTGATGATGTGTATATATTTGCCATTGGAACCTTATTACTGCACAATCTACTGCTCTCAGCAGACTTGGTTTTCCCCATTTGATCTCAGAAAGAGATAGGGAAGGGGGGAGGGAGGGAGAGAGAGAGAGAGAGAGAGAGAGAGAGAGAGAGAGAGAGGAAATACACATCAGAGCACCACAACTCAGCCCCACCAGGCTTTCTTTTGGTGCCAAGCATGGCGTTTCCATGTAGCTCAGGGGGTTTGGACCAGAGTCCTTGTTCACAGCAAAGTGTGGATTCTACTGGGTGGGTTATTGCTCAGTCTCATCTGCCTACTTTTATTTCAATATCATATTGTTTTGATTACTATAGTTTTATAATTCCGTTTTAAGTCAGGTCTACCCCAAACATCAATAAGTTTGTATCTTAGGGTCCTTGTAATTTTTAAAAATATTTATTTATTTATTCCCTTTTGTTGCCCTGTTTTATTGTTGTAATTATTACTGATGTCATTGTGGTTAGATAAGACAGAGAGAAATGAAGAGAGGAGGGGAAGACATAGAAGGGGAGAGAAACATAGATACCTGCAGACCCGTTTCACCATCTGTGAAATGACTCCCCTGCAGGTGGGGAGCTGGGGACTCAAACAGGGATCCTTAAGCCGGTCCTTGTGCTTTGCGCCATGTGCACTTAAACTGCTGTGCTACCGCCCGACTCCAGGGTCCTTGTAATTTAAACTGCCCAATATTGGCAGGAACAGGTGCCACTCCACTCTATCCTCAGTTTCCTCTTATGGCTAATAATAAGTAAATGGGTATAAGTATGCTTCATTGGCTTAGATAACACAGATCCAAAGGACTGGGCCAGTCCCAAGAGAGTGTCAGCTCACAGAAATAAACTTAGTGGCACATTGCCTTGGATATTGCTTGTACAGCAAACAATGTGGATGAAATCAATGCTATTGAACTATACACCTGAAATTGCCCAACAAAGACATATACAACTCAACAGAAGGACCCCACCCCTCCCTGTCACTATCCAGTCAATAAGTAAAAGAAAAAGAAAAAACATTTTTTCCCGAAGGGGTGAGCAGGTGAACAGAATCAGCAAAGCATGGTGAAGAATCCTTCTTAACTATTACCACTGTAGGGAGAAAGGGACAAGGGAGGGGCAGTTCCTGAAAAGCCATGATGAGGGTTGTAGCCAATACCAGCCAACAGGACCTGTGCTGGAGGTTCCCCTGCTGGCCAAACCATTGAAAGGGAGTGTGGAGGCTGCACCCCCAGGAGCTCTCTCCCCTCTGCATCTGCCTATTCTTCCCACTGTCCACACCCAGACTGTAACCAGACCAGTTAGGGGCCCTTGGGTGGTGCAGTCCTCAAAGCATGCTGTACAGATGAGAATATGTCTGTAGGGACTGAGAGAGAATGCTCAGCATAATTAGATTTAAAATGTCGTTTTTTAAAAAAATTGCACCATTGCAAAAACAAAAAAATGAAACTACTTTGTGGGCAGCCTCTCTTGCCACCTTCTAGTCCAAATAGAAAATGTCTACCAGCTTGGGAGTTAGGAATCACCCCCCATCTATGTGGAAAGGGGTAAAATGCTACCACTTCCTCTGCCAAAACATTTATCCTAGACTCTACTCCAGTTACACTTATCTGAGTCTGGAGGTGATGGTGGTCAAAGAAAACTAGGTAAGTAAGTGACCTGGGCCCTGTGTGAAGCAGGAATCACCTGTGTGCAACTGGAGGTTACTTTACTTTCTTTTTTTTTTGCCTCCAGGTTTATTGCTGGGGCTCAGTGCCTTCACCATGAATCCACTGCTCCTGGGGGCCTTTTTTTTTTTTTTGGCCTCTTTTGTTGCCCTTGTTGTTGTAGCCTTGTGGTTATTATTCTTGTTGGTGTCATTTGTTGTTGGATAGGACAGAGAAAAATGAGAGAAGGGGAAGACAGAGAGGGGGAGAGAAAGACAGATACCTGCAGACCTGTTTCACCACCTGTGAAGCGACTTCCCTGCAGGTGGGGAACTGGGGGCTCGAACCAGGGTCCTTATGCCTGTCCTTGCGCTTTGTGCCACATGCGCTTAACCCGCTGTGCTACCACCTGATCCCCTGGAGGTTACTTTCTAGCAGGCAGTCATGAGCAAGAACAGAGCAGATTTGATGAATACGCTATCAGATTAGTATTGCTCAGTAATTATCTACAGGTCAAACTACCAACAACTAAGGTGATTTCTGTCAAGCACTTTAGGGAGGTCAACCGTGTCTTGGAGAAACTTATGTCAGCAAATATCAAAGATATGAGCCCTGCTGCTTGAAAAATCACAAAATATTTCTTTTTTTATTTTGGCCCTCTGTACTGCATACTGGATAATTTGTATACACTGGTCCTTCATTTCACTATCTATCTATCAAGTTGTGTTTAATCTGCTCTATAACCCTCCCACTTTCTTTTTCATTTCTAGAAATCATATTTGCTTCTTTGCAAATCAGAGCAGTCCAATCATAATCACTTATTCCTTCCTCTTCATTTTAGTATTTGTTTATTTCTTTATACCTATTACTTATAGTTATTTTTTTTATTATTCTAACACCTGGGTATTTTTTATTGATTTAATAATGATCAACAAAACTATAGGGTAAGAGGGGTACAATTCCCACCACCAGAGTCCCGCATCCCATCCCTCTATTGAAAGATTCCTTATTCTTTATCCCTATTCTTTATTCTTTATTCTTGGACCCAAGATCATTTTGAGGTGCAGAAGGTGGGGGGTCTGGCTTCTGTAATTGCTTCTCCACTGGCCATGGGTGTTGACAGGTGGATACACACTCCCAGCCTGTTTCTGTCTTTCTCTAGTGGGACAGGGCTCTAGAGAGATGGGATTTCAGGACAGATTGGTGGGGTCATCTGCCCGGGGAAGTCAGTTTGGGTTTGTGGTAACATTTGCAACTTGGTGGCTAAAAAGCATTAAGATAGAAAGCAGGACAATTTGTTTAACAATCAGGAACCTAAAGGTAAGAATAGAGCAAATGAGATTTGGGGTCTCCATGTTGGAAGAAGCTAGGAAGTCTATTATATTCCAAAGGACCCATGACTTTACTAATATTTGCCTGAGCCCGATAGCTGACTTGCAGGTGGGCTAAAGGTATTGTCTGGGGCGATGGTGTGAGAGTTGGAAATAGGACTAGAAAGTTGGATAAGGGCAGAGAGTAGCTCCCAATTATGGGAAGAGGGTATAAATACTGTTAACTATGTAAACCCCATCGATCTGATCTGGGACCCATATTCAGCACAGGAGCCTGTGTAACCACTTGAGGTATTTCAAACATTCTCTGCTAGCTGTTGCTTCTATTAATCCTTGATCTAGATTTTCCAGATATCACAGAAATTCTCAGCCTTAGTTAGGTGAGTGTGTGTGTGTGTGTGTGTGTGTGGTAGGAATTCAGGCTAAAACTACATGAAAACTTATTGTTTATGGTCTTGTTTAATACATTTTATTGGCAACTTTCACTCTACCCATTTTTAAGTAAGATTTATTCTCCCCATCACTAAACATGCTCCTTTGCTGCCACCTTCTGCATAGTGGATTTATTTCTAGGTGACTCTTACACTAAATCTATAACCTCACAGTGATAAAGTTTTAGGTAAGATGTCTCTTACTCTCCTACTAGATTTCTCCATATTAGTGGAAGCCCCTAGTTTATTTCTTGTTCCTTGCACCATACACAGATGGATAACAAAAGGACAGGTTTCATGTTAACTGGGCTCACTCCAAACTCTCTGGAACAAACCACCTCTACATTTTTTGTTTTTACCAGAGCACTTCTCAGCTCTGGCTTATGGTGGTGTGGAGGCTTAAACCTGGGACTTTGAAGCCTCAAGCATGAGAGTCTCTTTGCATAACCATTATGCTATCTACCCCCGCCCCCATCCACCACCTCTACATTTTCTTACTTTAAATTTTCATTGGTTTAGTTTTTAACCTTCAAATATTTCCTGTTTATTTTAGTTTCCAAGGATGATATAAAAACAAAGCCCTGGGATACTTTCTTTATTAAATCTTTTATTATTTATTTGAGTAGAGACAGAGGGAAATCGAGAGGGGAGTTAGGAGATAGGGAGACACAGAGAGAGACACCTGCAGCTCTGCTTCACCACTTGTGAAGCTTTCTCCCAACATATGTGGGGGCCGGGGGTTGAACCTGACATAGTGGGGGTTGTATTGTTAAATGGGAAACTGGGGAATGTTATGCATGTACAAACTATTGTATTTACTGTTGAATGTCAAACATTACTTCCCCAATAAAGAAATCAATTAAAAATAAATAAACACACTCAGCTTTGCTGTGAATAGGGTTGGTTGGATGTCTCTCCAGAGCCTCTGCGTAAGGTCGACTGGAGCGGTCCTGCAACTCAAGAGATTTAAGTGACTTCTGTAGAAAATCACCCAGTTGCTCTTTCAAAAATAAAATTGTTCACATTTAATCTCCATACCAAGGTAGTTCAGAGTATTTGTGTGTGGTTTGTCTGCAGCCCTGCTTTACCACTCGTGAAGCTTTCTCCCTGCAGGTGACCAAGGGCTTGAACCCGGGGTCCTTGTGGACTGTAATGTGTGCACTTAACCAGGGGCACCACTGCCTGGCCCCAATTATTATTATTTTTTCACTCAACAGTCCTCATTGACACTTCTGCGTGGGGACCCTCAGTGATATATTCGATTCTTGGCAGATAACTTTTACTTCTACCTTTCAACCTACCCAACCATTTCCCCCCATTTTTTCCTAAAAACAAATGATCCATCTCCCAAGCAACAGAACTTGGGTTTCAGGGTTTTGTAATTACCCTATACCAAAAAATCAGTTTTATTTTCTTTCTAGTTTCTATAATTTTCACTTCCTTTCAATTTCACTATCCTGTTACAGGTCTCCAAAGGAGCACCAAATATTTGGACAGGCACTACTGCCACATCACCTTCCGCTGAGCTGAAGGTCTGTGCTATCTCTTAAAATAGGGATCTTTCTCCCTTTTTTTCTTTCTCCCCACCCCCCACACAGAACACAGGCAATTCTTGGCAGAACAATCTGCTTACGGCCTCTAATAAGCAAAGTCACAAGAAATAGTCTGGGAAGTGAGAACGGGAGAGACCAGTAGAGTGGGTTTTTTGTCTGTTTGTTACTTTATTTTATTTTTATTTCCACCAGAAGATGATGGGAAGTTTATATCCATGAAAACACAGAAGGGAAGAATAGTTCTGGACTTGGCCAAGTCTTGGTGTAGATACCATTTAAGACTTGAAATTACATCTTAAAATGTGGCAGGGAAAAATCACTATAGGAAGGACTAAGGCTTTGTTTCATCTCCAACTGAAATGAGAGAACCACACAACAGTGCCATAAATGTCGAAGTTTGCAAGCAGTGGAAGAGGGGTTGTCAGTATGAAAACAATCCACTGCCACTGTCAGTATGAAAACAATCCACTGCCACTGGAAGACTGGGCAGTGAGATGTCATCTGCACACTGGATTATTATGGTGCCTCAGTTTGGAATTCCACCATAGACAGCGGCTTTGAAGTAATTATTTCATAAAATTAAGAAGAAAACTAAATGCTTTTTCAGCTTAAAAAAATAACATCTGGGTTTAAACAGGCTGGGGTATGGATGGCCCTATCAATGCCCATATCCATGGAGGGGAAGGTATATGGAATTTTGGTGGTGGGAACTGTATGGAATTGTACCCCTCTTATACCACAATCTTGTCAATCATTATTAAATCACTAATAAACAATAAAAAAAATCTGGGGAGATAGCATAATGGATATGCAAAAAAGACATTTGTGCCTGAGGCAGCAGAAGTGCCAGGTTCAGTCCCTAGCATCACCAGAAGCCAGGGCTGGGCAATGTTCTGATAAATAAATAATAAATTAAATTAAAAATAACAGAATTTTGGGGGCTGAGTGTGGTGCATTTAGTTGAATGCACATGTTACAGTGCACATGGACCCAAGTTTAAACTTCTTATGGGGGAAAGCCTCATAAGAAGTGAAGCAGTGCTGCAGGTATCTCTCTGTCTCTCTCCCTCTCTATCTCCCCCTTCCCTCCCTACCCCATCCATTCCAATATCCTTGTCCTTCTCCTCATCTGTCAATCATGGTGGGAGCACTCCTCCCATTGGAAGCCATATTCTCATTCATATTCTTGGCCCCTTCTCTTAGATTCCCCAAAGTCTCACCCCTGGAGCTGCTGTAGTCTATCTCATGCCAAGTCTTTCCCTCTATGCTGGATCATCACATATGCCCTAATGCGTAATGTAAATAAACAGACACTCTTTGATGTGGCATCTTTTCCAGTGATCATTCAATTCTCTGAGGCCAAGTTCCTGAAGAGAGCTATCCATATGAGTTGCTTTTCCACAGACCATTTTCATCCACATCTCCTCATTCCTGACCTTCTGCCTTTTCCAAACACTGTCTCTTGCCCATATAATTGTCCCAGTGCCTGGTACTGCCATCTTTCTCATCGCACAGATTATGACCCACTCCTGGAAGATCCTGAATGGTCTGAGGTTTTTTTTTGTTTGTTTGTTTTGTTTTTCTGTAATAAAGGTTGAATACATCTTGCTATGAGTAGGACACTTCTGTAGCATGCACTGTCTCTGTGCTGGGACACCTGCAACTTCTGAAGTGCCAGAAATAGTTCAATGTCTATATTCCACAGGCCCTAGGCGCAGAACCAGTTCTCTGGTTCCCAAGATCAAAAAAGATGAAAAATTCCCTCCTTGAACAAGCCACTGCATTCAGACCAGCCACCTGACTCCTGAACTGCACAAAGGTATGTGTCTGTGTGTGTGCGTGCGCACACGCACGCGACAAGCCCCATCGTTAAACCTGGAGGCAAAAAAAAAAAAAAAAGACATGCTTTTAAAAAAAAATGTAACTTCACTGAGGGCAAGAACCTCATCTCATTTGCCCTTGGGATTCTTATGCTTGGAGGCGACTTAGGTGAAACAAGTGATCAATAGTTTTGCCTTTAGGTTCATGATAGATAACAATTTGTTCTGCATTATATCTTAACTCTTTTTCAGTTACAGGTTCCAGATGCTATCATGTTGCCAACCTGACTTCCTTGGGCAGACAACCCCACCATGTATCTTGGAGCCCCACCTCCCCAGAGCCCTGCCCCACTAGGGAAAGAGAGAGACAGGCTGGGCGTATGGATAGACCTGCCAACACCCATGTTCAGTGGGGAAACAGTTACAGAAGCCAGACCTTCCACCTTCTGCATCCCATAATGACCTTGGGCCAATACTCCCAGAGGGATAAAGAATAGGAAAGCTATCAGGGGAGAGGACTGGATACGGAGCTTTGGGGGTGGGCTTTGTGTGGAAATGTACCCCTCTTATCCTGTGGTCTTGTCAATATTCCCATTTTATAAATAAAAAGTAAATCAAAAAATTATTTGGGTCCTATATGCAAAGACAATAAGGATAAAAATGAGGGGGCATGGTGGCTTCTGTGCGATCACTGCCAGTATACTGAGGAGACAAGCTAGGCAGGTATAACCCCCACATGTGCACCAGTAATTTGCTCTTCCAAAGGAGTTACTACTCTATCCTGTCATCGCCTGCCATTTTGCCCCATGAGTAATGGTTACCAATACATCCATCTATTTAGAGACAGAAGTGGATTCCTATAGATTTAGATATTGAGGTCAAGTCAGGATTTGCTTCTCAGTTTTGTTTTGTTTTTTAATGTAACAAGAGAGTGGGCGAATATGGGTTATGTCTGAGTTTTGCAGCTGCTAACATGGAACATAGTGTTTTCAATTTAAGCATCTATCAACGCATGAAGCATCCACAGCCTTGACAGTGTGCACAGGAGAAAGACACGCTGTTCTGCTCTTTCAGGACAGGCCTCAAAGTGCTCTTCACATGAAAGTATATTAATAAAAAATCCAAAAAAAAAAAAAAACGAGGGGGGGGAGAGGTTGGAACTAGAGCCAGAGATGGACTATTTCTTTTTGTTCACCTCACTCAGTGAATTTGTGCCAATCAAGTGGACTTTCTAGAGAAACTTTTCCCATTGTTTTGGGCACAACCTGAATTATCATCTTCAGTTGATAATGAATTTGTTTCCATTTCATACCTCCCCAAAGTTATGGATTAATGGATTCAATATTTTCTGCATGTTGCTATATGGCTTGTAGGACTAAAAAATCTTTCTGGGAAGATAATCCTAGACAATATATCCTCAGTGCCAACACTGGTTTCAGTGTCACAAACTAGACATTGTATCTCCAACCATACATACCAAGAGACTAACAGACTCTGTGAAAAACAGAAACATTTATGACTTTCAAATTTATTGATATATTTAACTTTCCCCACAGCAAAACCCTATTTTACTCAAAGCAAAGGAGTATGCATTTTTTAAAAACAAGAGAACCCAGCAATGGAATTTCTGCTGAAATTAATGTTTATTGCTGGTGGCAGAATAAATTTATATAATTCTATAAGAAAACAATATGGTGCTACTTAAGAAAACTCAGAAATATATGTACACAGGTTTTAAGCAGAGAGTCCTACTCCTAGGGATCCTTTCTTTTTTTGTGTGTGTGTGTGTGGTGGTGGGGGGAGGAGTTTTCTTAAGAAAATAACTAAGGAACAAAAGGATATCTGTATAAAGATGTTCTTGGAGGAATTATTATCATTAGTGACAAAATTAAATTGACAAAAGAAAATGCCAACATCAAAAATGACAAAAGTCAGTTAATAAATTCTGGTGCAATACCATGATAAGCTGTTAAATGGGCATTCAGTTATAAAATTGTAGAGAAATGTCAACCAGAGTTGATGCATTTCAGTGAAGTAGCAGTGTATAAAAAGTAGGTAATACCATGAGGGTCACCATGTATAATGTAGGTCTTTTTTATTTTTAATAATATTTGTTTATGTATTCATTCCCTTTTGTTGCTCCCTTTTTTAAAATTGTTGTAGGTATTATTGTTGTTGTCATTGTTAGATAGGACAGAGAGAAATGGAGAGAGGAGGGGAAGACAGAGAGTGGGAGAGAAAGACAGACACCTACAGGAAATTCAAATGTTCCTGGAAACTAATGAAAATGAAGACACAACCTATCAAAATATTTGGGACACAGCGAAAGCAGTACTGAGAGGGAAACTTATAGCCATACAATCACATATTAAACACCAAGAAGAAGCCCAAATGAACGACCTTACTACACACCTCAAGGACTTAGAGGAAGAGGAACAAAGGAACCCTAAAGCAACCAGAAGGACAGAAATCACTAAAGTTAGAGCAGAAATAAACAACATCAAAAATAAAAGAACCATACAAAAGATCAATGAAGCCAAATGTTGGTTCTTTGAAAGATTAAACAAAATTGACAAACCCCTAGCCAGACTCACCAAACAAAAAAGAGAGAAGACTCAAATTAATAGAATTGTAAACGATACAGGAGATATCACAACTGACACCACAGAAATCCAGAGAATTCTGCGAAACTTCTATAAAGAACTATATGCCACCAAGCTAGAGAATCTGGAAGAAATGGAACAATTCCTAGAAACCTATGCACTTCCAAAACTGAACCAAGAAGAACTACAAAATCTAAATGCACCAATCACAGACAAAGAAATTGAAACCGTTATTAAGAATCTCCCCAACAACAAAAGTCCTGGACCAGATGGCTTTACAAACGAATTCTACAAAACTTTCAGGAAACAGTTAATACCCATACTTCTTAAGCTATACCTTAAGATTGAAGAAACAGGAATACTCCCTTCCACCTTTTATGAAGCCAACATCACCCTGATACCAAAAGCTGATAGGGACAGAACAAAAAAGGAAAACTACAGACCAATATCTCTGATGAACATAGATGCCAAAATATTAAACAAGATCTTGGCCAACCGGATACAGCAACACATCAAAAAGATTGTTCATCATGACCAAGTGGGATTCATCCCAGGAATGCAAGGCTGGTTCAACATCCGTAAATCAATCAATGTGATTCATCACATCAATAAAAGCAAAGCCAAAAACCACATGATTATCTCAATAGATGCAGAGAAAGCCTTTGACAAAATCCAACACCCATTCATACTCAAAACTCTACAAAAAATGGGAATAGATGGGAAATTCCTCAAGATAGTGGAGTCTATATATAGCAAACCTACAGCCAACATCATACTCAATGGACAGAAGCTGAAAGCATTCCCCCTCAGATCGGGGACTAGACAGGGCTGTCCACTGTCACCGTTACTCTTCAACATAGTATTGGAAGTTCTTGCCATAGCAATCAGGCAAGAGAAAGAAATCAAAGGGATACAGATTGGAAGGGAAGAAGTCAAGCTCTCACTATTTGCAGATGATATGATAGTATACATAGAAAGACCTAAAGAATCCAGTAGAAAATTACTGGAAGTTGTTAGGCAATATAGCAAGGTATCAGGCTACAAAATCAATGTACAAAAATCAGTGGCATTTCTTTATGCAAACACTAAATCTGAAGAAGAAGACATCCAGAAATCACTCCCATTTACTGTTTCAGCAAAATCAATCAAATACCTAGGAATAAAGTTGACCAAAGAAGTGAAAGTCTTGTATGCTGAAAACTATGAGTCGCTACTCAAGGAGATAGAAACTAATACCAAGAAATGGAAAGATATCCCATGCTCATGGATTGGAAGAATAAATATCATCAAAATGAATATTCTCCCCAGAGCCATATACAAATTTAATGCAATACCCATCAAAGTTCCACCAGGCTTCTTTAAGAGAACAGAACAAACACTACAATCATTTATCTGGAACCTGAAAACACCTAGAATTGCCAAAACCATCTTAAGGAAAAGAAACAGAAATGGAGGCATCACACTCCCAGACATTAAACTATATTATAAAGCCATCATCATCAAAACAGCATGGTACTGGAACAAAAATAGGCACACAGACCAGTGGAACAGAATTGAAAGCCCAGAAGTAAATCCCAACACCTATGGGCATCTAATCTTTGATAAGGGGGCCCAAAGTATTAAATGGAAAAAGGAGGCTCTCTTCAATAAATGGTGCTGGGAAAACTGGGTTGAAACATGCAGAAGAATGAAATTGAACCACTTTATCTCACCAGAAACAAAAATCAACTCCAAATGGATCAAAGACCTAGATGTCAGACCAGAAACAATCAAATACTTAGAGGAAAACATTGGTAAAACACTTTCCCACATACACCTCAAGGACATCTTTGATGAATCAAACCCAATTGCAAGGAAGACTAAAGCAGAAACAAACCAATGGGACTACATCAAATTGAAAAGCTTCTGCACATCCAAAGAAACTATTAAACAAACAGAGAGACCCCTCACAGAATGGGAGAAGATCTTCACATGCCAGACATCAGACAAGAAACTAATCACCAAAATATATAAAGAGCTCAGCAAACTTAGCCGCAAAAAAGCAAATGACCCCATCCAAAAATGGGCAGAGGAAATGAACAAAACATTCACCACAGAGGAGATCCAAAAGGCTAACAAACATATGAAAAACTGCTCTAGGTCACTGATTGTCAGAGAAATGCAAATTAAGACAACACTAAGATACCACCTCACTCCTGTAAGAATGGCATACATCAAAAAGGACAGCAGCAACAAATGCTGGAGAGGATGTGGGGACAGAGGAACCCTTTTACATTGCTGGTGGGAATGTAAATTGGTACAGCCTCTGTGGAGAGCAGTCTGGAAAACTCTCAGAAGGCTAGACATGGACCTTCCATATGACCCAATAATTCCTCTCCTGGGGTTATACCCCAAGGACTCCATAACACCCAACCAAAAAGAGGTGTGTACTCCTATGTTCATAGCAGCACAATTCATAATAGCTAAAACCTGGAAGCAACCCAGGTGCCCAACAACAGATGAGTGGCTGAGAAAGCTGTGGTATATATACACAATGGAATACTATGCATCTATCAAGAACAATGAACCCACCTTCTCTGACCCATCTTGGACAGAGCTAGAAGGAATTATGTTAAGTGAACTAAGTCAGAAAGATAAAGATGAGTATGGGATGATCCCACTCATCAACAGAAGCTGACTTAGAAGATCTGAAAGGGAAACTAAAAGCAGGACCTGATCAAATTGTAAGTAGGGCACCAAAGTAAAAACCCAGTGGTGAGGGGTAGACATGTAGCTTCCTGGGCCAGTGGGGGGTGGGAGTGGGCGGGAGGGATGGGTCACAGTCCTTTGGTGGTGGGAATGGTGTTTATGTACACTCCTAGCAAAATGTAGACATATAAATCAGTAGTTAATTAATATGAGAGGGGGAAATCAATTGTATGTCTCAAAGTTTCTCAAAAGACAAACTGAATCTTTTTAATATATAGGCTACGTATTTGATATGTGGACTCTCTCAAAAGCCTAGACCAAGTAGATTAGAAGCTTCCAATAGCACAGCTATATACAAGATACTGGGTATGTACAGCAAACCATAACAAAGGGACTTTTCAAAGTTAACCCAATTAACAAATAATGTGATAATAATATTAACTATTGATTGTCTTTTTGAACCCTAAGACAGCAGGAACCTCACATCTTCACTATAGAGCCCCTACTTCCCCCAGTCCTGGCACCCTTGGATAGGGCCCACTTTCCCGTATGCGTCTCCCAATCCAAACCAAATAATATTGCATCCGCCGATCACAACCTAACCAAAGCAACGACTGCCATCTCAACATGCTTCACCTCAGACTGTATCCAGAGACTTTACGTGTGGAATGACAATCCTTCAGCTTCATTACTCGGGTGAGACCTTTCCTTTAATAGTACACTCTAATTTCATCTCAGGTAGTTCACTTTCTAACAAAGTCCCATAACCTAGATATACACCAGTTTCTGTGAGAGAGAGCTTATGTGCACACATATCCATAAACACTGTAAAATATATACCTGAAAGCAGGATTACACTAGAGTTTGCAGTGAGTACCTCCCTAACACTTCCTCTCCACTATTCCAAGCTTGGGATCCATGATTGCTCAAAAATTGTTTGGCTTCATATGTTAACTCTCTTTTCAATCACCAGGTTCCAGATGCCACCAGGATGCTGGCTAGGCTTCCCTGGATTGAAGACCCCACCAATGTGTCCTGGAGCTCAGCTTCCCCAGAGACACACCCTACTAGGGAAAGAGAGAGGCAGACTGGGGGTATGGACCGACCAGTCAACGCCCATGTTCAGCGGGGAAGCAATTACAGAAGCCAGACCTTCTACCTTCTGCAACCCTCAATGACCCTGGGTCCATGTTCCCAGAGGGATAGAGAATGGGAAAGCTACCATGGGAGGGGGTGGGTTATGGGGATTGGGTGGTGGGAATTGTGTGGAGTTGTACCCCTCCTACCTTATGCTTTTGTTCACTAATCCTTTCTTAAATAAAAAATTAAAAAAAAAAAAAAAGAAAGATAGACACCTGCAGACCTGTTTCACCGCCTGTGAAGCAACTCCCCTGCAGGTGGGGAGCCGGGGGCTTGAACTGGGATCCTTATGCCGGTCCCTGCGCTTTGCACCACATGTGCTTAACCTGCTGCGCTACCGTCCAACTCCGTATAATGTAGGTCTTTGTACACAATAGTAAGTGGAGAAGAACTCAAGGAGACAGAACCACTTCTTCACCTGGCTCCAGGTAAGCCCTGCATAAATATTAACTATTGGTACTGATATTGCCACCTCTAAGGGCTCCTTCCAGGACGTCTGGGTCCTAGCAGCAGGAGGAAACACAGGATCTTATGCGCACTGACCTCTTACAGGAGAAGCAGAGCCAACTAGGTGTCTCCATATAGAAATAATGCTTATTAGTCATTCTCAGCTCAGTTTACCACCTGACTGCAAGTCTGTCACACCTTTCTCTACTTGGAAAACGGTCAATCAGTCGTCAGTTGCTGCTGCTCACCAGAGCCCTCCTCGTAGTTTAGAGGGACAAGTCTCCTTAGTCTGTGGCTGTCCTGCATACCACTCGATTCCTGGTGTAGATAATTTCTAAATTACAGACTTCTGAGTCTGGTTTTCTTCTTGGAAATCAACAGCTGGAACATTTCTTAGTATTCTCAATTTGTATTATCTCTGAGAGAACAATATTATTTTGTCCTTGACCTGGTTTTAGGAATTTTTTTTCCCTGAGAGGTCATCATATGTTTATGAATAGAAATATTTGTTTTCTTCATTACAAAGTAATAAGCACTGATT
This sequence comes from Erinaceus europaeus, assembly GCF_950295315.1. Classification (NCBI taxonomy): domain Eukaryota; kingdom Metazoa; phylum Chordata; class Mammalia; order Eulipotyphla; family Erinaceidae; genus Erinaceus; species Erinaceus europaeus. The sequence continues at coordinate 8,922,705 of NC_080182.1, read as the reverse complement.
GTAATGTGGTTGTAATGTGGTTGGAAACTACAGCATAGCAGAAAAAAAATCAATCAAAAGTTGCTCACTGACCTATGGTGGTTATCTTTGGTAAGAGGGAGGGTGGGGACACAGAACTCTGGTGGTGAGTGTGGTGTGGAACTATATCCTGTCATCTTTAATCTTGAAACCCATACAAGAAAAAGGGGGGAAAATTCCTCACTACTTGGAGAGATACCAATATTTTCTTTATTATTATTTTACTTATTGGATAGAGACAGAGAGAAAACCAGAGGGATGGGGAGATAGAGAGGGAGAGAGGGGGAGTATGGTGGTAGTGCAGCAGGTTAAGTGCACATGACACAAAGCGCAAGGACCATGGTAAGGATCCTGGTTGGAGCCCAAGGCTCCCCACCTGCAGGGGAGTCGCTTCACAGGCAGTGAAGCAGGTCTGCAGGTGTCTATCTTTCTCTCCCTCTCTCTGTCTTCCCCTCCTCTCTCCATTTTTCTCTGTCCTACCCAACAATGATGACATCAATACCAGCAACAATTATAAAAAACAAGGACAACAAAAGCGAAAATAAATTTTTAAAAAATGTATTAAAAATTCAACAAGAACTCAGGAATGTAACAGTCATTTGAACTCTTGGTAGTTATAGCCTCAAAGGGATCAAAGGTTTTCATTTATGCCAGGAGTTTTTAAGTAATGGGCTGAAATCCTTACAGTAATCTTAGAAAGCTAATATGTAGGGTTAGTTTACTCACACACAGGGAAAGTGGAAATCTGTGGACTCTCACTCCTTAATATCTGCTACCAAGGATCACAGCTGACAGTCTTCTCTTCGGTAGGGATGAGCTCCCTTGCAGCACATGCTGCAATCTGCCCATCACATTTAGTGGAGTGAGAACTCATTTGAGGGGCAGGGGCATTCTTTTCTCACACCAGCAAAGGTTCAATTTTTTTTTTCTCTCTCCACTTTCACAAACAAGATCATTATATGTGAAGCTGTAGCAGCCACTGCCGGTGAAACCAAGGAAACAAATCATTAGCTCCAGGAAAAGTAAACCAAATCCAGGCATCTCAGGAGCTTGTCTTTGCCAGTGCCTCACGACCTTTCATTCCCACTTGTGCCTTCCCAGGGAGCCTTTTTAGGCATTTGCTTTCCCAGTCATTAGCCCCTCTATGAAATTTTAATACCACAGCTATTTTGTCTGGGTATGTCCTGGGTATCTGTGCTTTGTAAATAAAAAAAGAAAAAAGAAAAATTCACCTCTTTACTCGGAACCCCCCCCCCCACATTCCTCTGTCTTTCCTTGCATGAATCCAGTCCTGCTGAGAACACACAAGCAGAGTCAAAAAGCTGGGCTTGGATCATGCCCCTATCTTTACCTGGAGCATGCCATGCAGCAAGTCACTGCCTCAGTAAGTTCAGTGTCTGCAAATATGCTCCCAGTAGCAGTCTCAGAGATGAGTGCTCTCTGTGTTACAGGACTACATGCAGTAAAGGGGGAAGTGCAGTCCTGGGTCCGTTTTCTTCGCAAATTTACTCTGCCAGCAATAAGAGTCAGCTCTCAACATGTTAGTGTTCATCTTGTCAGCACTTTCTGCTCTGCCACTGATTCTGCCTTTACTTGGTCCATCTGGCCTGCCCCTCTTGTCCTCCATTTAACTTCTGGCTGGTAAAAAGAATCCAGCCTGGGGCCAGGCGGTAGCACGGCGGGTTAAGTGCACATAGTACAAAGCGCAAGGACCAGCACAAGGATCCCTGTTCATACCCTAGCTCCCCACTGCAGGGGGTCGCTTCACAAGTGGTGAAGCAAGTCTGCAGGTGTCTGTCTTTCTCTCCCCCCCCCCCCCCCCGTCTTCTCCTCCTCTCTCCATTTCTCTCTGTCCTATCCAACAACAGCAATGGAAAAAAGATGGCCTCCAGGAGCTGTGGATTTGCAGTGCAGACACTGAGCCCCATCGATAACCCTGGAGGAAAAAAGAAAAAAATCCAGCTTTTGCATCCTCTCTGATTCACATGTCCTGCTGTTGATCTGGCCTCCGTTTCCCAATTCCCTCTCCCAGCAGCTCCCCTGCTCCACTACACTTCCAGGTTACCATCTGCCCTGAGCACACACGTTGCTGGTTGACTCTCTAACTTTCACCATTAACACAGGTCTGGGAATTGAGTAGTACTTTATTGTGGATCTAGACCACAACTTGCTCAGCCACTCATCTGTTGCTGGACACCTGGGTTGCTTCTAGGTTTTGGCTATTACAAATTGTGCTGCTATAAACATAGGTTTGTATATAGTTTTGATGTTTGTTAGTTACCCTGGTGGAGAGAGGGAGAGAAAGGGGAGGTTCTTTTTGGGTAAGAACATTTTCCTTTTTAACAATTTTCTCTTCATTGCCAATGAGCAAAGCTAATGACTATTCATTGTTTAAAAAGAAACGGTGCTCAAGAATGTTATATGCAAAGTTGAGATTTTTTTTTTTTAAAACAGCCCCACTGTTTCAAGGCTAGAAAGTCTGGTCTTATAAGTGGGGTACCTTAGTATAGAGTCATGGGGTCAGGTGTTAGAAATCCCCAGATATTTCACACCGCACCAAGGCAGACACTAATAACTGCCATCACTATCATCCACTCTCCCTCTCTGCTTTTCATCTAAATGTCCAAATTATGTTCAGAATCGCAATGTGCTGAAATCCAGGTAAGGGTGGTCATTTCTTGTCTAAAGTGCTGGCTGGCAAAATTTTCTTTTAATGTCTTGATAGTAGTTACCCTTGCACCTGTGGTTTGTACAGTCTTTGTTGTGACCACTTAGGTCTGTCGTAGTGGTTGAAAGAAAGTACAGATGACGTGCAGACAATGGATGTGACCAAGTCCCTGTGAAATCTTGTTACGGAAGCAGATGCATCGGCCAGCTTGGTGTGTGGGCCCCTATTTGCTTATTCCTCTCTGAATTGGAAAACCCATAGTTTTCCTTTTCCTTTTTTTAAAAATTTTAAAAAATATTTATTTATTCCCTTCTGTTGCCCTTGCTGTAGTTATTATTGTTGTTGTTCTTGATGTCATCATTGTTGGATAGGACAGAGAGAAATGGAGAGAGGAGGGGAAGACAGAGAGGGGGAGAGAAAGATAGACACCTGCAGACCTGCTTCACCGCTTGTGAAGTGACTCCCCTGCAGGTGGGGAGCCCGGGGCTCAAACTGGGATCCTTACGCCAGTCCTTGCACTTTGTACCAAATGTGCTTAACCTGCTGCAACTACTGCCCAACTCCCTCATTTTCCATTTGAACAGATAGTCCAGTCACACTTGTCTTTCCTTGCAGGATTTTATGTTAATGTCATTTATTTTATGTGAAAGTCTCTCATGTATCATCCTGTTACCATCCTCTGACACAGAGAGAAAAATGTTAATAAACTGAACTTAATAAATCATATTGAGGCATGAGGCTACAGCTGTCAAAATATTTGGGGTGAGTTAGCAAATCTGATACGGATGATAAACCAAAAAGGCATAAAGTTCTGGGAAACAGAAGCAAACATGAACACATTCATTTATTAGAAACATTATTGCAATGAGATGGCTTTTTAGCTAGTGCCTTTCTATAGAGATGAAGATTTTTACTATTCAAAAGTTCAGCACTTGACTTTATCTCTTTATTAAAACTGTAAGCCTGGAGAGAGAGAGAGAAAAAAAAAGAAAACTTGCTCTTATAGCCGGGAATGGAAACAGGTTTAATATATATTTCTTTACTTTGAAATCCATCTGAGCTATGTGCCAAAAAGCACGTAGTAATCTACGGTCCAGTATTGTTTTTAGTGATGATTTATGCTTTCCAGTTTTGTTGAGCTCCTGCCTAGCAAGCATGCACTGGCCCCTGAGTGTCATCTCCCCTACCACAAAAGTGCAAGAAAGACAACAGGTGAAACTCCGCTGATGCTGGAGAAATGATTTTCCCTCCCTCATCGCCTATCTCACTCTGTAACATAAATTGAAATGAAATAAAGGATTAAAAAAAAGGAAGCAGAAACCACTAGTGGCGGAATACCAGACCCAGCAGGGTCCTGTGCTTCCCCCCTTAGATACCTATCTTGCTCCCCCATTCCTATGAAGCACACATTTAATTAACATTGCACCCAAAGCCCTTTCTGTTGGCTATGCACCAGGGATTTTAGAAAATGAGATAATCAAGTATTCCTTTCTTGTAAGTTACACTAAATTATTGACAAGGTCAGTCAATTTTAAAAATACTGCCTTTCAATATGGAAGATAAGAGATCACGTGGGAAACGACCACCCCCTCCTCAGTCGCATACCAGGATGGTCACCTGCTCTGACACCACCCTGTGATAGGATTTCCACCTCTCAGCTCTGATCCCATCATCTCTCCTGTATCCCGGTGGCTCTCTGGGTTCTGTTCAAAGCTGCAGAAGTAAACTGAGTATCTACTGCTAAAAAGTAATTGAATGAAAATCTATAAAACTGAATTGAAGGGAAACCTGAAGATACGAGGCTCAGGGAGGAAGGTTCAGGGGAACTTGGTAATAAAACTCACAGTGACTTCTGGGAGATGTGGCCATGGAGTAAAAGGGATGGGGACAGCTCTCTGCCCAAAACAACAAATAAATACAGCAAGAGACACAAACAGAACTCATAATCTACAGCTGAAAGATCAGCAGCCTCAGATAATAGACTGCAGATGCTACTATGATTCCATCCTGACTTCTCTGGGCAGGCGACCTCATCAATATGTCCTGGAACATCACCTCTCCAGAGCCCCGCCCCACCAGGGAAAGATAGAAATAGGCATTGGATATGGAACCACCTGCCAACACCCATGTCCAACAAAGAAGCTATTCCAGAAGCCAGAACTCCCACCTTCTGCACCCCCAAAACAAGACTGATCCATACTCCCAGTGGGGGAGAAGTGATAGGAAAAAGAAGGTAAGAGCACTCTAAACTCCAGCTCCATCAGGACTTGGAGAGAGGGAAAAAGGGAGGGACATTTGGATGTAGGAATAGGGTCATGAGTGGCTTAGAGGGGAAGAGTGGACTGGACCTGGGAGCAAAAGGGGGCAATTATGCACAAATATAGGCAGACAGTTGGAGAGATGTTAGTTAACCGTGTCTGCAACCTTGGGAGGACTGTGGTGGTTTGCGATGGAGGGACTGGGGATTCAGAACTCTTGGTGGTGGAAGCGGAACAGTGTGGAGTTATACCCAGTTGAGATATAATTTTGTAAATCAATATTAAATCACTAATAAAAATAAATTAAAACAATGAAAATCATGGTCACTATGCTACCACCTACCTCAGGATGACTCTGTACTGCCTCCCAGTTTGGGTTATTGGTTCTCCTGTTGGCAGGAGTGATTCAGCTTCCTTTTTTTTTTTTTTTAATATCCAAGTTTCTTTTTTCCTAGCTTTGCCCAAATCAGTATTTTTCCATAAGTGTCACCAGACTCTGGAAAAAAGCATATAAAGCAACTTTCCCTCCCTCCCTCCCTTCCTTCCTTCCTTCCTTCCTTCCTTCCTTCCTTCCTTCCTTCCTTCCTTCCTTCCTTTTGCCTCCAGGGTTATTGCTGAGGCTTAGTGCCTGCACCATGAATCCACTGCTCCTGGAGGCCATTTTTTTTACCCTTTTGTTGCCCTTGTTGTTGTAGCCTTGTTGCCTTGTTGTGGTTATTATTGTTGTTGTTGATGTCGTCCATTGTTAGATAGGACAGAGAGAAATGGAGAGAGGAGGGGAAGACAGAGAGAAAGACAGACACCTGCAGACCTGCTTCACCGCCCATGAAGCGACTCTCCTGCAGGTGGGGAGCCAGGGGTTCAAACCGGGGTCCTTATGCCGGTCCTTGCGCTTTGCACCACGTGCGCTTAACCCGCTGCGCTACCGCCCGACTTCCTTCCTTCCTTCCTTCCTTCCTTCCTTCCTTCCTTCCTTCCTTCCTTCCTTCCTTCCTTCCTTCCTTCCTCTCCTCCTTCCTTCCTTCCTTCTTCCTTCCTCTCCTCCTTCCTTCCTTCCTTCCTTCCTTCCTTCCTTCCTTCCTCTCCTTCTTTCTTCCTTTCTTTTCTGTCATCACCAGGGGATTTCACCACTTGAAGAAGAATTTTTAAGGCAGGACAATTACAGAGATAGAGAAAAGGAGAGATGAGAGGGAAAGAGACCACAGCAGCCAAGTCTGGTGGGAGTGCAGCTGCAACCTGGGTCATGAGCATGACAAAGCAGGATGTACTATTTGGGTAAGCCACCTTGTCAGCCACATCGTACAGTATGATCTTCATAACAATCCCAGTGTTACTGCTTCTGGGCCTTCGCCCTGGGGCAATCTGGAGAGCCTGTTTGGAGGCTCTAGCAGGGGGCACAGCTACTCTTGTGCCCTCCACAAGACCAGTCCATCTCTGTTTGGGGAATTTTGCCCTCTTCAACTGAGTGCACAGTTTTGGGAAGGACACACCTGGAGCAGTGAGGGAGGAAGGGGACACCTGTCCAGTCAGCCAGATCAGCTGGATCCACGCTGGCCATCCGTGGGGTGACAGAGGGTGCAGCCAGATCACATTCACATCCGAGCCCTGGAGAAATCTGGTGGGAATGGGGTCGGGTGATAACACAGTGGGTTAAGTGCAGGTGGTGCAAAGCGCAAGGACCGGCAAGAGAATCCTGGTTCAAGCCACCGGCTCCCCACTTGCAGGGGAGTCGCTTCACAGGCGATGAAGCAGGTCTGCAGGTGTCTATCTTTCTCTCCCCGTCTTCCCTCCTCTCTCCATTTCTCTCTGTCCAATCCAACAATGAATGACATAAACAATAACAATAATAACCACAACAAGGCTAAAACAACAAGGGCAACAAAAGGGGGAAAAATGGCCTCCAGGAGCAGTAGATTCATAGTGCAGGCACTGAGCCCCAACAATAACCCTGGAGGCAAAAAAAAAAAAAATCTGGTGGGAAGTCGCTAGTGGAGTGAATTCTAGCCCTCTGTGGATACCGAGCTGTATAGAAATCACCAGGTTGACACTTTCTGTTGTCAGGTCTTACTCTCCAGTGAATCAAGAATCAGTGATCAAGAATCACTGTCCCATTTCCCAGTGCTGCCAGGGCCAAGAATCCTCTCTGTGCTTGAACTTACATCCACGCAATAGCATCCATCCTTCTGCCTCCCTCCACCATGGGGTCCTAGAATGTACAGCAACAATCCTGGGTTCCATGTTCTGTGTTCCATGGTGAAAGCACTTGTGGAGAGTTCCTGACTTCAGCCCCATCTCAAGGGCCAGCCAGGACACACACTATGCAATCTCTCCCTTCTTCTCACCCCACTTTCATATCTTACATCCCCACGGGTCCCTGGATTAGTCACAGTTCTCCAGAGAAACAGCCAGTAAGAGATCTATACCTATCTCTTATCTACAGAGAAATATTTATTTTCAGGGATTAGCTCATGTGATCCTGGCAAGTTCAAAATCTTCAGGGTAGGTTGGCAGGCAGAAGGCCTATGGAAGTAGCTGATATTGCAGAAAGAATGTAAAGCCTATCTGATAGTGAAAAAGACTCTTTTTTGAAGAAGTCTGTCTTTTTTTCCCTCTCTTTTTAAAAAATTTTTATACTTATTTATTGGATAGAATTAGTAGAGTTAGCCAGAAATGGAGAGGGAAGGGGGAGACAGAAAAGAGAGACACCTGTGGCCCTGCTTCACCACTTGGGAAGCTTTCCCTCTGCAGGTGGGGACCAGGGGCTTGAACCAGGGTCCTTACACACTATGATGTGTGCACTTAACCAGGTATACTACTACCTGGCCCCTGTCTTTTTTTTTTTTTTTTTTCCTCTTAAGGCTTTCAGATGATGGGGTGAGGCACACCAAAATTATGGACAGTAGCTGCTATACTTAAAGGCTACCAATTTAAATGGTAATCTTATCTGAAAAGGATGTCTTCACGGCAATAGCTAAACTTGTGTTTACTAAATAGCTGTTTGATCTAACAGCCCAGTCAAGCTGATGCATGAAAGAAGTCATCACAGTCCTCTGGACAAACTCACTTAATAAAACCCCACTGCCAATAAACTAAAAATGACCGAAAGTGAAGACTACAGATTTAATAGGAGCTTGTGGAAGTTGCATGGCAAGATAAACCTCTCTGGTGTTTTGGGGATGAAAGCATTTCTGTAACGTTATGCCACTAACTAACTCCCTGGCTCCGAGATGAGGCCAAAGCACATGCTGAGAGGTCGCCGGTTTACCATAGAGCTCAAGGGTTTAATCAAAGTTCTAGTGGACAATGTTCCACCGTGTTTGTCTATACTTTGCTTAAAAACAGAGACTCGGTCATTTAGAGCACTACATGTCTCCTGTGTTTTGGACATGGTAGACCTGAAAGCGGGTGATGTGAGAGGCTGGTGTGCCAAAGGTATGGAGTGCAAAGACTATAGCAACTAAATGAATGCGACTGGTGGTGATTATGCTTGGCGAAATAAGGAAGGAGGTGGTGGACAACCACGGGATGGTTTCTCTCATGTGTGCGTTATGGAGAATTGAAACACATGAACTTGAAAAAAGAAAATATATATATTCGACCTGTATCTATGACCTTGGGAGAACAATGGTGGCCGCCATTGAAGACGGTGGGGGTACTGATTGTCAGTGATGGGAGTGGTGTAGAATCATACCCCTATTACCTTACAGTCTTGTAAGTCACTAGTAAAATCATTTTTTAAAATATTTATTTTATTTATTTCTTCCCTTTTGTTGCCCTTGTTGTTTTACTGTTGTAGTTGTTGTTGATGATGATGTCGTTGTTGGATAGGACAGAGAGAAATAGAGAGAGGAGGGGAAGACAGAGCGGGGGAGAGAAAGATAGACACCTGCAGACCTGCTTCACCGCCTGAGAAGCGACTCCCCTGCAGGTGGGGAGCCAGGGGCTCGAACCGGGATCCTTACACTGGTCCATTAACGTTTTGCGCCACATGCGCTTAACCCGCTGCGCTACCGCTCAACTCCCTATTAAAATTATTTTAAATAATGTTAGCTAGGGCTGGGGAGAGAGCAGAATGCCTGTGCAAGAGACTCACAAGCCTGAGGCTCTAAGGTCCCAGTTTCAACCCCCATCCCCACCATCAGCCAGAGCTGAGCAGGGCTCTCATCCTCAGAGCTCTCTCTGTATCTCTCTCTCATTAAAATAAATGATCACAGTCAGTTGCTATGGTGATCTTTTATGGCTAGGCTGTTGCCTTTAAACTAAACTGTCCATTAACTAGAACTTTAAAATACAATCCCCCCTGTTCAAGCTCCCGGCTCCCCACCTGCAGGGGGGTCGCTTCGCAGGTGTCTTAGCTTTCTCTCCTCCTCTCTTATCTTTTTCTTCCCCTCTTCTCTCCATTTCTCTCTGTCCTATAAAACAGCAACAGCAATAACAGAAGCCATAACAACAATGGAAAAAAAAACATGGTTGCCAGGAGCAGTGGATTCCTAGTGCAGGCACCGAGCCCCAGCAACAACCCTGGAGGGAAAAAACAAAAACAAAAATGAGGCCCCTTTAGTGAATCCGTTAACCAGGGAAATTTGGTAGTTTTACTCTTACGGCAAAAATGGGGTTGTAGGTTGGTTGTGGTAATCATGGCACTAAATGAGGTGAAGAGGAAGAAAGTTTAGAATGGGGAAGCATGAAGAAGCAAATCCTAGACACCTGGTTATAAAGTCACACATGAAAAACATGGAAATAGATATGGGAAATATTATCTATAAGCTTAGCTCCCAAAGATGAATTATCATTAGTGGCTCTGATTATATACTTACATTTAGTCTTATTCTGCTTTTTTTTTGTTATAGAATGATAATATTCTAATGTAGCTTCAATCTGAAGTTTCATTTACTTTTCATCTCATTTCATTTATTTATTTATTTTTTATCATAGCACTGCTCAGCTCTGGTTTATGGTAGTGTTAGGGGGTTGAACCTAGGACCTCAAAGTCTCAGGCTTGAATATCTACTGCATAAGCACTGTTATCATTCCAGTCTTTAATCTGACATTTTAATATAAAAATGTATTCATGTTAATAAATATATATGTGTGTGTACACATATATTAAAGGTCTCATCACAACTGGAACATATCCTATTTTACTTTTACTATTTTACTGAGCATTTAGTTTCTATTTTTTCTGTTACACATACTTCAGTAAAAGTCATTTTTTTGGGACAGAAATAAAGTATTTAGTTGTATCTCTAGGTACGAGTTTTAAAAACTGAATATTGTGTATGCAAAAAGTAAATAATCATATCTAGCACTTGGTCACACCAAAGGCTCTTGATTTTTGTTGATAAAAGATTACTTTCATTTAAAGTTCCCCGGCAGTGACTGAAAATGCCTTTTTCAATCTATCGCTGTCAACACTGAGTAGAATGATTATTAAACAACAACAACAACAAAAACAAAAACACCAGTGGCCCATGTAATGCAGTGGATCAGTGTTGGACTCTCAGGCATGTGGTCCCACGTTTGGTCCTTGGCATTATGTGTGCCAGAAAGTGGTGCTCTGATTCTCTCCTCTCAGCTGTAAACAAGCTAATAAATAAATATCGCAAAGGTTGTTGAGGACCCTTTGTTGAGGGTGGACAGGGACTTCAGTCGGTGCTGTGCAGACATCAGTCACAGGGAGGTCAGAAAATGTACCTGTGTGTCAATTATTTCCTGTAAGCCATTATTTCCCCCAAGAAAATGATGTGTGTGTATGGGGGGGGGGGGTCACTGATTTAATGAGGAAAAAAAAAGCTATATGAAGCTTACATCTCTATTCCATTGCTTTCGAGTGAGTTTCAGTATTTCTCTATGTATCTGCTACCTATAACTGCCCTTATTCCAATGATGGTTTTTAACATTATATCTTCTTTAAGGAACTGCAAACTTACTATGGCATCTTTAAAATACATGGCAGCATTTCTAAGAAACAGGCGTCATGGTACTTTATAAGCCACGTGAGTTGTGTGAGTAGCAGCAGAAAACAAAAAAAAAAGACCTCCAGGAGCAGTGGAGTTGGGATGCAGGAACCGAGCCCCGGTGATAATCTAGGTGCCAAAAATGGAAAAATAGAAAGAAATGACTATAGAAGATGAAAGCCCTTCTGGTTGATACACCCACCTGTTTCTGATACAATCTGCTTATATTTTTGCATGACTGTTACCTTGAATTCCCAACTCCTTACTATTTTATGAATGGATTTTTGTGTTCATAGCTCGTAGGATGCCCCACCCAAAGCCCACAGTCATTTAGTAGAAATTAAACCAATACAGCAAAACGGTTTCAATCTTCACAGAGATAAGAATACTTCCGGTCACGGTAATTAAAAGATGGGTCTGCAAACAGTCTTAGCATTTGGTGGTCTGCAGCTTCACAGAGTTGCTGTCAACTTTTATTGATTGATTGATTGAGATTCCACATACACACCAACTATGTCCTTCCTGATATACAACATGCAAAAATGTAATTACTTGAATATGAATATGCTGGAAGAAAGTTAAAAACTTTATTCCTAGTTAAATCGCTTGTAAGCCAAGAAGTGAATTTCACTTTTTTCCAATTGCTTTACCACCACCAGGGTTATCATTAAGCGAGGTGCCTGCATGGTGAATCCACCTTTTCCTGTGCCCATATGTGGATGCTAAGACCAGAAAGATTTAAGAATTCCAAGGGACAAGTACCAGGCCCTGACATATTATCTAGTTTGTATCCTATCAATGCTTCTCTAGTCCCTGATGAAGAATGAAACAGGTAACTATCTCTGAGAGACTCTCTATAGACAGACATGGGGCTGAAGCGCCTTCTTTCCACAGCATTCACTCTTTCATGCCTTTTATCAGCCTTCTTTTGTTGCTCATCCTCTGTGACGCTTTCTTAAGACTCCAGAGCTAGTGACTCTTTGCTGTGTCCCCACAGCTAATGAGTAAGTTGACCAGGCATGCATCACTGTACACTGGGGTCATTCCATCGTCTCTCTAAACAACCTGTCAGATGTGTCCTCATATCTCCTGCACCCAGCCTAATTCTTAAGACTCCAGCATATGCCTATGGGATGGATGAATGAATGAATGAATGAATGAACGAACGAACGGAAACTAGATGAGAACCTAGCAACCTCTCCTCCTCTCCATGAAGCTCACTAGGCGTCCCCGAGTCCACTTGACCTCAGTCACTGCCCACTGCAGTCAGTGCTTTGTGAGGACCACTAACGCTGCTGCCCCTGCCAGGCTGAAGAGAGACAGTGTCACCAGCGGAGACCCCAGCAGGACACTGGGCCACTTACCTTGCTTGCTGGCAGACACAGCAGATCCAGACCTTCTCGTGCTTCTGGTAGGAGCAGCAGTTCTTGCAGACGTTGAACTTACAGTCCCCACAGCAGCGTTTGGTGTTGACCAGGAAGGTGAAGGGTGAGCAGCAGCGCATGCAGCAGTGCTCCACGAACTTCTGGTGCTTGGAGAGAATGCTGCACTTGCTGCCTTCCTCATCTAGCTTCTGCTTCATCTCACTGAGAAACAGGGTGGGGGAAGGGTGAGGACAGAAGGAGCATGTCAGGGTGGAGTCTCTCTCCCCACAGCACACCGCCCAGCCCTCCTACAGATGCAGACACCAGGACCTTCTTGTGAAACAATAAAATGCAGGCAGTGCGACTGCTTGACAAGTATGTAGACAGAAACCTTAAGGTGGTCTGATTTGGTGGATGATTGTATACAGTCATTATGCTCCATGAGAAAGCATTAAAGCCTTATTTATATTTCAGACACAAAACTGAGAGCAAATTATTATAAAACTAAGAAGTGGCCTTGTTTATATTTCAGACACAAAACTGAGAGCAAATTATTATAAAACTAAGAAATATCCTTATTTATATTTCAGACACAAAACTGAGAGCAAATTATTATAAAATTAAGAAATGGTCTTATTTATATTTCAGACACAAAACTGAGCAAATTAATATAAAACTAAGAAATGGTCTTATTTATAGTTCAGACACAAAACTGAGAGCAAATTATTATAAAACTAAGAAATGGTCTTATTTATAGTTCAGACACAAAACTGAGAGCAAATTATTATAAAACTAAGAAATATTTGAAAAGTCAAACCTTAGCAGTTCTTTAAAGAAAGTAAGAAACAAACAAACAAAAACCCCTCATTTATTTATGTTAAAACATTAATTCTTACAACAGCCCTGCTGGGAACACGATAAATACAACCCTGGCTCTATTTAACATCTCAGAAGCACCCAGGGATTTTAGGAGCTTTCAAATCAATGTGAGTCCATAAAGATTCTCTGCATGATATGCAAATTCTACACACTAGGGATTCAGAGTTGAATCAAATACACGCTCCTTTTTCCCAAGGAGCTCATGGTCACACTGGGCACACAGCCAGTTACATTAATGCAAAACACAGTATTTTTCTGTGCTGCCCTCTGCCCTCAGAGAGAAATGAAGGAGAAATCCTAGAGAACAAGATATGACCAAGACAGACTGTATTATTTAGGAAAAGCCTAACTGGAAGGAATTAAGATAATCTAACTTGAGAACCTGAACTAAAGGTTGGTGTATTGCACCAAAGTAAAAGACTGTGGGGTGAGGTGGAGGGGGGGGGGAGTACAGGTCCAGAAAGGATGACAGAGGACCTAGGTTGTATTGCTATGTGGAAAACTGAGAAATGTTATGCATGTAAAAACTACTGTATTTACTGTTGAATGTAAAATATGAATCCCCCAATAAAGAAATAAAAAGGCAATCTAACTTGGCAAGTTGGAGTTGTTGTTCTGCTGAATGGTAGCAGGAAAATGAGTTTCTGTACAGTTTTTAAGTATATAATTCACTCCAGATCAAGCTGTGATGTACGTTATGTGGTGAATATTTTCTCCCATTCTGCATTTGTCTTTTCTACTTTGCTTAATTTGTCTTTCACCATTTAGATGTATTTGATGTTTTTTCTGTTGTTAAATTTCATTTTTTTTTTTTTTACAATTTTTGAGTCTTTTATCTCAATCAAGAAGGTCTATATTATTACATCAGGGACTTTTTTTATGTATTATGAATCTGGGACTAACATGTGCATGATTTCACTACTTTTTAAATATATACATTTAAAGCTATAAAACTCAATATCACTTTAGTTGAAATTCAGACATTTAAATCAACATTTTTACAAGATTCAGCCTTACATATTTCTCAGATGAGTATTTTTATTATAAGTCCCATAGCTGAAGTATTTTGTATAAAGGTCTCCTCCTGATGTACATGCATCCATAAGTAAGGGGTGATTATGTAATTCAAAGTAACAATACTCAGTAGTTGGTGATTAGACTTACACCTGGAATAAACCTGGAATCCTAGTTGAAGTGCCTGAAGAAGGCACCAAAAATTCTCTAATTGATTAGACTTAGACCAAATAGCTTGACAATCTAGCAAAAAGTCCCAAAGAAGACATATCCCAAAAAACTAATTCTGGTTGGGTTTAACAAATGACACTCAATGCTTAAATAACTGGGAGAAAGTCTAAGGTCATCAATAAAGAGAATACACACACACACACACACACACACACACACACACACACGCTCTTGGGTCTTGGGTCGGGTGGATGGAGGTAAATAGTTAATTCTATCCTCAGAACTTTTTCAAGAATGGAAGCTATTCTCTACCCTAATCCAACTTTTTTTTTTTTATGCCTCCAGGGTTATTGCTGGGACTTGGTGCCGGCACTGTGAATCCACTACTCCTGGAGGCTATTTTTTCCCCATTTTTGTTGCGCTTGTTGCTCTTGTTGTTGTTATTATTGTTATTGTTGTCATTGGATAGGACAAAGAGGAATGGAGAGAGGAAGGGAAGACAAGAGAGAGGGAAATAAAGATAGAACTGCTTCACCGTAAAGCGACCCCCCCGTGCAGGTGGGGAGGCAGGGGCTTGAACCAGGATCCTTATGCCGGTCCTTGTGTTTTGTACCACCTGCGCTTAACCCGCTGCGCTACCGTCTGACCCCTAATCCAACTTTCTAGCCTCTTTTTTTTTCTTCTAAGATGACACCATTTTCTCAGACAATATCTTTATCCAACTTCATGGTTGCTATCAAACATAATCAAAAACTACCATAGTTGTGGGCCCCTATAAACATGCCTAAAATGGACTTCCTAGCTTTCTTTCAACCTAACGTCTCTAATCTCATTTTCTCTGTTCCTACTTTTTGGTTCCTGTTTGTTAGCCATTTTGTCTCACTTTATGTCCTGCCATTTTCCAGACACCAAATAGCAGATGCTGCCATGATTCCATCCTGACTTCCCTGAGCAGACAACCTTGCCAGTGTGTCCTGGAACCTCACCTCTCTACACCTTTTTTACTCCACTACGAGAAGATAGAAAACAGGCCTTTTCACTAGCAGAATATAGCAGTATTCCTTTTATACCTTATGGGATTTTTTTTTTATCATGGGAGTTTAAACCAATTATATGGAGGTGATTTATATATTTGGAATTACTTATATTATGTGTGGTTTCTGCCTACCAAATTGTTTTTTCCCTCTCTTTTTTTAAAGTAATTATTGATGTCCATAATGTAATATATTCACTTTTTACTGAATTGTTTAGTATGGTAAGTCTCCTCTCTTTCTACTGGTTTCACTGGTTTTAATTATTTTTTAACCCACTGTTAACCCACAGTAATTACAGTTAACCCACTGTAATTTGGAATTATATTCTTTTTTATATCCTTTTGTAGTAAACCCTAATATGTTAACATTAATGTTAACAGTGTCTCCTTATCCATAACATACGCCTATGATGCTCTATGTTATTGATAGGCTAGGGTTCAATTTGGGTTCAATTAAGAATGACTCAATAGAGTCATTCTTAATATCTTTTTAAATTGAAACTTTAGCTACCCTACATGAGACGGATGTCTTAAACACAGCAAGCTCATCTAATTTAATTATTTTTTTCTATTTATTGCTATCCTTCAAGCATCTCCAATATTTGTTGGCAAGTATAGAAATGTAAGGCTACCGGTTTTTTGTTTGCTTTGTTTTGTTTTAGTCCAGAAAGGAAATCTTTCTCTGTAGAAGGGTAGGACCAATAGGGACTTACTCAAACATTACTCAAAGCAAAAACACTTTTACCTTCTTACACCTGATTTTCCCGCATATAATTTTTGTCATGATTGGTGTTATTTTGGTACTTCTTTCATCAAATAAAATCTAACTGCCTTTATTGGCTAAGCATGCCTTTTTTATTTTTGTGTGTAAATTGTCTGGAGAGATGCAGAATTCTATGATGACTATTCTTTTACGAAGGTATCAAATAATACCAACATTATTGTTTTATTTTTTATTCTGACACCAAGTATGGTAATGTGGAGCTTATCACTAGAGAAGCTAACATTTTCCACTGATTAATTATAAGAGTTGTTTTCATCTTTAGTGTCTTGTTATACTGTTGTGTAAGTGAGTTTTTGTTTACCTTTATTCTGTTTGAGACATGTAAATTCCTTAAACTTCTGACGAACTCTTAAGAATTCTCAAGCCACTACACTTCTGGATATTGTACCCTACTCTTGAATTTCTAATTATAGATCAAAGCTAGTCTATTTTCCCTACTTTTCCATTTTAAATTTTATTTATTTACTTTTATTAGTAATTTAATAATGATCCACAAGATTGTGGGGCAAGAGGGGTACAATTTCACATAAATCCCACCACCAGAGTTCCACATCCCCTCCATTGGAAGCTTCCCTATTCTTTATCCCTCTGGGGGTATGGACTAAAGATCTTTATGGGGAGCAGAAGGTGGGAGTTCTGGCTTCTGTAATTGCTTCTCTGCTGGACATGAATGTTGACAGGTCACTACATACCCCCAGCCTGTTTCTATCTTTCCCTACTGTTTTGAATAGGTAATATATTTGCAGAGCTCATAATTCAAACGGTATAAAAAGTACTTAGCGTGTACAGTCTTCCTACTTCCTTCTTTTCCCTCCAGATGACTAATGCTATTGTTTTAACAAGATATATAGATTCTTGTTTCTGCTTTTTCTCCCAGCTTATAACATTTATACATCATGTGTGAGCATGAAAATACTCCTGACATTTGGTAATATTATAAAACAATGCTATCACTAATAAAAACATTAAAGTATCCCCATCCCTTGTTTTTTCTGAAGTACATTTTGAATAAGTACCCAAGCTCTAGCTTCTAGTTTCATACTTTTTCTTCATTCTTGTTTCTCTACCATTTTGACATTTGCCTGATTCTCAGAAGTACTACTAATACATATTTAACCCTGAGCTTCTCCCTTTATCTTTTGTGCCATTCCCTTCTCATAGTTCCTATTTATTCTTTTGCCTATTTAATTATTACAGACTAAAATAGAAGAAATCAAACTATCAGTATTTGATTCTTCTTCTTCTAGCGTTTGCCCTTCTTCCGTAGCCAGTCAACAGCGTCAGGTTGAGCCTGATGTAAAGTTTCGAGACCTCCTTTGAATCTGGAGAGGTGGCAGTCGTTGACTATGTGGGTCACAGTCTGTCTGGAGCCGCAGGGGCAGTTCGGGTCGTCTCTGGCTCCCCAGCGATGGAACATAGCGGCGCACCGGCCATGGCCTGTTCGATAGCGATTGAGGAGGGCCCGATCATAACGTGCCAGGTCAAAGCCGGGTTGACGCTTGCAGGGGTCTGTGATGAGGTGTTTGTTCTTGACCTCAGCTGACTGCCAGCTCTGTTTCCAAGAGACTGGAACAGTATTTGATGATGGCATGATAATATATCTAGAAGACAATAAAGACTCCACCAAACAACTACTGGAAATAATTAACAAATTCAGTAAAGTAGCAGGATACAAAACCGATACTCAAAAGTCCGTGTTATTTCTGTTATCAAACATAAAGCCAGAAGAAAGGGAATAAAAGATGCAATACCATTTACAATGGTACCCCCAAATGTAAAATGCCTTGGGGTAAATAAACCTCTTGAAGGAGGTGAAGGACCTCTACAAGGAAAACTATGGGACGCTGCTAAAAGAAGTAGAGAAGTATACTCAGAAGTAGAAGAACATTCCTTGTTCCTGGATTGGAAGAATAAACATCATTAAAAAGGCCATTCTGGAAAAAAAAGAAAGAAAGAAAGAAAGAAAGAAAGAAAGAAAGAAAGAAAGAAAAAAAGAAAGAAAGAAAAAAGAAAGAAAGAAAGAAAAAAAGGGGGGGTAGATAGCATAATGGCTATACAAACAAACTTTCATGTCTGAGGCTCTGAAGTCCCAGGTTTAATCCCCCACACCACCATAGGCCAGAGCTGACCAGTGCTCTGGAAAAAAAAAAAAAGCCAGTCTGCTATGTAGAAGAGTAAACTCATGCCTGGCTTTATAATCTATTTTCTTCAGCTAATGACAATGCATCTTAAACGTCATTACATGACAATTCAAAGAGCACTTGCAGCTCTGGCTTTCAGGTGGTCTTGAGTAGATTTCCTCACCTGCTCAGAAGGAAGTCTACTGTTGTGCATGGCCATGGCCAATACTTACTTGTGGCTTAAGTAATGAAGGGAGGCTGAATCCAGCACTGGAAAAGGAGACAACACAAATCCAACTAATGATTCTATAAAGTCAAATATTGTGAGTAAATACATGGATAAACAAAATATATACAGGCAAAGAGGACAGATGGCTTTTTCCCCCCTAAGGCATTAAGATATTATCATCCATTCCCTTAGATTTACAACAGAAGAGTAGCTGAATGCCAATGGCTCAGACATCTGTAAACAATATGAGAACAGCCTCAGCAATTAAACAGTGTCTACTGATATTTCAGAACTACTAAATTAAATGGGATAAAACATCCAGGAAGGAAAGTCCTCAGGGATCAACAGAGCTCTGTGAACTCATTCCACAGATAACCTGAGCTTTATTAGTTTTGTTTCCCTGATATACAGAACTGAGAAATCCAATGGCATTTTCAAATCCACTGGATGTCTAATAATAAGACTTCGTCAATCCCTGCAGAGTTTATTCCAAACAAACAAGCTACTTTGAACTACAGACTGAGTGAAGAAAAAAAATGTCTTCTGAGCCATTTCCTATTCATCTGATTCTATCTCCTTCATGGAAGAAATCACTAAATAAATTCATATATGATAACTTAAATGTGGTTGGTTTCAGAATCAACCAAGGAACATGCAAAACCAGTAACCTGTTTGACATGTCCTGAGAAGGACAAAGCCCTCAAACGTTCAACCATCTAGGAAAGAGGGAAAGGTTTAGAGTCATAGGTTGGGCTTAATTATTCACTAATAAACCCTCCTCTAATCTTTTTGACCTTGTGCTTCCTGAAGTGAAATGATTATAGGTCTTACAGAAAATTTAAACAAGGAAAGCAACAATGAACAGTGGTTTGAGTATCCGCAGTATTTGATCATATGGCATACTGTTGATATGGCAAGAATTTTTTTGTAATAGTAACTGGGCTAGAATTCCCTGTTGCTTGAGCGGTGATGGATGTGAAGTGGTATCTCACTGTACTTTTGTTTTCCATTTTCCTAATGACTAATGACGTTGAATATGGTTAATCAAATCTTCAGTAATGCCATCTAACATTCCTAAAATATCACTCTCCAGAAGCTGTCTAAAAACCCTACTGGTATTTTATGATTCATTTATTTTATTAGGGATCTAATAGTGGTTTACAAGATGATAATGCTATAGGAGTACAAGTCTATATAGCACCCACCAATGATCATGCCCTCCTCCCCCATGATAACCATCATAATTTCAGTCTTGAGAGACAAGCTGGCTACTTCTTTTGTTGTTGTTACTGTTGCTGTTATTGATGTGTCGTTGTTAGATAGGACAGGAAGAAATGGAGAGAGGAGGGGAAGACAGAGGGGGAAGAGAAAGAGAGACACCTGTTAACCCGCTTGTGAAGTGACTTCCTTACAGGTGGGGAGCTGGGGGCTTGAACTGGGATGCTTAACGTCGGTCCTTGCGCTTTGCGCCACATGCACTTAACCGCTGTGCTACCGCTAGACTCCCAAGTTGGCTACTTCTTTCTTGTCCTTCTTTCATTCCTTCTCCCTCATCTCTTCATCCTCCTTTTTTTTTTTTGCAAGTTCCTGTACTTCACTTGTCTACATTCCACACTCCTATTAATATATTCAATTTCATTTAGCAGAAATCATTGTACAGGTAATGTCAACTTGTGAAAATGTCAAATTTCACTGATGATCTGTGACTGACCACAGCTCACACACACACACACACACCCCCATGTCCATCCATGGCTTATCCTCTTCCCCTGGAGCTCTTCTCATGACTGTGCAATGAACTAGCTTCTCTAAACTTGCATAGAGAAAGGAAGTTATTGGGAGGCCTACAACCACAGTTTCCGAACATCATAAAATAGTATATATTTATTTGATGTTTCTCCTATCAAAACAAAAGGGAAGTTCAACTCCCTTTTTTTTTTAAATTTTTTTTTTATATTTATTTTATTTATTTATTTATTCCCTTTTGTTGCCCTTGTTGTTTTATTGTTGTAGTTATCGTTTCTAGATAGGACAGAGAGAAATGGAGAGAAGAGGGGAAGACAGAGAGGAGGAGAGAAAGATAGACACCTGCAGACCTGCTTCACCGCCTGTGAAGCAAATCCCGGGGTTCGAACCGGGATCCTTATGCCGGTCCTTGTGCTTTGCGCCACCTGCGCTTAACCCGCTGCGCTACAGCCCGACTCCCTCAACTCCCTTTTTTATTGATGCTTTTAAAAAGGAATGGTAGTCACCTTTATGGAGTACCTACTATGTGTGAGACATTCGGCAGAATTAATACCTACAAAGCCCTTCAAGGCAGTCAGAAGGAGGTCCTGTGTTGCTTAGAGGTCAGGAGATAGATCAGCTGGTAGAAAGCATGTTTTACCATGTGTGAGCACCCAGATTAGAGCCTCTGGCCACTGCGTGGGAGCACTGTGCAATGGGAAAGCTTCAGGAGCAGTGAAGGAATGCTAGAGTGACTCCCCTCCCTGTCTGCTCCTCACGCTCTATCAGCTGGGCCCCTCGGAACATACTTAAAACAGACCTACTAGCTTTTCCAAAATGGAGACCCCAAATCTCATCTGCTAAATGCTATATTAAACAATTTGTTCTGTGTTATATCTCACTGCTTTTCAGCCATCAAGTGACAGATGCTACCATGGCGCCAGCCTGACTTCCCTGGGCAGATGACCTCACCCACGTGTCCTGGAACCCTACCTCCGCAGAGCTCTACCCGACCAGGGAAAGAAAGAGACAGGCTGGGAGTATGGATCCTCCCCATGTCCAGTGAAGAAGCAATTACAGAAGCCAGACCTTCCACCTTCTGCACCCCATAATCATCTTTGGTCCATACTCCCAGAGGGATAAAGAATAGGGAAGCTGTGAGTCGGGCGGTAGCGCAGTGGGTTAAGTGCATGTGGTACAAAGCGCAAGGACTGACGTTAAGCGTCCCAGTTGGAGCCCCCAGCTCCCCACCTGCAGGGGAGTCACTTCACAAGCAGTGAAGCAGGTCTGCAGGTGTCTGTCTTTCTCTCTCCCTCTCTGTCTTCCCCTCCTCTCTCCATTTCTCTCTGTCCTATTCCAACAACAAATGGCATCAGTAACAATAAAAAGACCACATGGGCAACAAAAGGGAATAAATAAAATACAAAAAAAAAAGAAGAAAAAGAATAGGGAAGCTTTGGGGCCAGGCAGTAGCACACCTGGTTAAGCATACACATTACAGTGCACAAGGACCTGGGTTCAAGCCCCTGGTCCCCACCTACAGGAGGGAAGCTTCACGAGTGGTGAAGCAAGTCTGCAGGTGTCTCTCTGTCTCTTTCCCTCTTTATCTCCCCATCCCCTCTCAATTTCTTCCTGTCTCTATCCAGTAATAAATAAATAAATAAATATTTAAAAAAGAAAAAATAGGAAAGTTTCCGATCGTGGGCAATGGGGTGCAGAACTCTGATGGTCGGAACTATGTAGAATTGTAGCCCTCTTGTCCTATGGTCTTGTCAATCATAATTACATTAATCAACTAAAAAGGGGGGGGGCTAAGGAAAGTCCGCCAGGAGTGGTGAAGTCATGGAGGCAGGGAGCACCAGCAAAACCACTGTGCAAGGAAAGGGAGTTCTGGCCGACAGTAGTGTTGGAAAGTATGAGTGAGGCCAGTCTGAAACATAACATATACACATCAAAATGCCCAACAGGAAGTAGATTACCTGATAGATCCATAGCTTTCCTGAGTGCATCTATACTACTTGCATTAATATCCTACACCCAGGGTGTTTCACCTCCAGAAAAACTGTACGCTTTTTCCTAAACATGGCTGTAGCACTACTAATTCTTGTTAAGTGTTTTTATTTAAATTTCTATTCTATCTGTTTCTGATAGGCACAGTTAAATACTGAGAGGGGCAGGGGAGATAGAGATGAAGAGAGAAAGACACCTACAGCCCTGCTTCACTGCTCATGAAGTGTCCTCCCTTTACAGGTGGGGATGGGAGGCTTACACTTGGGGGCTTGTGAATTGTAACATCTGTGCTCTGTCCATAGCGCATGGCCCCAAGTAATACTAACTTTATACACTCTGCTCTACTCCGTCTAATATGCATCTAAACTAATATGCTAAACTGTGCTCAGCACCAATTAATACTTATAAGCAATTACTTAACTGTTAGGCATATGATAACTATAGCAGAAGAAATTTAAATCACTCAACTAGTTTTGCTTCTTAAAATAAATGTGTATCTTATAGCTTTTTTTTCTAAATATTTATTTTATTTATTTATTCCCTTTTGTTGCCCTTGTTGTTTTATTGTTGTAGTTATTATTGTTGTTGTCATTTTTGGATAGGACAGAGAGAAATGGAGAGAGGAGGGGAAGACAGAGAGGAGGAGAGAAAGACAGACACCTGCAGACCTGCTTCACCGCCCATGAAGTGATCCTCCTGCAGGTGGGGAGCCGGGTTCGAACCAGGATCCTTATGCTGGTTCTTGTGCTTTGCGCCACCTGCGCTTAACCCACTGCGCTACCGCCCAACTCCCTGTATCTTATAGCTTTTATCCTTTAATTTTAATATTTATTTATTCATTCCCTTTTGTTGCCCTTGTTGTTTTATTGTTGTAGTTATTATTGTTGTTGTTATTGGTGCCATTGTTGTTGGATAGGACAGAGAGAAATGGAGAGAGGAGGGGAAGACAGAGAGGGGGAGAGAAAGACAGACACCTGCAGACCTGCTTCACCGCCTGTGAAGCGACTCCCCTGAAGGTGGGGAGCCAGGGGGCTTGAACCGGGATCCTTATACTGGTCCTTGAGCTTTGTGACACCTGCACTTAACCTGCTGGGCTACCGCCCGACTCCCTATCATTTAATTTTTTTTTTTTTTTTTTTTTTAGAATTTTGATAGTTTATTGGGTTTTTCTGCCTAGGCTGCCCCTTCCCCAACCTTCACCAGAATGGCCAATACCCTTTCATGCCACCTCTTCCCCTCTTTCCTCAGATTCCTTTGCTTTCTTGCTCTAGACCACACCCAGTGCAAATTTTCCCTTGTTTATAGGTGAAAATTGAAAAACAAGATTTGGAAGGCTAGGCGATGGGGCATCTGGTTGAGTGTACACATTACAGTGTGCAAAGACCTGGGTTCAAGCCCCAGTCCCCACTTGCAGGAGGGAAGTTTCCCGAGTGGTGAAGCAGGGCTGCAGGTCTCTCCAGCAGAAGACCTCTTTCCTCTATCTCCTCCTTCCCCTCTCACTTTCTCGCTCTCTCTTATTAAATAAAGATTTTCTAAATAAGGTCTTACTTTTTTTTTTTGCCTCCAGAGTTATAGCTGGGGCTCAGTGCCTGCACTAAAATTCACTGCTCCTAGAGGCCATTTTTCCCATTTTGTTGCTCCTGTTATTGCTATTGCTGTTGTTGTTGTTGTTGGACAGAACGGAGAGAAATCAAGAGAGGAGAGGAAGACAGAGAAGAGGGAGCGAAAGATACCTGCAGATCTGCTTCACCGCCTATGAAGCAATTCCCCTGCAGGTGGGGAGCCAGGGGCTCGAACTGGGATCCTTTCGCCGGTCCTTGCGCTTTGCCAGGCTGCACACATGGGAAGTTATCTCTCTTTGGCCCAGTCTCTTATATAATGAGAACCCTGTTCATTCATTCCAAAACAGGATTGAAGTTGACATGGAATAAAAAAAAATTCAATTTCTACTGATAATACAATATGTCAGTATCTATTTAAGTACCTATCTGTGTCCCCAAAGGGTGGTTTTGGTCATCTGGAAAACCATTCTGAGAAACCCTGAGGGGACAGGTAGAAACTCTAGGAAAGTGAGCCTGGATGCCTGGTGGTGTCTATGTCTTAACTCCTGAACATGTAAGGCAGTTTGCATCAGGACTAGGTTATTATAGGAGCTCTACCTTTCCATTTAATTATAAGGTTTTAGTACAGGGATATAGCTCCAGCATTGTGTGAAGTCACGCTAGGGAGTCAGGCGTTAGAGCAGCAGGTTAAGCGCAGGTGGTGCAAAGTGCAAGGACCAGCGTAAGGATCCTGGTTCGAGCCCCAGGCCTCCCACCTGGAGTCACTTCGCAAGTGGTGAAGGAGGTCTGCAGGTGTCTATCTTTCTCTCCCTCTCTCTGTCTTCCCCTCCTCTCTCCATTTCTCTCTGTCCTATCCAACAACAGTGACAACAATAATACAACAATTAAAAAAAAAAGTCACTCTAGATAGTAAGATCCAAAAGGGAGAATTCTCAAATGACAGAAATTTGAAATACAGCAATTGCCTTTTTGTAGTTTTGTCAATGAAGGAAAGTGCAATTGGAGTCTTGGAAATCATTACAGCACCCACTCTGAAAACATGCTCTCTCAGAGTCTCAGTTTTTCCCACCTGGCAAAATGGTAACACCTGGTCCAGTTCATCGAGAGGAACAAGCTCTTCACAAAACCCTACAGGGACGTGAAATATGATAACAAACGGTAACTGGACAAAGGCACCAATTTAACTGGGCACGTTCAAAAAGTAACAACGTATGTCAAGAATGTACTCTAAGAGGGTGTAGGACCTTTATACTTTGGATAAAGCGATTTTTAGCTGTCTTGTGGCAGTTTTCTTAGGTCAGGTTCTAGAAGTAGAGTAAAAAAACAAACAAACCAGGATTCTCCTTAAAGTACCAGCTTCAGATGAAGGAGACTGAGGGTCACTGGCAGTGACAAGAAGAGGCGCTCAGCAAGGTCTCAGCGGGGGCTGTTCAGCCTGACACAACAGAATCTCTGGAGGAGGGACGACACCACACTGCTGCCTCACCAGAGATCCCATTCCTGTCAGAGGTTCACCGAACGTTTTGCGAGTGGTGAAGCAGTGTTGCAGGTGTTTCTCTCCCTCCCTATCACCTACTTCTCTCAGGTTTTGGCTGTCTCTCGGCAATAAATAAAATAAATGGCAGAGATCTTGCTGTAGGGTGGGGTGGGGACATAACAGTGGCAGATTTTGTTGGGAAGGCACTTGTTTGGAGAAGGAGCTAGGAGATTGGGTAGGACGGAAGATGGGGGGCGGGGATCTGGCTGAGGCAGCAGTGCCTGCGAGAACATAGAATTAGAGATGTACAATAGTAAGAAAACACTAGGCGGAAGACGCAAGCGCCACCATCATAGAGAAGGGAGTCTCCAAGCAGTCTTCCTACCACTGGGGTTGGCAGTCAAGGTGGGAAGAAACAGGGGAGAGGAAGAATTCTTGAAGGGCCATGTGGTCAGTTTCGTCCAGTGCTGCCAAGAAGTCCAGCAATACACAGCAAGAAGGTGCCTTCTAGAAGCAGTAAAATGGATCACGTGCACTTTCAGTGAAGTGATGTGGTGGACACCAAACCACAACTCAAGTGGTTTGTGGCAGCTGGGCTTCCAGGTTGGATTTCCAGCACCACCATTTGCCACAGCAGAAGGGCACTCTGATCTCTTTATTTCTGTCTCCTGAAAAGGAATCTTTTCCCAAAAAGTAACTTTCATATACAAATGAATATTCATGAATTTCAACTGTTAGCTGGCCACATCTTAACTCCAATTTCTCTCTCACCTGCCCTGTTCTTCTAGAGATTGGCCCCCATGTCTTTGCCCTTGCTTTCTGACTTTTAGGTAAACTACCATGTCCTCTAACAACACTTGAATAGATTAATAACCAAACTCTTCCCCATCATAATCACTCTTGGAGCAAATCAGTTAAGCCAGAGCTGAATCTTTCATAATTCCAAAAAGAATCAGCAAGGACAAAGTGCAACTTTGAAAGGAAGGGTTTTCTCTTAAGCTGTGCTTAGCAAAATAAACCGAAGAAAAGTTAGACTTGTCTTTTTCAGTCTTGAAGGTGATTTCTTTAGAAATTAAAACTCAAATTAGGGGGCCGGGTGGTGGTGTACCTGGTTGAGTGCACGCGTCACAATGCACAAGGACCCAGGTTTGAGACCTTGGTCCCCTCCCGCAGGGGGAAAGCTTTATGAGTGGCAAAGCAGTGTTGCAGGTGTCTCTTTGTCTCTCTCCCTCTCTATCACCACCTTCTCTCTTGATTTCTGGCTGTCTCTATCCAGTAAATAAATTAAGATAATGAAAAAATTAAGAAAACAATTAGGAAAGAAGAACATGACAGATGGTAGAGTAAGTGGGAGACTAGGAGAGCCCAGGCTGTCTGGAAACCTTACATAAGAAAGGAGGTCTTGTACCAGGCAGTTCTGATTACACTGGCCCTGGAATATAGTTTGAGATCTGTGCAAATGATGCCTCCAGCTCTGTTCTTTTTTCTTAAGAGTGTTTTTTGCAAGTCTGGATCTTTTCTGGTTCCAGGTTAACTTTTGTAGCTTTTGTTCTACTCCTTAAAAAATGTTGGTGGGATCTTGATAGGGATTACACTGGATTTGTGTATGGCTCTGGGTAGAATATCCAAGGCACTACTAAATTAAATAACTTGCTTAACTCTATGAAGCTCACAAGGGGTTGAGCTTGGAGCTTAAGTTCAAGCATTGAAGCTAATGTGCTAGTTTCTTTTTGCCACAATACAGAAATATAAGCAGAAGAATCCACCAATCCTGAGTCTGCAAACACATAACTTAGGAGCCAAACTTGCTCACAGTTAGTTTGTAAACTACATTCCTCACTGGAGGTTTCTGCCTTCTAACACAGACAACTTTACGTTTCTCCTCCTCTCCTCTCCTCCCCTCCCCTCCCCTCTCCTCTCCTCCCCTCCCCTCCCCTCCCCTCCCCTCCCCTCCCCTCCCCTCCCCTCCCCTCCCCTCTCCTCTCCTCCCCTCCCCTCCCCTCCCCTCTCCTCTCCTCTCCTCTCCTCTCCTCTCCTCTCCTCTCCTCTCCTCTCCTCTCTACACCTCTCCTCTCCTCTCCTCTCCTCTCCTCTCCTCTCCTCTCCTCTCCTCTCCTCTCCTCTCCTCTCCTCTCCTCTCTCTCCTCTCTCTCTCTACAAGACATTACCAGGATTGATGTAGAACATAATAAAAGGAAGTACAAGTATGTGATTCTTCCTGTTAACCCTGCCTCCTGCCTGCCCCACCCAGAGCTCCTCTGCCAAGAGCACACAATAAAGGTGTGAGGAGGGGGGCAGGAGGTAGCCAGGAAGAAGCTGTACAGGCTACAAACAGAGCAAAGGCTGGTGCCACCCAGCAAGTATCAACAGTACAGACGGCGGGTGAGGAGGGAGTGCACTTGTCCATTCTCTGAAAGGATGTACAAGGCTGCCTTATGGAGAAGAGGCTGGTGGGCAGGAAAAGGAGGGGAGTGAATGTAACGCAAACACTTTTGATGAGCTGAATCCCAAGATACTAGACTGAAAGCTATCTCCAAGGACAACAGCATCCCAGACAGTCTGTGCCTGTTGGGATTTATTTCATTTTAATATACTTCAGTATTTATAAAGTGGTAATCACAACATCATATTCAAACATATTATCTATTGTAGTTTGATCTTCTGATGTCACCAGTAGGTTAGCCCAAGCCATCCCAGGCTACTCACCACTATGTGGGCTGTTTCTGCCACCTATATAGGACAGAACAGCATAGTTGTAGTGTGGCCACCTAAAACTACCATACAGACAAATCACCATGATACTATGAAATATGCCTAAACAAGATATGTGCCCCCCCCCAAAAAAAAACCTCAAAAAACAACTATATATTATTATGGCCACAAGACCTGCAAGTTTGGTTTTCACATAATTAGGCTCATTAGTATGGCTCTGTTTCACTGTTTCACTGCTGAGATTTATAAGTAAGTGTTATATATCTGATTGTGTAAAGCAAATTTATGTATCAAGTATCACTTCTATGTCTTTTACATTTTGAGAAGTGGCCTGAGGCTTTATTTTTAAGATGGTTCTTTTATTCAGATTGAAAGTCACTGAACTAGAACACCTCAAGGCTGTTGCTTTTGAGTTTTTTTTTTTAACCCCTTTTGTGTGTTTATTTACTTGATATTTTTTTGCCTAAAAGAGCTTCTTAAGTTAGAGTGGAGAATGTTTATCTTTTATATATACTCCAAGGATTTCTATTTTCCTGATAATTCTATCTGCAAAGGTTGGTTCATTAAATAAACAAAAAGAATAAATTCAGGACAGAAATTGCATGTCTTCCAAGTTACCTCCCAGGGTGCAATCACCAGATGGCAGGTGGCCGGGATCAGTGGGGGTCTGAGCAATGGAAAGAAGCGGCACTGTCCATGCAACACGCCCAGAGCCTGGCCATGATCTTGGTACTAAGTTAAGGTTCAACATATCAAACTTCCCCCTCCCCAAACATAAGCAGCCCGAGAATTGCAAAGAAGGAAGGGCAGTAGGAGGAAAGGGAAGATAGCCGTTTCTCTCTTTCTCTCTCTCTCTCTCTCTCTCTCCTCTCTCTCTCTCAATTTCTTTATTGGGAGAATTAATCGTTTACAGTCAACAGTAAAATACATTAGTTTGTACATGCATAACATTTCCACATAACAATTCAACCCCCACTAGGTCCTCCTCTGCCATCATGTCCCAGGTCCTGAACCCTGCCCCTCCACCCCAGAATCTTTGACTTTGGTGCAATACAACAAACCCAGACCAAGTTCTACTTAGAGTTTTCCCTTCTGATCTTGTTTTTCAACTTCTGCCTGTGTGTGAGGTCATCCCATACTCATCTTTTTGTTTCTGACTTATCTCATTTAACATGCTTATCCTCAGGCTCCATCCAAGATGGGGTAAAGAAGGTGAATTCACCATGAACCTGAGACCTTGAAGCCTCAGGATTAACTCTGCATAACCATTATGCCATCTACCTCTGTTCACATTTCTTGGTTTTCCACAAAACAATTCAACCCCCCTCCCCCAGGTCTTCCACTGTCATCAAGATCCAGGACCTGAAGCCTCCCCTGCTACCCCATTTTCCTCTTTTCTTAATTATGAACCTTGACTTTTAAATGGGCCCCTGCTTCCCAGAACGCAAGCCATGCTCCTAGTACCTGTACAGCAAAGTTTGGTCGTGCGGCTAAGATCTGGTCCCTCAGCTAAATGTGGAGTGACCTGTGGTACCTAGGATGAAGATTGCCTTTTGTCATTCTGCTTTTTGCTCTGTGATCGTGGAGAGCTCTAGCTGACATCCTGATCTATGATTTGGCCTTAGGTAGTCATGTAGCTCAGCAACATGGGAGCCTGGCTCCTCAACAAAGATAGGAAGTCGCCATCTTTGGCCTGTGTCCCCGCCCCCAAAGTACTTTCAGGTGAAAGAGGAACCAACTTTCACTTGGATTACCTCACTGTTACTCGGAGCTTTCTCTTGAGTGTGGCTCAACCTACCACTGAGATGGGCAGCAGAGTCAAGAGTCAAGTGAGAAGACGGCACAGATGAAAGTGGAGACTGAGTGAGGAGGCAGAGACCGGCAGGGCTGAGAGCATAATGGGATGGAGACGAAAGAAAGGAGGGACCATGTATCCCCCAAGACCGCGGAGGTCCTCTTGAATGTAGCAGCAGACATATGAAAAGAACGTCAACTTAAAACCACCACGCTGGGCCAGAGAATCAAAGCGAAGCCTGGCACTGGAAGCACAAACATGCCGGAGTGGTTCTGGCTATGACCCACATCTAAAAATATGACCCGGTTCCAGGGCAGGCTCCACAGACTTCTGAAGCCTCCTAGCTTATTGGATAACTAGGGCTCCTCTGTTCTCTTGAAAACTGCAAGGAAACAAGTCACCCCATCTTTCAGGAAGTTTCATCTCAGACAGGACTTGTAACTGGTCACTGCTACTTGTCACCTTGGTGGCTCCCTCCTCCAGAATTTCCAGATAAGCCAGGATCCCCAAGCCCTTTTTATTCCCCTCCAGACACTGGATGCCAGAGACTTTGTGACTCTAAAGATAGACTGTCCTGAATTCCTGATGACCCGAATTCCTCAAGCCTTGGCACTTGCTTTTTCTCCTGGGTCTGCAGTCCAACCGATTCCTCAAACATCTCCTGACTCTGTGCTTCAAAGGTCAGCACCAGCCTGCTCCCTCTGACTTTCCCCTTTCTGGTTACATGACTTCTTACTTGGCTTGCCCTTGGATGACTGGTCATCTTCCTCGTCCAGTTTCACTCATTCTTGTCTTCCAAATTCCTAGAACAGCTTGCCTGGGATTGTTTGCTTATACTCAGTTTGCACTATTTCCTTATTTTGAGGAGAAAGGGAATTACTACTGTGTAAAAATCTGAGGTCCTGGTGAGGCGGCCTCAGTTCCCTCAACTGTAGTACAAGAAACAAGCTCACTTTGTAGAGCTGGTGGAAGTGCTAGAGTTGAACTATAAATAAATTCATGGCACCACTGCATTGTGGGCAAGTGATTCCAATTGGTTTTGTTATGCAGTGTTGGCAGTATCAGTGGGACCATTTACTAGAAATGCAGTCTCTTTTGTTTTAATTTATTTTTTTTATAGAGACAAAGAAATTGAGAGGGAAGGGGGAAATAAAAGAGAAAAAGGCAGAGAGAAACCTGCAGCCCTGCTTCACCACTCATGACACTTTCTCCCTGCAGGTGGGGACCAGGGGCTTGAACCCATGTCCTTGTATAATACTTTAATGTGTGCTTAACCACGTGCACCACCGCCTGGCTCCTGAAATATGGTCTCTTTCTAGGACAAACCATCTCCAGTAGCACAAGAAGTTTCTCTCTCTCTCTCTCCCTCTACCCCCCCCCACCCTTCTGCCTCTCAGTATTGAGATGGGACCCAGAATCTCACACGACTCTATTATATCCTTAGCTATTCAGTAGCTAAGGGGGTCTTGCACATGTAGAATTTCACTGCTCCCAGATCAAACTATTTTGAGAGAGAGAGAGGGAGAGAGAGAGAAAGAGGGAGACATACTGTTAAGGGAGATTCCCCCAGTGTTTCTATGTTGTGCCAGGGCTAGAATTTGGGCCCACCACACGAGAAGGTAAGCTGTCTCCTGGCCCAGTGAGAAGTTTCTGACCCTAAGAGACAGTCCTGTCTACCAAGACCACACTCCCTCATCATCAACTTCAGGCTGCGTCTTAGTATGGCAGCCCAGGAAGTTCTGAGTCACTGTACTGGGTGGCAGCGAATCTCCCATCTCTGCTCTGTGGTGACCCTGCCTAGGTCTGGGTCTCGCACGAACAGGGCTGGCTGACTCTCCATCTGGTATCTGCAACCCTGGGACCCTTGTTTGCCTGCCACAGCTCCCTTCTGACTGCTCTGAAAACTGACATCAGCAAAGGACCTCTGTGCCACTTCCTTCTTCTCCAAGCATCACCCCACATGTGCCCCCTCAAAGTTTCCTGGTCCTGTCTGAGCACAGGGAAGTAAGAAGACAATGGGCAGAATTAACTGCTGAGAACCCAACTTCGCATTCCGTCAGCAATAATGTTCAGAAAGGTGAGCAGAGTACATGTGTTTTCTGGCCCCCGAAACTTGTGAGGGTAAGTGTGTAGAGGTGATGTCAGGAGTCTGTGATGTCAATGATTACTGATATATGTCAGTGGAAAGTTATCCCCCTGCCGTCCGGCTGACACACTCTTTTGTGTGTGTGCTAACTCTCAGTTCCATGACCACAGTGATCATTTGGTCCCTGTTCCCTTACACCATACTCTCTCATGCTCCTGGGGAAAAAAACTTGAGCCAAATTGAGGGCACACGTCCCAGCTGAACCAGTGAATGTACCCTAACATTTAATACAGAGAAAGGTCCTTTGACAAAGGACAGCTTTGGTTTAATGACCATTCTTTGTTGAATTTTTTTTATATTAACAATGTGTTAAGATTTATGTCCTGAAGCCTACATCTACCTGAAGCCTACATCGTAAAATCACAGCCTGTTGGGATTTCTATCTTTTGCTTGTTTAAGTGAATTCTGCGTGATTTGCGTGGTCCTTTACTGAACAAACATGCAGGGTTGTTCTGTGTATGCATTGTTCTGTATAATGTTCTAACTTCAGGGGAGTTCAGGGACAAAGAAGGACAATGTAGCCAAGGAGGCCAGTTGTAGAGGACATGGAACTCTACTGGAGGGTTCCTCTGAAGGACAAGCAGGGGGAGTCAGGGAAGAAAGTCTACAATGACATTTGGAAACGTCTGTGTGATGGTTAATCTTACATGCCAACTTTGCTAGGTCACAGTACCCAGATATTTGGCTAAACACATCTAAGTGTTGCTCTCCAGGTTTTTTTTTTTTTTTTTTAAGACAAGATGAACAACTGAATTGATAAGGGGTAAAATGGATTTGTATGACGGGAGGCAGGAGTGTAGATTAGGGGCACATGCTTTCTAGACACCAATCATGGGGAGATGAGAGGTTATAACTATCTGTCAACAACTATGCTGCTGTAAACCACTAACCCACTCCCAATAAAATATATTTTTAAAAACTGAGCAAGGGGGCTGGGCAGTAGCACACCAGATTAAACACACATAGTATGAAGCACAAGGACCCATGCAAGAATCCCGGTTCAAGCCCCCAGCTCCCCACCTGTGGGGGGGGTCGCTTCACAAGCAGTGAAGCAGGTCTGCGGGTGCCTTTCTCTCTCCCTCTCTATCTTCCCTCCCCTCTCAATTTTTCTCTGTCCTGTCCAATATAAAATGTCCAATATAAAACTAGCCACCAGGAGCAGTGGATTTGTAGTGCAGGCACCGAGCCTCAGTGATAACCCTGGAGACAAAAAAAAAAAGACAGTTATGGGATAGTTTCTCTCATATGTGGAGTTTAAGTAAGCAAAGTGGAACAACTGGCAAAATACAATAAACAGAAAGAATCTGTAGATCTTGTGAAAATGTAGGAGTTAGCAAAGGGGAAAAGAAACTGAAGAAGGGGGGGGGGTATGAGGATAAGCAAGAGGGATCATCCTGGAATGATGGCATCAGAACTCAGAACTCTGTCGGTGGGGTGGATAAAGCTGACCAAACTGTGAAGCTGGACTCCCAAAAAGGTAAGTACCGTAAATTTCTGATAAGTCACAGAAATAAAACATAAAATAATACTGTGGAAAAAAAAACCAGAGTAAGGGTTAAGTGCACACGGCACAAAGCGCCAAGACCGCTTAGGATCCCGGTTCAAGTCCCAGGCTCCCCCACCTGCAGGGGAGTCGCTTCACAGGTGGTGAAGCAGCTCTGCATGTGTCTCTCTGTCTCTCTATCTCGCCGTTCTCTCTCAATTTCTCTCTGTCTCTATCCAATAACATAAATAAAAAAATAAAATAAAATAAACAGACTAATCTCTATAGTAAGAGTGGGCTTCATTTGGTTCGATTTTCCAGCAAGACGGGCCTTCTGCACAGGGGATGGAGTCTGCAAGCAAATTCCCCTTGGTCTTGAGCTCCACCTCTTCCTTGCACCTTGGGTTTGCTGCTTTGCTTTGCATATACTGGACTGGAAAAGTGTTAACAATTGCATGAGCATGCGCGCGCGCACGCACACACACGCACACACACACACACACACACACACACACACACACACATTGCTAAAGAGCCCTATTCCAACTTGCTACGGGGCCAGGAGCCATGCCAAACACTCTATGCACATGGAGAGCATGTGCAGAAGGGGAAATGGAGGCTCACAGAGGTTGAATTATTGCCCCCCTCCTCAGAGATTTAGCGAGGGGCTTGGGGGCGCTGAGTTCAGGCTCTGCGGACTGAAGGAGCGAGACCATCTGAGCGAAGGTGGACAGTGTTCCCGGGCACTAGCTTTTCTCTTCTCTCCCCTCCCTTCCCCTCCCCTCCCCAACCCTTCCCTTCCCTTCCATAACTTCCTCACTACACCCACTATTTTCAAAGTGACTACATTTTTTTTTCATGTTTCAACAATGCAGAATTGGAGGACAGCCTGCTCAGTAGCTCATGGCTTAATGAAGACAGGACATGACCTGAGGTGCTGTTGTCTCAGCATGAACTGTCCCCCCCCCCCCCAACACACACACACAACCACATCAGGTCTATTTTGCAATGGCTTTCTCTATGGCTGGATGCATTAGCCTGAAACAGAATTCAGACAAAAATAGAGGCTATTTCTGTTTTCAACTGGCCTCTAAGACTAGACCAATAGGCACCACTTCCAAAGAAAAGAGTGATCCTCCCTAAAACATTTGCTGAGGTCATCACACACATAGCAAGATAACTGACCATCACAGTAATATGCCCCTATTTAATCTGGCTACTGATAAGAAGAAATACAACCACAGCAATTTTCTACTTAACCCAGCAGCTGCCTTCATGTCCTGAATCATTCAAAATGAGTACAAATGCTAGCCAGTGAATGTCACAGACACAGAGTGTCCTACAGACACAGAGTGACTTTATAATTCTGGAGTAGAATGATTAATATTTAACATGAAGTCTTCCTAGAAAAGTAGGTGCTCAGTCACAGTTTCTGAAAACTCTAGAACGTGGATGTTACTGCACAGACATCACACCTTTTAAAATTTCTGACCAGTTAATACAAAGCTACTTTTATAATACAACACTCTGGCTTTTGGACCCACCCAACTGCTTAAGCCACATATCAGAAACATGTTGGCTTTGTCTCTTCTTCTGTATCCTAGCAGACTCAGTCCTTGATATAAATATCTGCCTTTCAACTACTTATCTCTATCTCTGCTGCAGACCCAGTCTCATCATCTCCAGGGGGTAGTATCTTTCTTTCTTTTAAAAAAATATTTACTTTAAAAAAAAAAAGGGAGTCAGGCGTTAGCGCCTGACATGTGACATGTGACGTAAAGCGCCAAGGACCAGGGTAAGGATCCCGGTTCGAGCACCCGGCTCCCTAACTGCAGGGGAGTCGCTTCACAGGTGGTGAAGCAGGTCTGCAGGTGTCTATCTTTCTCTCCTCGTCTTCCCCTCCTCTCTCCATTTCTCTCTGTCCTATCCAGCAATGATGACAACAATAATAACCACAACAGTAAAACAACCAAGGCAACAAAAAAGGAATAAATATTTTTTTTAATTAATAAATTTTATTTTTTAAAAAAATTACTTGTTTGTTGGAGAGAGACGGCCAGAAACTGAGAGGAAGAGGGGACATAGAGGAGAGAGAGGAGAGACACCTGCAGCCCTATTTCACCACGTGAGAAGCTTTTCCCCTGCAAGTGGTGACTGAGGGCTTGCACACTGTAACGTGTGCTCAACCAGGTGCACCACCACCCGGCCCCTGGCAGTATCTTTCTAAATGATACTCTCCCCAAACTTCTTCTCTGCGCTACCATAAGAAGAACTTAGAAAGAGAAGGCAGAACCACAGAAAAAAGGGCAACTACACATAACTATAGATAGTTATGGAAATAACAGTCAACCCTCTTCTGTGACCTTGGGAGAACTACTGCAGTTTCCAGCAGAGGGAATGGGGACACAGAGCTCTGGTGGTGGGACAGTGTGAGATAATCCTGTTATCTCATAATTTTGTAAATCAATATTAAATCACTATTAAGAAAGAGGTAAAATAAAATATGAAAATCTGATTGGCCATATGTCTTTCAAAGATTTCAGTTTTTCTTCAAGATGTAATAGGAGCTAACATAGTCTGTGTCCTCCAAACTCAGCTTGTGTTAATCATACAGCCTGTCTGGTTTCTTGTTATTCATTAAGATGCCATGATCTTCCCTTCTTTGGGGTCTGCCCAAGTAACCTGTACTTTTCAAAGTTCCACCTACTAACTATCACCTGTCCTGAGTCCATTCACTTGCCAACACCCACGTCCGGCAGAGAAGCAGTTACGGAAGCCAGAAATCCTACCTTCTGCATGCCTAAAACAACCCTGATCCATACTCCTGGCAGGGGAGAAGTGACAAGATGAAGGTAAGAGGGCTTTGAACTCCAGTTCCATCAGCTTCCAGAGAGAGACGGAAAAGGAGAAGGACATATGGAGGTAAAGATGTCATGAGTGGCTTGGAGGGGAAGAGAGGATTGGATTAGGAAAAAAAAGGGAGGGTAATTATGTGTAAATGTGGACAGACGGTTGGCCATGTCTACAGCCTTAGGGGAACTGTGGCGGCTTGCAGTGGGGAGACTGAAGATTGAGCACTCTGGTGGTGGGAATGGTATGGAACTCTGCCCTTGTTGACATATAATTTTGTAAATCAGTATTAAATCACTAATAAAATTAAAACAAGACCTTCCCTTATTCTTTAGACTACATTAAGAGATCCACGTGTCTCTCTCCTAGCACCTTAGTTGTCACCATTGCAAACTTTTCAGTTTCTAATTATGTGTTTATTATATTTATATTTTAGCATGTTTCATTTGTCTTGCTTCACCACTACAGAAAAAGGAAATATGCAATATATATATATATATATATATATATATATATATATATATATATGGCCACGATACTGAAAAGGTGGCATGAAAAGGGGTCAGCTATGAATGGCATGCATAAGTGTGGGTCATAACAGAGAGAAGCCACACTGCTCATCTTTCCAGCACGGACTCTTTCACGGTATTGCCAATGAAGTCATGCTGTACTGTTCCAAGTCATCTGCCTAGAGAGTCTGTTTTCTGTGCTTAGTACTTAGAAAACACATTGTTCTGTGAACCTGCTTTTACCTTAGAGCCATTAACAGAGAGGGTATAGTGGCCAGGAAAGTCCGTGAACAAACTCAATCATAGAAATGGCAGCTGGTGGTGAAATTGGGCCTCAGGCATTGACATGCAATATTTCTTTATTTAAAAAAAAACTTTATTAGCTTTTTTTATTGGCTAGAGATAGCCAGAAATTGAGAGGGAAGGAGGTGATAGGGAGAGAGAGAAAGAGAGATACCTGCAACAATGCTTCACCACTCATAAACCTTTCCCCCTGCAGGTGGAGACTGCAGGCTTGAACCTGGGTTCTTGTGCATTGTAACATGTGCACTCAACCAGATGCGCCACCACCCAACCCCCGACATGCATGATTTCATGCATCTACAAAACGCTGGCTTAAATACTAACATTCACAGAGCATTGCATCAGATACCGCTGGTCTCAGAGGTGGACCCGTAAGACTGCAGTATACAGAAACACATGAACACCAAGGAGATATAGCATGTGGAGACTGGAGAGAAGCAGGGTGTGAACCGCCCAGAGTGGTCTGACATGGCAAGGACCAGGTTCTCTTATCCACAGTAGGCCCCGCCCTCATCATGGTGGAGGGTGGAAAGCACTCCTAGGCATCACAGATTTCTTTCTGGCATGTCACTTCATGGCTCTCATCTGTGTCAAATGCATATTCCTTCTTATTTTTTTTCCCTTTCAATTAATGATTTCTATGATTATAGGGGAGTAGTTTTACATTGTACCACCTACCCAAGTTCTGTACCCCCTACCCCACTCTTCTACTTCATGACCAACAATGATCACCACAGGTTCTCACAAAATCAGTTCGCTTACTTTTTTTTTCTTTTGGCAAGTTTATGTGTTTCTATATTTCACATGAGTGAAGCCATCCAGTAGTTTTGCATTTCACTTCCTTCCTTACTTCACTAGGCATAATCACCTCCAGCTCCACGCTGAAGGACACAATATCATCTAAAATCATATAGTAGAGACCGGGCAGTGGCACACCTGGTTAAGTGCACACACTACAGTGCGCAAGGACTGAGTTCAGGCCCCTGGTCCCCACCTACAGGGGGGAAGCTTCACGAGTGATGAAGCAGGGCTACAGGTGTCTCTCTATCTCTCCCTCACCTCTCAGTTTCTCTCTGTGTTTACCCAATAATAAAAAAAAATTTAAAAACAGAAAAGCTGAAATACTCTTATTAAAAAAATCACATAGTAGTAGTCCCTTGAATATAAGTCCGATAATTTCTTTACCTGGTCACCAAATGATAGGCATTTTGGCTGCTTCCACACTTGGGCTATTGTGAATAAGAGCTATGAACAAAGGGTGCATATGCCCCTTCAAATCAGTGCTTTCATGTCCTTTGGATAAATGCCAAAGAATGGCATTGCTGGACAGTAAGGCATTTCCACTGTTACTTGTTCTAGGACTCCCCATTCAGTTTTACAAGGGGACAGCGCCAGACAGCATCCCCAGCAACCATGCCAGAGTCCCCTTTTCTCTCCAACACTGCTTTTATATCCTGATTTGTTGATGTGAGCCCTTCTCACAGGTGTGAGGCTGTGGCTTTAATGTGCAATCCTTCTAGTGATAACTGAAGTGAAGTAATTTTTCTATGTCTGTGGCCCATATACATATCTTTTGAAAACTGTCTACTCAGTTTCCTGTCTGCTGATTGCCATTCTTCTTGTTATTATTGAACTTCTGTATTATTTATTAAAATATGTACTCTTTGATGTATTTTTTTATTATCTTTATTTATTGGACAGAGACAGCAAGAAGTAAAGAGGGAAGGGAGCGATAGAAAGGGAGAGAGAAACAGAGACACTTGCAGCCCTGCTTCACAACTCACAAAGCTTTCCTCCTGCAGGTGGGGAATGGGGTCTTGAACCCAGGTCCTTGAGCATTATAACATGTGCACTCAATCAGGTGCGCCACCACCCAGCCCCTTTGATGTTTTTTTTTTTTTTTTAACTCTTTGACTCAGGTTAAAATGATACTAATACTTTGAGACTTGTTTGGGAGAGAAGACCTCACAAAGGTACAATAGATAATTAAAAGTGAGCTATGCCTGCATGTAAACCCACTGGATTTAAACGTGCTCATGAACACCAAGGAGTTTCAAGAGGAGAATTATAATCTTGTGAGATTGTCTAGAAATGTCTGCACAGTAAACAAACTGCCAGACCGGAAGGAAGTCAGATGGGCATGGCAGGAGGTTCACTAAACTTCCCAGTTTAGTGATGATACTGGGTATCATCAACTACGTAACACTTACCTGGCCCTGAACAAATGATTCTCAATATCTTCTTTTTGGATGTAAGGTCAGGATGAGAACATTTTCAAAATGGAAGTAAGACTATTATCCCAGTAATAAAAGCATGCATCTGATTGATGAAGCATCTCATTCAAAGTTCCACAAGACTTGAGGGGAAAAAAAAACTGCTGAGAAATTCATGTTTTCTACAGTCTATATACTAAAGTAGTCAGAAAAGCACAGTGTCTCTAAAATTTGTTAAAACTGAGAAAAAGTATCTCAAGGGAGGCAAAAGCATTGCTTTTTCTTCAACTGATGAAGCTTCATCCTGAGGTACTGTAGCTGTGTCTTGTCCAGTCTGTTATGTTTCCAATAACTCCCAGAGACTGCTTCCTAACTCTGGTCTCCATGGATGAGGAAGACGTTCTGGAGTTAGTGGTCCGGGAGGTGATGCAGTGGATAAAGCACTGGACTCTCAAGTATGAAACCCTGAGTTCAATTCCGGGCAGCACATGTACCAGAATACCAGAATGATGTCTGGTTGTTTCTCTCTCTCTTCCTATCTTTCTCATTAATAAATAAATAAATAAAATATTTTATTTTAATTTTTTTAAAATATTTATTTATTTTCCCTTTTGTTGCCCTTGTTTTTCATTGTTGTAGTTATTGTTGTTATTGATGTCATCGTCGTTAGATAGGACAGAGAGAAAGGAGAGAGGAGGGGAAGACAGAGAGGGGGAGAGAAAGACAGACACCTGCAGACCTGCTTCACCGACTGTGAAGCGACTCCCCTGCAGGTGGGGAGCTGGGGGCTCAAACCGGGATCCTTATGCTGGTCCTTCCGCTTGGCGCCACCTGCACTTAACCCACTGCACTACCACCCAACTCCCAATAAATAAAATATTTTTAAAAAGAAGTTCTGGAGTTAAATCTGAAATCATGAGACTCAGACCTTGAGCAAGTAAGTCTCCAGTGCCTCCCTCATTTCTGGAGAGCCCCAGGGAGGTCTTGTCCACATGTCTCTCTTCTGTCTCTGACACCACTCTCATCTGGACATAACCACAGTCTATAAAGCTGATGAAGATGCTTCCCAGGCTACCACGCAGAAGTCACCAGTTCCCACAAATAAGCGCTCAAAAAATGCTGTTAGAGGATGGTGACTTATTCTACTTTTTTTTTTTTTTTTTTTTGTCTCCAGACTTATCGCTGGGGCTCAGTGTCTGCACTATGAATCCACTGCTACTGGAGGCCATTTTTCCCATTTTGCTCCCTTGTTGTCACTGTTATTGTTGCCACTACTGTTGTTGTTGGACAGGACAAAGAGAAATTGAGAGAGGAGGGGAAGACAGAGAGGGGGAGAGAAAGATAAGACACCTGCAGACCTGCTTCACCGCTTGTCCAGGTGGTGGCGTCCCTGGTTGAGCGTGCATGGTAATAAGCACAAGAGCCCAGGTGCAAGTGGCAAAAAGGCTGCGGGTATCTCTCTTTCTCTTTCCCTGTCACCTCTCCACTTCAATTTCTCTCTGACGGAGATCAAATAAAGGAAGGGAAGGAGAAAGAAAATAGTGGAAAAACTGTGCTTGGAAGGAAGGGACCTTCCCAGGAAGAACAGAGCCTTTCTGCAGTCTCCACACTCTTGCTGAGCGGGTACAGGACAAGGTTGACAAGAATCTACTTGGGGACACTGAGAATTGTCTTTACAGATGACAAGATTTCAGATCAGAGCAGTTAGGGCTATCCATTTACTTTTTAAAAAAATCATTTACATGTTTACCTTTGAAAATTCATTTTGTCTCTCTCAAGTTCTGTGCCTTTGAGACTCCACTTTTGAAGTGTTTATACTTCAGGTAATTTAAGTTTATCTTTGAAGCCATAAACACTTGAAAGCCACAGAAACACTCTAAAGCAGTGTTTATATTTGTTATAAGAGAGGTGTTTGTACTTTAAGCAGTCTTTAGCACCAGTCTAAGTTGATAAGTTCAAGCCATGCTCACTTAGCAGGCAAACTGAGAGGAAGCAGATATATGATTTAAAATGATGCCATTATTCATGGGGACTGAGAGGTAGTTCACCCAGTGCTCATGGACCTGGGTTCAAGGCCCTAGCTGTCACAAAAGCACGTGTATAGGCGATACTTAAAGAGCTTAAAGAGATTCTGGGGTAGATAGGGGAGGTAACTTGCTTCCAACTGCTTCATTTTTCTTGCTGAATTAAAAAAGACTTTATTAAAAAAAACCCTTTGGGACACTAAACAACAAAATACTAACTGTGTTTGTCTCTGGATATGGCAAGCAGTCCCCACTGTCTTTAAAGTGGATGGTGCTCAGACTTTAATGTGTCTTAAACTGGAATCTATTCATGAGGAAGGCAGTAGGGAGGAGAAAATGAATGGTGATTGCCTGGCTTCTCTCTTAGAGCCAATTTACTTCTAGTTGAAATTTAAATTGCCAGTTCATTATTATTAATGAGCAAAGACGTCTGGGATGATAGGCCCCTCTGTTAATAAACTGTGCAACTTTATTCTAAGCTTGAAATAAATAAAGTTAATCATCAGACGAAAAAGGAAAGGAATTAATTAGTAAGAATGAGAAGGGAGGAGGAAGGGGCTGAGAAGAGAGGGCAAGGTATGATGAATAACAGACATCCCGGAGAGTGAAGAATCACTAGGGAAATGACATCGGATAGCCCAGCAAGGCTCAGAGCCTGCTGACTCAGATGCTCAGAAAATTAAAGTAAAATGAGTTGGCATGTTGATACATTTCCTCCTCTCACACTCAGCTGCTCAGATGCAAGGAGAGGCTCAGCGATGATTAGAGGTTAACTGGGGACTGTGACCCACCCAGGCTAAGAATGGCTAAGGGACACTCGAGGAAGACAGGTCCTGAGATGGGTGCAGCCTAGAATGTTCCCAGCTGTGACCACGGACTATGAGCTCAGATTGACAGGGACTCAGAGGTTACACAGGCTCCTGTGCTGAAGATGACCAGAACTCTGGTGGTGGGCACAGTGTTATCTCATAATTTTGTAAATCAATATTAAATTACAAAAAGTTAAAAACAAAACCACAAGGCTAAGGAGGTAGCATAACAGTTATGAAAAAATAAAATAGAGGACTTTCATGCCTGAGGCGCCAAAGTTCTAGGTCATAAACTAGAGATGAACAGTGTCCTGAATATATATAACTTTGTCACTGTATCTCTTTCTTTCATTAAAATAAAGTAAACAACAACAATAATAAAAGAATAGATGTGACAGCAGAGATAAAAGGACTGAAGGTGAATAATTACAAAGGAATAAGGATATCAGTGGAGCCCAAGTGAAGGAAGAGTGAAGTCAGGACAAGATGAGGGCCCTAGAAAATGACAAAGTAGAATTCACTGGATCCCAGGGACAAGGAATGATTGTCGTGAGGCTCTAGCAGACAGTGGGAGCCAAAGATGGGGCTATTCACCTGAGGCCAAGAACTTGGAGGCTGGCCACTGGTAATTCTCTGGCTAACAGGACCAGAGAAGGGCCATGGATAAGAAGGAAGATCAGTTAATGGAATGTAAAGAACTAGAAACTAGGTGTTGGTTCAGGTACCAAAGGGAACCTCAAGTGGTGAAAGATGGGTGGGAGGACCACAGGAGTGGTGGGCAACAGTCTGATGGTGGTGGGTGCTCAGAAAGTTAAATAAGGTAATAAAGAAGAGAAAGTAACATTTGAACAAATACTCGAAGGTTGGGCAAAAGCAATTGTGGAAGGCAAAGGGGTCGACCAGTGGGAAATCCTTGGAGTGAGGGACCTGTCTAGCATGCTGCAGTACCAGTAAGAGGACAGGGGGGGGGCCAGGGAAGTCAAAGGAGGAAAGCAGAAAGAAGGGCAGCTAATCAGTGTCAGTTCTTCTTCTTCTAGCATTTGCCCTTCTTCCGTAGCCAGTCAACAGCGTCAGGTTGAGCCTGATGTAAAGTTTCGAGACCTCCTTTGAATCTGGAGAGGTGGTAGTCGTTGACTATGTGGGTCATTGTCTGTCTGTAGCTGCAGGGGTCAGTAAAGCACACACAGTCCCATGTTCAAGGGCTTAGACTCAAGTCCTTGGCCCCCTTTCGCATGGGGTCTATTTCACAAGCAGTGAAGCAGTGCTCCAGCTGTGTCTGCTTCTCTCTCTGCCTCTGCTTCTCTCTCTGACAAAGTTCTATCTATTCAGATGAGAAACAGGGCTGCTGGGTGTGGGGATGTCACTGCAAGCCCTGAGATGATCCCGGCAACCTAAGCAAATAATTATAAATGCATAATATAATCAGTAATAGACAGTTTTTAAAATAAAGCAACCACTGGAAAAGAAACCATGTCCATGCAGCAGCACAGCACAAGTCAGAGTTGGAAGTCAAGGTAGGTGAAGATTAAAGTTAATTTCTTTTTATTCACCAGTGAGGGAGTAAAGAAGTCCCTTTTCCTCTCTGAACTCTTGATTTCTCCTCTGGGAGTGAGAGCTCGGAACAAAGTTCTCTCTAATTTTCAACCTGTGTCTAAAACTGAAGCACCAAAGACATAAATTCATATGTTCTGTTGATAATAGTTTCCCGGCTGGTAGAAGCTTATTGAGACTGAAGCCACATAGACCCTATTTCATATATTGATATTAACAGTTGGCCCTCCAGGGGTCAGGAGGTGGCACATAGGCACATAGGGTTAAGTGCGCACCTAGTATGAAGCCAAGGACCCATACAAGGATCCTTGTTTGAGCCCCCGGCTCCACACTTGCAGGACGGTCACCTCACAAGCGATGAAGCAGATTTGCAGGTGTCTACCCTTCTCTCACTCTATCTACCCTCCCCTCTCAATTCTCTCTTTCTATCAGTAGGAGAGTGGAGCCCACTGTCCTGGTAAGTCCAGGCTGTTGTTTCCATGAGGTCCAAGCAAGTTGACCCCCAACTCTCCCTTTGGGTTGAGACAAGGGCAGGTTCCCCTGACCTCCTGATAATGATGGATGGCTTCTCCAGAATGGAGGCTACCTTTCTGCACATGCCTGTCCTCTACCCTTAAAACAAAAGCCATGGATTACTATGTGTGGTTAACCTAAAAACTGCCAGCAAACATCCTGATT
This sequence comes from Erinaceus europaeus, assembly GCF_950295315.1. Taxonomy (NCBI): domain Eukaryota; kingdom Metazoa; phylum Chordata; class Mammalia; order Eulipotyphla; family Erinaceidae; genus Erinaceus; species Erinaceus europaeus. The sequence goes on along the minus strand of NC_080182.1, from coordinate 8,878,363 downwards.
ACTCAGCTGCCTCCTCCCGCCCCCCGGCCCTAACGTGCCTGCAATCTACCTCCGGAAAAATATGCATTGTAAAGCTTGTGACCAAACCTTGTATGGTAACCTTTTACTTGTGATCAAACAGTCTGTTGGTCAACATGTGACTATGCATTGTGTTGCTGTTTGGGTTAATGGTTACCTCAACCTTCCCCCAAGTTATGGGTATATTTGCCTGCCTTTCTTTCAATAAACGAGTTGACCCACTAAGGCTCTCCCAGGGAAGATTACTTGTCTCCCTATGCACTTTGCCCTTGGCACGTGGAGCTACCCCAGGACCCCCCAGGGGACTGCTCTGACCTCTGTCTCCCCAACGGCCGGGGGAGGCAGGAGGGACCCAGAGTGGCTGACCCCACACCTATGAAAAGGAAAAAAAAAGGCTGCCAGAAGCAGTAGTTTCGTGGTGTTGGCACCAAGCCCCAGTGACCGGAGGTAAAAAAAAAAAAAAAGTGTACTCACTGTCCACTAGAGGGCAGCCCTCCTCTTAGAAATGTGCAAAAGTTTCTTATTCAGCAAAAAATGTGAATCACCTGGTTAGGATGACAAGAACAACCAAAACAAGTATCAAGACACCCAGCAAGTTCTTCAATGGGGGCTCATCTACCCAGTATTTCTCTACTCACAGGCTGCAGTTTTAACAACAGTTTGTGTAAGTCTGAAATGCCTGCTTTTTAAAGTGTTTTTTGAATACAGCACATATATTATTTCATGCATATTAGAATAATTCCACAAGTGATAAGCGATCTTCATTATATAGACAAGAAATCAAAGGTTTAAAGAATGGATCCTGACTGGCTGGGCAGTGGTGCACTGATTAAGTGCACATATTACCATGTGCAAGGACCAGGGTTCAAGACCCAAGTCCCACCAGGGGTGGGGGAGCTTCATGAGTGAAGCAGTACTGCAGGTATCTCTCTTTCTCTCTCTTACTGTCTCCCCACTTCCCTCCCAAATTCTGTCTTTATTAAAGATATAAATTAAAATACATTTTAGAAAACCAATGGGGCCTGAGGGAGGGAGTCTTCATGTGCATGATTTGTGGTAGGAGTTCTCACAAGAGAAGTAAAGGAAACAAGGAAGGAAGGGAAGGAAGTGGTGAAAAAAGGTGTGGGCTCAGCTGGAATTTCTTCATTCTGATTCCACGGGGAGTTCTGGAGTTTGGGTTGTACTGAAGTAGCCTCATTCTGAGCCTCATTCTGAGCCTCATTCTGAGTTAGACAGAGCTACAGCCTGTCTACGGTAGCTCTGTCTAATTCAGCCTTGTCTGTGGTGAGCCATTCTCAGTTCAAGGGGGCTGCAATCTCCTGAGATAGGAGCAGCTATGAGTTGGAGCAGTCAATGCTTGGAGCCATGAGCCTGGACTAAATACACCACCACTACCAAGCATCCTCTTCAAAGATATTGTTGGCAGGTATCAGAGCAATGACTTTTTTTTTGGCCTAATTTTAGTTATTTCAGTCCTTCTGGTTGCTTTAAGGGTTCCTTTGTTCTTCTCCTAAGTCTTTAAGGTGTGCATTCAGGTTGTTTATTTGAGCTTTTTCCTGTTTCCTAATGGGTGCTTGCATGGCTATGAATTTCCCTCTCAGTACTGGCTTAGCTGTGTCCCAAATACTTTGATAGTTTGTGTCTTCATTTTCACTGAATTCTCGAAACATTCTGATTTCTTCTTTAATTTCCTTTTTGATCCAGTAGTTGTTAAGGAGAGTACTGTTGAATTTCCATATTTTGGGACTTTTACTAATTTTTTGTTTGTTGTTAAGTTTTAATTTAATTCCACTGTGGTCTAAGAAGATGCTTGGGATGATTTCAATGCTTCCGAATTCAGAGCAACGAACTCAAGTCGGTGTTTCTATCACACTTCAGATTCTCAGGAAACGTCAGAGAGATTTGTGTATAGTTAACACCAATGTTTTATGTAGGTCTATAAAACAGGTCAGACAGAACAGATACAAGAAGGATTATATAGAGAATAGGATTATACATAAACAGGATAAAATCTTTAATCTATAAGCTAGGAAAAGCAGTAATGAGGACAAGAAATGCAAGGGTTAGAAACCAAATGTGGAAGGAAAGAGACTGGTCCTTTGGGGTCATCTGCTTAGATATGAATTGTGTTGCACATCATCCTGAGATAATCCCTTCTAAAAATCCCCCTTCAAACATCTGCACACTGGCTTGAAAAGCCATTTTGTCTAGCTTCTCTAGGCTGGCCCTGGTCTGGCTCAGAACCATCCCTATAGGCAAATCCTTTTGAAGGTAGCTGCAAGGCCAGGTGTTATCTGGATCATCTGCTGCCCAAGTACAATAAGCACAAGAGATCCCTTTATGTTTCTGTTGTCACCAGGGCTTTATCCACTCTGAGGAGCAGGGTGGGGCATGCATCTTTTCTTCAAGTTTCCTGCCAGTCAAAACAAGACAAGGATGTAAGGTAAGCTGCATGATTTTTACTTTCATACACAAGGAAGCTCACCAATTCCCCCAGAGGAGATAGCATTTCCTGGCATTTAACTGTGAGCTGACAACTTTATAAGATGTTTATCTATTCCAAGTGGTGTGAAGGTTCATATCTTCAAGTATTTTCATAGCAAGGAATCTTTTTTTTTTTAATCATTAAAAAAAAATTCTGTATGTATTAGAGAGAGACATCCAGGAACTGAGAAGGAAGGGAGTGATAGAGAGGAAAAAAGACAGAGAGATGCCTGCAACACTGCTTCACCACTCACAAAGCTTTCCCCCTGGAAGTGGAGATGGGGGCCTGAACTTGGATCTTTATGCAGTATAACTTGGGTGCTCAACCAGGTGTGCCACCACCTAGTCCCAAAGCAAAGAATCTTCGTCAGGGTATACCTTCTAGCTCAATTTCGTTCCCAGCCCTTATCATAATCACGACTTTTCAATTTATTCATTTGTTTGTTAACTATTTCTTCCAGTAGAATGTCAGTTCCATGAGGGTGGGGCATTGCCTGGGTGGCTCACCCCTGCATGACCCTCCTTCCCATAGGGCCCAGTAGCCAACTATCAACTCTGTTTAATGAGGAAAGCAACATATTATCAGGATGTGCTATAGCATAAGGGGTTTTCAGCATAAAATTAACAGCGTCCGAATTATCTAGCATCACAATAAAAAAAAAGTCATCTGTCCTGGAGAATATCAGTAATCACTAACTCATATTATTTAACATGTAGGGTTGAAATTATGCTGTTTTGTATTTTATTTTAGATATCCTTTTTTCTACCACTGTACTGCCTCCCATGTTCTGGACTGGTAGTTGGTTTTATGTCCCTTGTACAGCACAGGCAAGTGTTGGCAGGGATAAAGGAACTAGACCATGTCAAGACGGAAATGTAATCTAGGCCCACCTTTCCAAATATCAGAAACCCGTATTTCAAGTTTATATTTGGCAATGGTATTTGGTTATGGATCAATGCCCTGTCAAAAGTAAAATTACAAACAGGTTTCTGAAGAAATGAGTCTCTACAATTTCTTTAAGTTTTCAACATTTCTGATCTCTGGTTCAACACTCAATACTCACTTATAATCCTTTATCTTTCTATGATAATATTGAAAGCAACACTATTCTAGATGACTCCAACTTATGGAAAATAAGGGTTGATCTTTCCTCTTCTCTATGAGCCTGACATTACCAAGTAAATAATCTTGAATAAGGATTAAATAGCTCACTTGGATAGTGCCCTGCTTTGCCATGTGCCAAGTTCAAGCCTGGCTCCCACCTCATAGAAGGACACTTCAGTGCTATAGTCTCTCCTTTCCTCTCCTCTCTTCTCCCCTCTAGTGAGGGAGACAAATCCCAGGCCTTTCAATATTATTATGAATCATACAGGTATTTCCTTCAAACATCGAAGTCACTGAGTGGCTTGGAGCCTATTACATTGATATGCAGTTCTGTGAGAAAGCCATTCAGTACTGTGAGAGAGCTTCTCTTATACAGCCAACACAAGTGAAGTGGCAACTGATGGTTGCGAGTTGTTTTAGAAGAAGTGGTAACTACCAAAAAGCATTAGATACTTACAAAGATATTCACAGAAAATTTCCAGAAAATGCTGAATGTCTACGCTTCTTGGTTCGCCTCTGCTCCCCTCCTCTCCCCTCCCCTCCCCTTCCTCCCCCTCCTCTTCTCTCTCTCCCCCCCCTTCTCGGCCTCTATCTAAAATAAATAAATAACAACAACACTGGAAGCGTTTCTGTTAGTACCATTATGATGTTTTTGCTTGAGACACTAGATTTTGAGAGGGAAAATGAGGCCTAGTGAGTAGACTCAATTCAGGCAGCAATAGGAAAAATTGAACGTGAGGGGCCAGGTGGTGGCACACCTGGTTGGGCGCACCTGTCACAATGTGCAAGGACTCGGGTTTGAGTCCCCAGTCCCCACCTACAGGGGGAAAGCTTTGCGAGTGTTGAAGCAGGGCTCCAGTGTCTCTTTTTCTTTCTCCCTCTCTATCACGCCCTTCCCTCTCAATTTCTGGCTCTCTATACAATAAATAAAGATAATACACAACTTTTTAAATGTCTAAAATAGATCTGACAGGCATAAATTTAAAAAGAATTAAAATTGAATACCAAAAAGATACTAAGCCCCCCATCCCAAATATTTTCAGGACTAATAACATTTACGTGTTAGTTTAGTTTTCCGTAGTGGATATTTTCTGATGCTGAGATTACTAATTTTCCATGAAAACTCTTTCCTAAGAGAAGTGGCACGCCCTGGGCTTCCTGAAGTACAACGATTCGCAATTATTGGGTAACACAGTCAAAGTCATTAGTAATTGTAAATAATGTTTAACTGCTGTTTTAAGTGGTCCTTTGGTAATTTCCATTCCTGGTGATTAAAGTGGCAGTTCTGTTTACGAAATGTTAAGCAGTATTACAGAACCTAGCCTACTGACAGGGATCCAATTTCTTATCCTACACGATATACACGACATTTCCAATATATGTGGAGTGCGATTGCCAATGCAAATTATGCACAGGTGCGTAGATGCTGCTGGTTTCAAACACCAACTCTTAACTTTCCTTAGACAGACTTACCTACTCACTACTCTCCACAGTCATTCACTTTTGTACATCCAAACACAGCTCTAGCAGACTGTGTTCTAATCTCACTAATTCTACACTTCTTTCAAGCACTTTACATGTATAATATTATTTAATGTTCTTGGGAGTCAGATGCTGGCCCTTGATTAGAGCTAAGAAAAGGGAGATATATTACAGTTTGTTAAAAATATGCTATGCTTGTCAGCTCTCTGGGCAGATGATCTCACCACTGTGTCCCAAAACCACACTTCTCCAGAGCTCTACCCCAAAAAGAAAGGAGAGAAACAAGCCTGGGAGTATGGATTGACTTGCCAACACCTATGTCCAGCAGAGAAGCAATTACAGAACCCACATCTTCCACTTTCTGCACCCTATAAAGAATCTGGGTCCAAGGACTTCTGGGAGGTGTGGCCATGGAATAACTGGGAGCAAATCACTTCTCCCCCCCAAACAACAAATAAAACAAGAGACCCAACTGAAGTCATAATCTACAAGACTGCAAGTGCTGCAGCCTTAGGTGGGTGCCTGCGTGCAGCTGGAGTGAAAAGGGGCACAGGTGCGGGTTGAGGAACAGCAAAGTCAAATCAGAGCTTTGGTCCGTGCGGGCGAGCCTCACCATTTTGGCGATTTCACTTTAAGCATAGCAAGCAAGTAACATTATTCCTAGTTCCTGAAAAAAAGAGACAGGTGCTTAAAACCTCTTATTCTTTGACTTGGGCGGGGGGCTTTAACCTTCGGAATTCAAGGCAAGGACGCAACATGAAACAGGGCATCTGTGACCACAAGACAGCCCAAAGCAACCACCCCCAAGCCCTCCCCACATGCCACAAATCATACAAGCAAGAGAAACCTAGAGATCACAATAACACCACCTGCTGGCCATCAACCAGCACACAAAAAATGTGCAAACAGAGAAACAGAACTAAACTGCCAACTATGCCATGTTAGCCAGACAGAAATGAAACAGAGGAAACCCACAGAATTAACAGATTTAGAGAGACTCTCAGAGACAGACTACACAGAGCTCTCCAAGAAATTAAGCAAGAATTAAAAGAGCATGTTACTGTGGAATTGAAACGCGTGATAGATGAACTCATAACAGAGGTCACTAAGTTCTTGAAAGATGAACTTCAATCAGAACTACAGGGAGTAAAACACACCCTAACTGCAATCCATGCCCAGGTAAAAGGCTGACCAAATAGATCCACATATTCAGAAGAAATACTCTCCAGTCTAGAAGATACAGCCAGCCCACTCTTTCAATTAAAAGATGAGGGAGAGGAATGGTTTAGAAAGACTGAAGCAACTCTTTGTGAAATGGCAGACTCCATCAAAAGATAGAATATAAGAGTGATAGGAATATCTGAAGAGGAGGACAAGGCCAAAGACCCAGAGTCCATTTTCAGAGCAATTTTAGCTGAGAACTTCCTTCACTTAGGAAACCACCAAAACATTCTCATCCAAGAGGAAGAACAATCACCCAGATTTATAAATACAAAAAGACCAATGCCGAGGCACATTATTGTAAAACAATCAAAAGTCAACAAGGGAAAAAAATTGCTAGCTGCTAGGGAAAGGAAAGAAGTTACGTTCAAAGGCAGAGCTATAAGACTTTGGTCAGATTTCTCCTTACAAACTGTAGAAGCCAGGAGAAAGAGGAATGACATATTCAAAGTTCTAAAGGAGAAATGCATGAAGAACTAAAGGAGATTCTCCCAACTGCTGGAGGTGGGGCTACTGAGCAGCAGCAGCAGCAGCAGCAGCTGTGTTTCTCTCCTCTCCTCTCCCGGATCAACTAGGAATACCAAAGGAGACCACCTGGGACCTCAAAAAGACACGACTAGAATGACTTCAGGAACCCACCAAATCACCAGTGAGTGCAAACACGTGTGGCTTGTGGACAGAGAGAAGCCTAGGGAGAGATTAAGTGGCTGGTAACAGTCAAGTAGTTTACCAGTTGAGACACCACCTCCAGTCTGTTTCAGCAACAAAAAGATGGCTGAAGGGAGGAGAGGACTCCCCAGAGACTCACCTAATGCAGCTGTGAGTCTCCATTGCTACTGCCCTCAGAATCTGGAACAGGGAGGCCTTGTGCTGACACCAGGGGACAGAAAACTAACCAGGAAACTCAGGAGAAGACCTATACTTTGGTGTCCTAGCGGTGCGGCTATGAGAGGCTCTTTGCATAACCACTGAATTATCTCTACCCCACCCTGCTTTATCTCTTGTTCAGGAGTCAGTGATCAAGCTAAGAAGACTACTTATAGTTTAATAGCCCTCAGATTCCAATAGCCTACAGGGAAGAAAAGAAACAAAAGAGGCTTTTAAGCCACTGAGCTCCAACTCAGGGATTAAAATACTATTGAAACAACTGTCAATTTTCACAACTGTGAACCCTTTAAGTACCTTACTTAGACAAAAGTCAACCCAGGCAATAGTGATTAGTAATTTGAAAAGTACTGAGAGAGGGAACTCATAACATAATATATAAAATGGTTAAACCAACAAGAAGAAATATTGGAGAAATGAACTATGACAAGAGTCCAGCTAAAAGCCCCCCAAAGGTTGAAGCACAAAATAATGAAGTTAACATCCAAACACTAGTTAAGGAAATAATCACAGGAGTGAGTAAAGAGTTTGAAAAAATTGTCATAAGAAATGCAGAAACAACAAATAAGACTATGGAAGAAAACACTAATTATCTCAAGGTTATTAGAAAGCTGAAAGCTGAAATAGCTGAGCTAAGAACACAACTAGCTGAACAAGCAAACAGTATCAGAATAGGGTAACAAAATAGATGAACTCCAGAAAACAGTAGAGGGCAGAGAGAATAGAATCAATGAGGCTAAGACAGAATTAGCAAGATCGAAGACAAATTAGAGACAACTAAAAAAGAAGTAAGAGATCTCAAAGAGATTAAGAGATACTGAAAACAACAACAGAGTCCTATGGGATGACTTCAAAAGAAATAATATACGCATTATTGGATTACCAGAGGAAGATAGAGAAGGAGGGGAAGAAAGCATTCTTCAGGACTTAACAACTGAGAATTTCTCTAGTCTAGACAATATCAAAGTCATAAAGGTTCAAGAAGCCCAGAGGGTCCCAAACAGAATTAACCCAGACTTAAAGACACCAAGACACATCATCTTTAGAATGGAAAGGAAAAAGGACAAAGAAGGACCCTGAAGGCTGCAAGAGAAAAACAAAGAGTCACCTACAGAGGAAAACCCATAAGATTAGCAGCAGACTTCTCCACACAAACACTACAGGCCTGAAGAGAATGGCAAGATATCTATCAAGTACTCAATGACAAAGACTTTCAACCAAGACTACTGTATCCTGCTAGACTGTCATTCAGACTAGATGGAGGCATCAAAATCTTCTCAGTCAAGCAATAGTTGAAGGAATCAACTATCACCGAGCCTGCCCTGAAAGGAGTTCTGAAAGGTCTCCTATAAACAGTCAGGCCACCATAAATATGCCATATATGAACACTCTAAAAATCTACAAGAATGGCATTAAAATATCTGCACTCTTTGATATCAATAAATATCAACAGCCTGAATTCACCTATTAAAAGACACAGAGTAGGAAGATGGATCAGAAAACACAACCCAATAATATGCGGTCTACAGGAAACCCACCTAACTCAACAAGACAAACACAGACTCAAAGTGAAAGGATGGAAATCTATAATACAAGCCCATGGCCCACAAAAAAGGGCAGGAACAGCTATTCTCATATCTGATATGACAGACTTTAAAATCAATAAAATTAAAAAAGATAAGGATGGACACTACTTAATGCTCAGAGCATCAGTCAATCAAGAGGACTTAACAATTATTAACATTTGTGCACCCAATGAGAAGCCATCTAAATACATCAAAAATCTACTGAGAGAGCTACAGCAATATATTAACAGCAACACAGTCATAGTATGGAACTTCAACACCCCACTCTCTCAACTTGACATATCATCCAGGCAGAAAATCAATAAAGATATGAGAGAGCTAAGTGAGGAGATAGATAAACTAGAACTATTGGACATTTTCAGAGTCATTCATCCCAAGAAACTGGAATACACATTTTACTCAAGCCCACATCGGTCATTCTCAAGGACAGACCATATGTTAGGCCACAAAGACAGCATCAACAAATTCAAGAGCATTGAAATCATCGCAAGCATCTTCTCAGACCACAGTGGAATTAAATTAACAATCAACAAAAGATTAGTAATAGTCCCAACATGTGGAAGCTCAACAGTACAATATTTAACAACTACTGGGTCAAAGAGGAAATAAAGAAAGAAATCAAATGTTTTGAGAGTTCAATGAAAATGAAAATAAATAAATAATGTTTTTTTAAAAAAAAGCATTTTGGCTAATATTCTCAGGCATGTAAATGTTCAAGGAAGATGACCAGAGGGTTCTGAACCCTAATTCCATCAGGACCCAGAGAGAGAGACATACACACACACACACATACACAGAGAGAGAGAGACAGAGAGAGAGAAAGAGAGAGAGAGAGAGGTGGGCGGGGAGAGAGAGAAGTGCACTTACAGTAGTAGGTGTGACTTAGAAAAGAAGAAAGGCAGGGAAACTGAAAACTGGTGAAATATAGATAGTTTTAGTCATAGAAATCATAATCAACCTATATGTGTGATCTTTGGAGAATTACTTTAGTTTTCAATGGGGGGGGTGTGGGAACTCTTATGCTGGGAAAGATGTGGAATTATACATCTGTTTTCTTATAATTGTATACATCAATATTAAATCATTAATAAAAATCCACTAACTCCTAAAAAGAGAGAAAATATGCTTGTCAGTTATTATTTGGTTTTTTTAATTATCTTTATTTATTGGCTAGAGATAGCCAGAAATTGAGAGGGAGAAGGGAGATACAGAGGGAGAGAGACAAGAGAGACACCTACAGCTCTGCTTCACCGCTTGTGGGGACCAGAGGCTTGAACCCAGGTCCTTGCACACTGTAACATGTGCCCTCAACCAGGTGTGCCACCGCCTGGCCCTGCTATTAGTTTTTTAAACACTACAAATATTTTTAACTTTTCTATATATATATAATTTATCAGATGAAGATAGCAATTAAGAAGGAAAGGGAAGACAGAGAGAGAGAGAGAAAAAGAGACACCTGCAGTACAGCTTCACCTGGGTTTACAGCTTGAACCAAGGTCCTTGCACACTGTACTGTGTGAGCTCGGCCTGGTGTGCCACCACTGCACGCCTCCTAGAGTCATCTGAGTACTTTCCAGTCACGGTTTGCTTGCCTTTGTATTCTTTAGCCAACCACCCACAAGCTCTTCCAGTCAACCTGCTCATATTTTCTGCACTCCTCCATGCGCGCACCCCTCCTCCCCTACCCCTAGCTGGCACACGGTGGGTCTCCCATTCACATATGCTGACGCATTCTAACCTTCAGCACTGAATTGGCTTCAGAGATATGGGTCATATGTGACACAGCTTACTGAAACTGGAAGAAATCTGTCCAATCAAATTGTCTCTTTGTGAACTTGGCCAAGTTTCAGAGCTAGCAGTTTAAACTGACAATGAAAATGATTCAAAACATCTCAAAGGAAGGACCACAATGCCATCAACAGACGGATTTATTATTATTATAGAATGATAAATAAAAACCATGTATTTCAATAAGCTCCTTGGCTTTACTATAAATGAAAACCAAGCATTAAAACAGAATTCAGATGAGTGTGGAAAAAAGTAAGTAGATGCCAAACAATGAAAAGAAGTGGTTAAACTGAATAAAGTTCTGAAAAGAGCACAGAGAGCAGAGATCCAAGAAATAAACTTAAATGTGGAAAGAAAGACAGATATAGCAGGAGAAGTCCAGAGGAAAAAAAGCACACAGTATCCAGTAATCTTTTGGTATATTTAAAAAAAAATGATGGCAAAGAATCTCCCTTTTTTCTACCTTCAACCCTGGGTCAATTTCAAATGGAGACAGCGATTCTTATCCTGTTTGGCAAAGATGTAAAGATTTATGTGAAGCCAAAAGAGTTATACCATACATCAAGTTTTAATTTAAAGCACAATTCTAGGACACTTACAGATTTTGGGGATAAAAGTGTAAGAAAGAAAGAAAAAAAAGAGCTGGATGTCTCAACCCACACTGTCAGAATGTTCTATCATGTCCAAACTATACTTTGCTATTTCAGTAGGAAAAATAACTGGGGCCCGGGTGGTAGCACACCAAGTTAAGCGCACATGGCGCAAAGCGCAAGGACCAGTGTAAGAATCTGGTTCGAGCCCCTGGCTCCCTATATGTGGGGGTGGAGGGGGATCACTTCACAAGTGGTGAAGCAGGTCTGCAGGTGTCTGTCTTTTCCTACCCCTCTCTGTCTTCCCCTCCTCTCTCGATTTCTCTCTGTCCTATCCAACAAGCACAGCAATAACAGTAACAACAATAACAACAAAAATGGAGAAAATGGCTTCCAGGAGTAGTGGATTCATAGCGTGAGCCCCAGCAATAACCCTGGAGGAAAAAAAAAAAAAGTAACTGCAAATCCAGCCAGGATCAAGCAACCAGAGTGACGATGAACATCACCTTAAATGAAGAGCATGGACAAGGAGGGTCCACGGAAAGGCATGAGGTGACTCTCCACTTTGCACGGGATTGTGGAGAATGCCATTCTAAATGGGGGTGAGGCAAATTACAAAAGGCCAGTCCTTTGCCTTGTGAAAGGAAAGCTCACTAATCCAAATCATGCCCCAGAGTCTCCCAACCCCCACGATATCCCACCTTCTTCCACTTCAATGGGGAAATAACCTAAAGCTCTAACTAGGTGACTCCTCAGTGTCCCCTGCCTCCACCTGACACAGCCCCCCACCTCCTTTTTGCTAAGAGTAGATCCCCCAACAGTTCTTGGGGATCCAGATCCCTGTTTCAGGCCTCACTTCTAGAGAAGCAGTGCTGAGCTACTATACGATCCTTCTGCTCCTGCGGCTCCAGACAGACTATGACCCACATAGTCAACGACTGCCACCTCTCCAGAATCAAAGGAGACTACGGAAGAAGGGCAAACGCTAGAAGAAGAACGATCCTTCTCCTTTCTAACTATGCTCCGGGTGTAAATGTTTTTTTCCGAAAAGATAGATGGTTATCTTCTATGTTTGCAAGTTAGTTTGTTTTAGTCACCCATATTCCATATAAGTAGTTGTAGGAATGGTTTTTATACTTTCTCGATGATGTGGGAAATTTTCAAAAGGTGAGTAATATTTCAGATCATGTGAAAATAATACAAAATTCAAGTTGCAGTGTCTATATGCCAAGTGCTGTTAGGGCATAATCACATGCGGTCATTAATTTTTTTATTGGGAGGGGTAAACATGACAAGGGTTGTGATTTTCTATCCCCTTCTGTGACCCCTCGGCTATTTTCTGCCCTCCCGTTGAAGTGTGAACTCCCGCGCTCATTTTTCTTTCTTTTCCTTTTCAATCCTTTTATTTATTACTGGATAGAGACAGAGAGAAATTGAGAGAGGAGGAGGAGATAGAGATAGGAGATAGAGAGGGAGGAGACAGAGAGACACCTGCAGCCCTGCTTCACCACTTGTGAAGCTTTCCCCCTGCAGGGGACGAGGGATTTGAACCGGGTCCTTGTGCATTGTAACATGTGCGCTCAACCAGGTGCACCACCACCTGCTCCCCCTCTCATTTTGGTTTCTTTAGCACCTGCTACAGTGACCCACTGAATTTTAAATGTTTTCATTGTTGATATTGATTTACATTCCAAAAGTCTCATGTTGATAATAATGAAAGGAGACAAAGTATTTCTGTGGTGGTTGGGTGTAATAGAAAACAGAATCAACTGCCAATCTATTTGTCATTTTTCAATTACCTACTAAATGATATGAAATAAAATGCTGGCTGCAGACTCCAGCAGAGCATGCGAAAAAGTCTCACCTGACCATATCTGGCAAGCTAGCTGCTTAGTTTTAATTACTACACAATATAGACCCCAAGAGGGATAAACACATTAAAAATCTGGGTTGAGTGCTTCAGACATATCTCTTTCCCTCTCCCTCTCCCTCTCCCTCTCCCTCTCCCTCTCCCTCTCCCTCTCTCTCTCTCAACCAGAGCACTGCTCAGCTCTGGCTTATGGTGGTGCGGGGGACTGAACCTGGGATTATGGAGCCTCAAGCATAAGAGTCTGTTTGCATAAACATTATGTTATCTACCCCCACCCTTTTTCCTTCCTTCCTTCCTCCCTTCCTCCCTTCCTTCCTTCCTTCCTTCCTTCCTTCCTTCCTTCCTTCCTTCCTTCCTTCCTTCCTTCCTTCCTTCTTCATTAGTCTTCTTTTCCCACCCAGAAATCTCTAGTATATAAAAAGCTTCAAGTCCTAAGCATTCCACAACTACTGAGTTTGTTATACACACTCAGCAGTCAGTATTAACATACATGAGCTCCTGGGCCCTTTCCATAGGAGCTTCTTCCTCCCTCATGCAATTTCTTATTTTATATTGTTTTTCAAAACTGGAACAAAAAACAATTCCTGCCTCAAACTTCCTTTTGAAGGAGGAAAGTGGTTGGGGTTCTAGATGGCAATGATACCAGGACGCCAACCTGACTTCCCTGGGCAGAGGACCTCACCAATGTGTCCTGGAACCCCACCTCTCCAGAGCCCTGTCCAACTGGGAGTATGGATCCACCTGCCAACACCTATGTCCAGCAGAGAAGCAATTACAGAAGCCAGACCTTCCACTTTCTGTACCCAGTAATGATCCTGAGTCCATCCTCCCAGAGGGATAAAGAATAGGAAAGCTTCCAGTGGAAGGGATGGGATACAGAACTCTAGTGGTGGGTAGAGTATGGAATCGTATCCTTCTTATCCCACAATCTTGCTGCTCATTATTAAATTATTAATTTAAAAAAATCAATGCAGAGTTCAATAAAATATAAAGGCACATTATGAAATACTTTTCTTCTAAATGTCTCTGATAAGATTATGGCAATATCCACTTAAAAACTCAAACTCAATGATCTGATCAAGGTCAGAATTGATTTCTTTGGTGATCACTAAGAAATTCTATTTCTAATCACTACTTGACCGGCCTGCTGCCATATTTCTGGGAAGACAGCTGTGCCAACACAAACATATGACATTGAGGAACCATAATTCTAGGTATGACATAGAGTTCTTAGTTACTTTATAATGTGGGAAAGACAGATTCCAGCAGTCAGGGAGGGGGACAGTAACTCACTTTATTTCCAAGGTCAGGAAGATAAGAAACAGACTACCACAGAGACACTAGCCAAACTTCTGAGTGCAGTCATCCCAAGTACCACAGGGCTCACCACCCACTGGTAACTTTTGCCTGCTATTTGCCCATATCCAGGCAAAGCAAAGCCTCCAAAGTCACATTAGTCTGATATGCACAGACAGACACGTATAAATACATATGTATGTATGCATTTTGTCTGAATTTCCTTTTATACTTGGAATCAGCATAAAATAACATTGCTGATTTTATGGATGAATTGAAAACTACCCCAGGTTTCACTTTGAGGGCATCATTTTAAACCAGCCTTTGGTCAGTGGCAACAAGCCAGCACAAAGGTTCTAGAACCGCTTCTGCCTAAATAAGGTGGACAGCTCTACCAACACTGTGAACTCATCCCGAAAGGCTCTGTTGAATGAGGACTAGAGGGTTATTTTGCTAACAAGTAGAAGGTATTTTCATAGATGCAGAAAGGCATTCACACTTGTCTGGGCAATGCAAAATAGGACTTCCACAGACACTGGTGAATTCCCAGGAAGACACACACACAAAGGAGGAAGCTGAACCTAGTATTTATTGTCCAACTAGATGGTGATGATCCACACGGAACATCTGGGGAGGAGGAGGCAAGAAAATCTGAGCTGGAGAAAGCACAAAGAAGTGCTTGGGGTGCAAAGATAGAATAAAATTGGATCTCAAAGTTAAACAGCCGCAAGGTTTGTTGATTTTATTTTTTCCCTATCCGTAAATAATCCCCATCTTGATTTTCAAAGGCTAGCTTTATCCAGCCATATTTAACCAAATATCCTCATTCAAAACACTTCCTGGGGGAGAGAGAGAGAGAGAGACGCCTATCCCTGGTTCTGTGTGCACTGACTAGGCATCAGGTCTGGATTTAAGGCAGAGAACAAGCCACGGCTCTCACTGTCCAAGAGGTAGTAAAAATCCCAACATGTTGGGGCTGGGTGGTGGCACACCTGGTTGAGCACACATGTTACTACAATGTGCAAGAACCCAGGTTTGAATCCCTAGTCTCCACCTGCAGGAGGAAAGCTTCTTGAGTGGTGAAGTAGTGTTGCAGGTGTCTCTCGGTCTTTCTCCCTATCAACTCTTTCCCTCTCAATTCTGGCTGTCTCTACCCAATAAATCAGTAAAGATAATTAAAAAAACAACAATGGTAATTTAAAATAAAATCCCAACATGTCAGATGGAGCTGTATCTGACTTATTTACCAGTTTCTAGAAATCTAGTTTATGTGAGTTTCTCCCTGAAAAATAAGACCAAGCAGCCTGTAACCTTCATAATCCTCCATCCTTGGCACTGAACTCCCTTTAAAGTTAAACTTCGTCTTAAAAACTTCTCCAGTGTTTTCTTTGGATGTGCTTCTATGTGGATAAGGAGAGAAGAAAATGAGCACTTTTACTTACTGCCCATCAGAATTTTTGGTATTTGACTGTATTTATTTTTATAAATTCAATATGGGTTTACAATGCAATTTAGTGCATGATTTCACAACCACCTAGGGGTATGACTCATCACATCCATCACCAAAGTTCTACTACCATTATACCCAAAACACCCCTTTATAACTAAAAAAATAATTAAAAAAAACTACTACTCTTATGCTTAAAGGGAATTTACAAAATTAGATATATAAGAAACAAAACATAATCTATCTAGAGATAATTATTTTTAGTATTTAGCAATATTCTTTCCAGATGCTTTTAATTTAATTTTTTTAATTTAAATTTTTTATTTCTATTTTTTATATTTTCCCTTTTGTTGCCCTTGTTTTTCATTGTTGTTGTAATTATTATTGTTGATGTCATTGTTAGGTAGGAAACAGAGAAATGGAGAGAGGAGGGGAAGACAGAGAGGGGGAGAGAAAGACAGATACCTGGCAGACCTGCTTCACCGCCTGTGAAGCGAGTCCCCTGAAGATGGGGAGCCGGGGGCTCGAACCGGGATCCTTTTGCCGGTCCTTGTGCTTTGCACCACATGCGCTTAACCCGCTGCGCTACTGCCCAGCTCCCAATTTTTTAAAAATTTAAACTGACTTAATTTAAGCACAAATCGGCATGTTTGTGTATTATTTGTCAATTTGGAATTTTACTATACATACATCTTGTCACTCCTACTTTGGAAAAAATGCAAAGGAAATCCAGTAAGCAGAGTCACATGACTCAAGCTTATTGAGTAAGAGGTAAAAATTAAGACCTTCGGGGCATGGGTTTTTTTTTTCCCCCTTGGTCCAAAGAGATGCCCAAGGAATCTAATTCCATTGCTCCTATGAAAATAGCTCAGTCTCTTATTTCAGAATAAGAAACTGAAATTAAGAATGAGAAGTGCTGGCAGAGGTTCTCTGCCAAGAGGGTCCTGAAGTCTGTGCAATACAAATGTCTACTACCTAATAATCCAGTTATGTGAGCTTCTCATGTTTTCTCCTTTTCACATGCCAAGGGGTCATCAGAACATGTCTGTCTGCCAAAAGGAGAAGAGACTGTCCAGAACAAATATAGCAAAATATTAAAAACCTGGTTAGGGTTTGATACTTTCTATATTTATTCCATTATTATTTTTATAATACTTTTTAAATTTATTGATTACTAGATAGAGAGAAACTGAGATGGGAAGGGGAGATAGAGAAAAGAGACAGAGAGACCTACCTGTGGCTCTGCTTCATCACTCGTGAAGCTTTCCCCCTGTAGGTGGGGATCAGGGCCTTGAACCTGGGTCCTTGCACATTGCAATGTATATGCTCAACCATACGTCACCACCTGGCCCCTTTATTACTTTTTTTTTTTTACATAATAAAGTTATATGGATTTTTTAAAAGTAACTTAGAATCATGAATGAAAACTTGAATTCTGTGTTAAAATATTTTTATGTCACTGATACTTTAAAATCACATTCCTTGTGGCCAGGCGGTGATGTACTTGGTTAAGTGTACATGTTACCTAATGTGCAAAGGCCTGACTTGGAGCCTCCGCTCCCACCTGCAGCTGGGAAGGTTCATGAGTGGTGAAGCAAGTTGTGTCTCTGCCTCTCAATTTCTCTCTGTCCTATCAAATAATTTTTTTTTAATTAAAAATGGCCACCAGGAGTGGTGGATTCATTGTACAGGCACAATGCAGCAACAACCCTAGTGACAATAAAAGGTAATTTTTAAAAAATCATATTTATCTGCTGATATGGTGCTGCCCCCACCCCACCCAAAATAGAAGTTAAATTAATCTGTGAACAATTAAATGGTTGGAAAGAGACACTAGTAATGATCACATCTCTGAATAAGAACTAAACTGCCAAAAATTACTACCTCAGAGAAGAAACTCATGGTGGTAATAATTATTGCAGTTGAAAGAGAAAATTTCTGGGTGAGTAACAGTATCTGTTCCAGATTTTTTTTTGTGAGTCAGTGAGTCTTACTTGTGAATATAAGATATTATAAGAAGTAACTGAAATTTAGCATGGCACTAACATTTTGTAGCTAAGAGCCTTAAAAAAAAAAAGAGTGAGCAAAGGCTCCAAACTGTCAGTTACTTTTTTAATTGGCATTTTATGGCTTGGGAAGGTTGTAAATACCAAAGCTACTTTACAGGAGGAAGAGGAAATCATACATGTATTAGGATTCCACAACTGGCTTTATCATCAACAGATGGCTCATGAATTATTCAAGGAAATGATGCATTATGATAAAATGCAGCAAAACCTCTGACCTGGTTTTGTTCAGTCAGGAGTGTCATCCAAGCAGACAGCAGGGCGTGCTTGTCATAAAGAATGACTAGGAGATTTTTCCAAAGCTAGTCTGATATGACTAGTGGGCCTTTTATGTCACATTTCTTTTGAACAGTTTTTATTAGAGATTTAATGATTGACAAGATCCTGGTAAGAGGGGTACAATTCCATACGGTTCTGACCACCAGAGTTCCACTGAAGCCTCTTCATTCACTACTGGCATGTGGGTTTCATTATGAGTTGAGACCACAAGGGTGATGACAATCACAATAATTACAATAGCATCAATTATATTAATGTCTCTTGCTGAAGGTAATTAAAAAAAATACCCTCTGCCCCTGAGCTAACTAATCCAGGGAGATAACTAGGAACACCCTGATTTGAAATGAGAAAAAACTTAAGACACATGGGGGTTAGGCGGTGGCCCAGTGGGTTAAGTGCAGGTGGCACAAAGCGCAAGGACCGGCTTAAGGATCCTGGTTCGAGCCCCGGCTCCCCGCCTTCAGGGGAGTCGCTTCACAGGCGGTGAAGCAGGTCTGCAGGTGTCTATCTTTCTCTCCCCCTCTCTGTCTTCCCCTCCTCTCTCCATTTCTCTCTGTCCTATCCAACAACGAACAACATCAACAATGGCAATACTAATAACCACAACGAGGCTACAACAACAAGGGCAACAAAAAGGGGGGAAAATGGCCTCCAGGAGCGGCGGATTCATGGTGCAGGCACCGAGCCCAGCAATAACCCTGGAGGGAAAAGGAAAAAAAAAACAACTTAAGACACAGTGAATTATAGAGCTTGTTCAAGTTCACGCACTGAAACTATTTCTAATGTTAATGGAGGATGGATTCTCTTTTTTTTTTCTTTCAGGTTCATTCTCTGCAGAGCCCACCAAGTAGACACATTAGCAGATTCTTTGATTCTGATATTTGTAGGTTTAGCAAAGGTAAACCCTGGTAGCTGATCAGAGGGTGTGAGTGAGATGTATTTAAAAAATATATTTATTTATTTATTCCCTTTTGTTGCCCTTGTTGTTATTATTGTTGTTACTGATGTTGTTGTTGTTGGATAGGACAGAGAGAAATGGAGACAGGAGGAGAAGACAGAGAGGGGGAAGAGAAAGACAGACACCTGCAAACCTGCTTTATTGCTTATGAAGCGACTCCCCTGCATGTGGGGAGCCGGGGCTTGAACTGGGATCCTTCCACAGGCCCTTGCACTTTGCTCCACATGCACTTAACCTAACGCCCGACTCCCTGTGAGATGTATTTTTTAAAATATTTTATTTATTCCCTTTTGTTGCCCTTGTTGTTTTACTGTTGTAGTTATTGCTGTTATTGATGTCGTCGTTGTTGGATAGGACAGAGAGAAATGGAGAGAGGAGGGGAAGACAGAGAGGGGGAGAGAAAGACAGACACCTGCAGACCTGCTTCACCGCCTGTGAAGCCACTCCCCTGCAGGTGGGGAGCCGGGGGCTCAAACCGGGATCCTTACGCCGGTCCTTGCGCTTTGCGCCACGTGCGCTTAACCCGCTGCGCTACCGCCCCATTCCCGAGATGTATTTTTTTAGGGTCAGGGTAATTTGTTTTCCTCCAGTTCTTAACCCAGATAACTTGATTTCTCCTACACCTCCTCTTCTTCCTCCTCCTCCTCCTCTTTTCCTCTCCCTTCCTTTCTTTCTTTCTTTTCTTTCTTTCTTTTTTTCTTTTTTTCCTCAAGGGTTATCCTTGGGGCTTGGTGCCAGCACTACAATCCACCACTCTTGATGGTCTTGTTTAATTTCCACTTTATCCAACAGGACATAGAAAAAATTGAGAGTGGAGGCCCGAGAGAAAAGAGAAAGAAACTGGCAGAAGTTGAAAAACAAGTTCGGAAAAGAAAACACAAGTAGAACCTGAACTGGAATTGGCAAGTTGCACCAAAGTAGAAGACTCTGGGGTGGGTGCGTGGCGGGAGAGTACAGGTCCAAAAAGGATGAGAGGACCTAGTGGGGGTTGTATTGTTATGTGGAAAACTGAGAAATGTTATGCATGTACAAACTATTGTATTTACTGTCGACTGTAAAACATTAATCCTCCAATAAAGAAATTTAAAAAAGAGAAAGACACCCTCAGACCTGCTTCGCTGCAGATGGAGAGTGTGGGGGAGGCGGGACTTGGGGCTCGAACAGGGGTCCTTGTGCACAGTACTATGTTTCGTTAAGCAGGCACACCACTGCCAAATCCCCTGATTTATTTCTATAGATTTATGAACTTATTTCTTTAATACATTTTATTTATTTATTCCCTTTTGTTGCCCTTGTTTTATTGTTGTGGTTGTTGTTATTGATGTCATTGTTGAATAGGACTGAGAGAAATGGAGAGGAGGGGAAGACAGGGGGAGATAAAGACAGACACCTGCAGATCTGCTCCACCGCTTGTGAAGCGACTTCCCCTGCAGGTGGGGATCTGGGGGCTCAAACTGGGATCCTTCAGCTTGTCCTTGCTCTTTGCACCACGTGCACTTAAACCACTGCGCTACGGCCCGACTCCCTTGTTTGTTTTTATCAGAGCACTGTTCAACTCTGGCTTATGGTGGTGCAGGGGATTGAACCTGGGACTTTGGACTCTCAGGCATGAGAGTCTCTTTGCATAACCATTATGCTATCTACCCTCTGCCTGTTTTTGTAGCCTTTGCAGTTGAATTTGAGTCATCGAAGATGTCTTTAAAACTCAAGTTGAAACTAATTCTGCCAATATTTTCCTCTAACCATGTGACAGTTTCTAGTCTGACAAAGCTTTCCCCCTGCAGGTGGGGACCAGGGGCTTGAACCTGGATCCTTGTGCACTGTAACATGTGCATTCAACCAGGTGCACCACCACCTGGCCCCACAAGGGGTGAAATTAAAAAAAAAATTCTTAATGCTCTAACTAAATTAAAATAATGGACCTATAGTAATTCTAGGTGAAGAAAAGAAGGGCAAAACAACACATCAAGCACTTCCAGATAGGAGCAGTGCACAACGCGTACTTAGTCCTGTAAAATGGTTTGTTTCTAAAACTTATTCTTCAAGTCAATTTACAGCCACATGACATTTTAAAAAAATGGACTTAAGAGACGTACCATCAGTTATGCAAATAGCTCTCCTGAGAGTCACAAATATGGACAAGAAGATGGTCAGATTCAACTAGGTCATAATACAGAGTAATTCACAAAAACAAAGTTTAACATGTGATATGTCAACTTGGGGAATTTATAATATGTAAAAGAATTATAGAAAATAATACCTGCTAACCGTATGCTTGCATGTAAAGTATTTTTTTCAAATTGTTACCTTATATTTAGCCTTAGTTATAAATATAAATGTTATTACAGCTTTATTTAATGTCTGTAGTATTTCCAAAGATATAGTATTCTAACACTGTGGAGCTTACAAACTTTTTATTACCATTTAACAGGTACATCTATTCTTTTCTCTTTTAATCTTTTTTTAAACAGAGACTCTCATGCCTGAGGCTCCAAAGTCCCAGGTTCAATCGCCCATGCCACCATAAGCCAGAGCTGAGCAGTGCTCTGGTTAAAATATATATATTTATTATTGGATAGAGACAGAGAGAAATTGAGAGGGGAGGTGAAGACAGAGGGAAAGAGACAGAGAGACATCTGCAGCTTTACTTCACCACTTGTAAAGCTTCCCCCCTGTAGCTGGGGGCCAGGGGCTTGAACCCAGGTCCTTGTGCACTGTAATGTGTGCTTAACCAGATGCACTACCACCCGGCCCCAACATCTATTCTTTTATCCTGAAATCAGAATATGTCTATATCAAAGTATTTAATAGTCACAATATTGATTGATTGATTTTTATCACCTGGATTACTGCTGGGGGCTGAATGACAGCACTATGAATCCACTGCTCCAGGCAGCCACCCTGTCATTTCTATTTTATTTGATAGGACAGAGAGAAATTGAGAGTAGTGGGGAAGACAGAGAGGTAAAAAGAAAGAGAGACGCCCGCAGACCTGCTTCACTGTTTGAGAATCTTCCTCCCTGCAGATGGGAAGCAGGTCTTGAACCCAGGTCCTTGCACATGGTAATGTATTTACTCAACTGGGTGCACTACCGCCTGGCCCAAATATTTACTTTTATCATGATTCTCTAAACAGACTGATCAGATAGATAAATTATAAATAATAACAATTCTGCAATCACTACCAGGCCACCCCATCACCTGGGGCATAGTAGGGAGCCCTGGGATTCCCACACAGACATGATGGGCCTAGACCTCTAACAGATCCCTCTCTCCACTGTCACTGGTCATCTCCATCAGGAACAACATAATGGGCCCCTTTGGAGACCCCTACAGGACCTTGCCCTTAACTGGATCAACAATGGTAGGGGCTGTTCCATTCTCCAAAGGGAGGTTGAATAACACACTGTCACCCAAGGATGATGGGTCCTGAAATTAGTGCATCCCGGAATGTTCCTAGCTGTGATCACAGAAATATCTTAAACTTCAAAAACAGTTATCATCCACAAAAGTATGATGAAAGTTTATTTCCATAGTGTGCTGCAAAACAATATAGAACTTCGGTTTCATTTTGAAACAGTTTCATGAGAGACCAGTGCATTTCTGGTTGACTTTTTGCCGGAAGCTTGACCCTGAAGTAAGAATTTTATAAATAGCACTTCAGTCAGGCCTGCGAGTCAACTTGTCATTAGGTTACAATATAAATAAGACTTTGCCATGAGCACAAATCAACCTGCCACCCCAGAGAACCAAAGACCTTGAACAGGTGTGCTGAGTATTTACCTATGACAACTTATTAACTAATGGAAAATGCCCTCAGGGAGTGGAGGAGGTTGTTCTCACTTTTAGTCTAGAAAAACACAGTTGTGAGGAGCCCTGTACCATAACTTCCTATTGAATGATCCAAAGCATAACATCTTAATTCAGAATCTGTGCCAGCAATTTCTTACTGCTATACTACTTAAAACTCCCTTTATAGCTTCAAATATGTTGGAAACAGTTTTTTTCTGAAGTGGGACAAACACAAGTCAGGGTGCTGATTACAATTCCCTCAATCACTCTAACGCTAACCTTTGTCAGTCAGAGTAAGGACTACAAAAGTTGAATTAAGGGCAAGAGGCTGGCAAACTTTATGACTCTTTAGTCACTACCAGGCCAGTCAGGGCCCTAGTCAGGAAGCCCTGGGGTTCCCACACAGACATGATGCGGGGCTAGACCTCTAACAGATCCCTCTCTCCAATGTCACTGGTCACCTCCATCAGAACAACATAACGGACCCCTCTGTGGGCCCCTATAGGACCTTGCCCTCAATGTGGATCAACAACACTAGGGACTGTCCCATTCTCCAAAGGGAGGTTGGGCAACATACTCTACCACTCAAGGAAGATGGGTCCTGAAATAAGTGCAGCCTGGAATGTTCCTAGCTGTGACCACAGAATGTGAGCTCAGACCTAGAGGGATGCAGAGGTTACACAGGCTCCTGTGCTGAACATGGGCTCCAGATCAGATCGACTGGGGTTTACAGTTAACAATGTTTATATACTTTTCCCATATCTGGGAGCTACTCTCTTCCCTGATCCAGCTTTCTAGGTCTATTTCCAACTATGACACCATTTCCCCAGACAATACCTTGGGTTCACCTACATGTTAGCTCAGACTCAGGCAAAAATTAGTAAAGTCATGGACCCCTCAGAATATACCTAAAATGGAGACCTACTAGCTTTTTCCAAAATGGAGACCCTAAATCTTCATCTGAAATATTCTTGCTTTTAGGTTCATAATTAGTCAACAATTTGTTCTGCTTTCTATCTTAATTCCTTTTCAGCCACCAGGTTCCAGATACTACCATGATGCCAACCTGATTTCCCTGGGCAGACAACCCCACCAATGTGTCCTAGAGCCTGGCCTCCCTAGAGCCCCGCCTCCCTAGACCCCTGCCTCCCTAGACCCTTTCTTCCCTAGACCCCCGCCCTACTAGGGAAAGAGAGAGACAGGCTGGGAGTATGGATCAACCTGTCAATGCCCATGTCCAGTGGGGAAGCAATTACAGAAGCCAGAACTCCCACCTTCTATACCCCACAATGACCCTGGGTCCATATTCCCAGAGAGATAAAGAATAGGAAAGCTTTCAAGGGAGGGGATGGGACTTCTGGTGGTGGGAACTGTGTGGAAATGTACTGCTCTTATCCTATGGTCTTGTCAATATTTCCATTTTATAAATAAAAATTATATAGTGTTTCCTTTTTATAAATAATTTTTTTTAATTATATAAATAAAAAAACAAAGCGGAAGATATGAAGATTTAATACTGTTTTTTTCATGAACAAATATAAAAACTTTATTTTGATTTACAAATTACTCTAGGTTTATTTTTAGTGCACTTATGTCACTCAAAGCTGAACATTTCTTTTTTGTTTTACTGGGGGAGGGGATAGTGGTTTAAGTACAGTTGTTAATATATGGGTACAATTTCTCCTCTCCCCATGACAGGAGTCTGTAAAACACTCTCACCACTGACTTGGGTCCTTTCCAACAAGAATATTTGGATAATTTGAATGTTATATAACTACATGGTAGACAATGTAAATACTGAGTTTTTAATAAAGAAATAGCAGTCTTCAACATTAACTTAAACTAGGTGACCACTGAAGATTAAGATTTCTACTCCTGTGGAGAGCATTCTGGAGAACTCTCAGAAGGCTAGAATGGACCTACCCTATGACACTGCAATTCCTCTCCTGGGGATATATCCTAAGGAACCAAACACAACCATCCAAAAAGATCTGTGTACATCTATGTTCATAGCAGCACAATCTGTAATAGCCAAAACCTGGAAGCAACCCAGGTGTCCAACAACAGATGAATGACAAAGTTGTGGTCTAGATACACAATGGAATGCTAACTCAGCTACTGAAAATGGCGATTTCACCTTCTTCATTCCATCTTGGATGGAGCTTGAAGGAATCATGTTAAGTGAGATAAGTCAGAAGCAACAGGATGAGTATGGGATGATCTCACTCACGGGCAGAAGTTGAAAATCAAGGTCAGAAGGGAAAACACAAAGCAAAACTTGAACTGAAGTTGGTATATTGCACCAAAGTAAAAGACTCCGGGGTGGGTGGGGTAAGGGGGGGAGGGTTCAGGTCCTGGAGCATGATGGCAGAGGAGGACCTAGTGGGGGTTGTATTGTTATGTGGAAAACTGGGAAATGTTGTGCATGTACAACTATTGTATTTTACTCTCTACTGTAAACCATTAATCCCCCAATAAAGAAATGAAAAACTGGGGCCTGGTGGTGGCGCACCTGGTTGAGCACACGTTACAGCACTCAAGGACCCAGGTTCGAGCCCCTGGTCCCCACTTGCAGAAGGTAAGCTTTGCAAGTGGTGAATGAAGCAGGGCTGCAGGTGTCTCTCTCTCTTTCCCTCTCTATCTTCCCTACCCTCTCAATTCCTGGCTGTCTCTATCCAATAAATAAAGATAACACAAAAATTTTAAAAAAACGAATGAAAAACAAAAGATAAAGATAAAGATTTCTAGGATATATATGGATATGGAGATTTTCTGGTAAGCAGTAAACTAAGCAGAAGATGAGTCAGGCCATGTAGACACAATGGTTTTACTTTATTATTTTTTTTTATATTTATTTATTTTCCTTTTTGTTGCCCTTGTTGTTTTTGTGTTTTTGTGTGTCCTTGTTGTTGTGTGGTAGCTATTGTTACTGATTTCGTCGTTGTTGGATAGGACAGAGAGAAATGGAGAGAAGAGGGGGAGAGAGAAAGATAGACACCTGCTTCACTGCCTGTGAAGCGACGACCCTGCAGATGGGGAGCTGGGGGGGGGGGCTTGAACCAGGATCCTTACACAGGTCCTTATGCTTTGACCCATGTGCGCTAAACCTGCTGTGCTACCGCCCGACTCCCTGGCTTTACTTTTAATACAGATTAAGAGCCTCCTGAACACAAAGCATATAAATAGGCACATATCTATAAACAATGCATTTTAAACAGTGATAGAATATTCAACCCCTGGAACCTTTAATTCTAGGATTAAGCTTTACAATTCTAATCTGATCATGTTTTTTGTATTTTGAACACCAACACATAAGATAGGCTTAAAGAAGTGTGGTGGTATCACCTTTACATTCCCTTATCAACCCACAAATTCCAAACTAAACCACTGCTATATTTACCTCTGCAACAACAACATATCTTAAAAGAAGATTTAAGGGGGGGGCAGGCCACGCCACACCCAGTTAAGTGCTGATAGCACCCTGAGCAAAATCCAGGTTGAGGCCCAGGCTCCTCACCAGCTGTAGGGATGCTTCACGAGCAGTGATGCAGGTCTGCAGGTGTCTATCTTTCTTTCCCTCTCCTTCTCCCTCCTCTCTCAATTTCTCTTTGTCTGATCCAATAAAATAGGCAAAGGAAAAAAAAAAAAGACTGAGGGAAACTTCCAGGGGTGTTCCCATTAAGTAACAGCAGACACAACTGCTGAACTGAACACATCTTATCAAACTATAGATGAAAGCACCATAGCAGAAGCACTGTAGCCTCACATGGTTTGGGGGTAGGAAGGGGTGTGAGACTGAAAGTAGCATGCTGGTTATGAGAGGGGAGAGCATTTGAGCTTTCAATTCATGTGATTAGGGTTCTGAACTGGAGGCAAGGATACACCACAGTGGCAGGGGAACTATCTGGCCAGAATCTGTGTGGTCTGTCTCAGAACCAAAGTGGATAAACCCAAAGGTAATCTTCGGGTATCTGGGGCTAAACAGTAAAGTATACATCCAAACACAGCTGCTACTTTGCAGCAAACCCAAGTGGGTTCAGGCTGAAACTCTACAGAGAAGCCATATATATATACACCACACAGAGCATAGAAACAGTTCAAGGAAATAACAGGAAACAACCCCAGCCCCTACCACCTACTATATAAGCAAAGTGAACAGTAACCATAACAATAGCACCACCTGCTGGCCCAGTAGTAACCAGTGCAATAAATTTGTAAACAGCAAAAACAAAGCCCAATATATGATAAATCATACAGACAGAAATGAAACAGAAACAGACTCCAGGAAATTATGGTACGATCAATTCTATCATTTGGGTTTTCAAAGAAAAAGAAGCTCCTAACTAACTTTATCTCAATAATTAACTATTGCCACTTTAAATCGGTATTTCTCAACTATATTATAAAGCCATCATCATCAAAACAGCATGGTACTGGAACAAAAATAGGCACACAGACCAGTGGAACAGAACTGAAAGCCCAGAAATAAATCCCCACACCTATGGACATCTAATCTTTGATAAGGGGGCCCAAAGGATTAAATGGAAGAAGGAGGCCCTCTTCAATAAATGGTGCTGGGGAAACTGGGTTGTAACATGCAGAAGAATGAAATTGAACCACTTTATCTCACCAGAAACAAAAATCACCTCCAAATGGATCAAAGACCTAGATGTCAGACCAGAAACAATCAAATACTTAGAGGAAAACATTGGTGAAACACTTTCCCACTTAAACCTCAAGGACATCTTTGATGAATCAAACCCAATTGCAAGGAAGACTAAAGCAGAAACAAACCAATGGGACTACATCAAATTGAAAAGCTTCTGCACATCCAAAGAAACTATCACACAAACAAAGAGACCCCTCACAGAATGGGAGAAGATCTTCACATGCCATACATCAGACAAGAAACTAATCGCCAAAATATATAAAGAGCTCAGCAAACTTAGCACCAAAAAAGCAAATGACCCCATCCAAAAATGGGAAGAGGATATGAACAAAACATTCACTACAGAGGAGATCCAAAAGGCTAACAAACATATGAAAAACTGCTCTAGGTCACTGATTGTCAGAGAAATGCAAATTAAGACAACACTAAGATACCACCTCACTCCTGTAAGAATGGCATACATCAAAAAGGACAGCAGCAACAAATGCTGGAGAGGTTGTGGGGACAGAGGAACCCTTTTACATTGCTGGTGGGAATGTAAATTGGTACAGCCTCTGTGGAGAGCAGTCTGGAAAACTCTCAGAAGGCTAGATATGGACCTTCCATATGATCCAGTAATTCTTCTCCTGGGGTTATACCCCAAGGACTCCATAACACCCAACCAAAAAGAGGTGTGTACTCCTATGTTCATAGCAGCACAATTCATAATAGCTAAAACCTGGAAGCAACCCAGGTGCCCAACAACAGATGAGAAAGCTGTGGTATATATACACAATGGAATACTATGCAGCTATTAAGAACAATGAACCCACCTTCTCTGACCCATCTTGGACAGAGCTAGAAGGAATTATGTTAAGTGAGCTAAGTCAGAAAGATAAAGATGAGTATGGGATGATCCCACTCATCAACAGAAGTTGAGTAAGAAGATCTGAAAGGGAAACTAAAAGCAAGACCTGACCAAATTGTAAGTAGGGCACCAAAGTAAAAGCCCTGTGGTGAGAGGCAGACATGCAGCTTCCTGGGCCAGTGGGGGGTGGGAGTGGGTGGAGGGATGGGTCACAGTCTTTTGGTGGTGGGAATGGTGTTTATGTACACTCCTAGCAAAATGTAGACATATAAATCACTAGTTAATTAATACGAGAGGGGGAAAATTAATTGTATGTCTCGAAGTTTTTCAAAACACAAACTGAATCTTTTCAATATATAGGCTGTGTAATTTTTATGCAGACTCTCTCAAAAGCCTAGACCAACTAGATCAGAAGCAACCAATAGCACAGCTATATACAAGATACTGGGTACTGTACAGCAAACCCTAACAAAAGGACTTTTCAAAGTTAACCCAATTACCAAATAATGTGATGATAATAACTATCCATTGTCTTTTTGAACCCTAAGACAGCAGGAACCTCACATCTCCACTATAGAGCCTCTACTTCCCCCAGTCCTGGAACCATTAGATAGGGCCCACTTTCCCGTATGCCTCTCCCAATCCATATCAAATAATATTGCATCTGCCGATCACAACCTAACCAATGCAACGATTGCCACCTCAACATGCTTCACTTCAGACTGTGTTCAGAGACTTCACGTGTGGAGTGACAACCCTTCAGCTTCATTACTCGGGTGAGACCTTTCCTTTCATAGTATACTCTAATTCCATCTCAGGTGGTTCACTCTCTAACAAAGTCCCAAAACCTAGATATACACCAGTTTCTGTGAGAGAGAGCATATGTTCACACGTATCCGTAAACTACTGCAAAATATATACCTGAAAGCAGAAGTACACTAGAGTTTGCAGTGAGTACCCCCCTAACACTTCCTCTCCAATATTCCAAGCTTTAGGTCCATGATTGTTCAACAATTTGTTTGGCTTTGTATGTTAACTCTCTTTTCAGTCACCAGGTTCCAGATGTCATCAGGATGCCGGCCAGGCTTCCCTAGACTGAAGACCCCACCAATGTGTCCTGGAGCTCTGCTTCCCCAGAGACCCACCCTACTAGGGAAAGAGAGAGGCAGACTGGGAGTATGGACCGACCAGTCAATGCCCATGTTCAGCAGGGAAGCAATTACAGAAGCCAGATCTCCTACCTTCTGCAACCCACAATGACCCTGGGTCTATGCTCCCAGAGGGATAGAGAATGGGAAAGCTATCAGAGGAGGGGGTGGGATATGGAGAATGGGTGGTGGGAATTCTGTGGAATTGTACCCCTCCTACCCTATGGTTTTGTTAATTAATCCTTTCTTAAATAAAAAAATAAATAAATAAAATAAATAAATCTGTATTTCTCCTAATCCTGGAACCTCTGGGACTTTGTATTTCTTGATGTCTTTTTTCCTGACCCCGTACCCTGTTATACTGCCTCAATATTGATCTCACTAAATCAATGCTACCAGTGCTACCATGACAAGTCATTCTGCTACTACTGTTGTGCCACAGATTGCCTCCAGAGATGCCAAGCCTGGGTTGTCAATCTCCCAACTCCTTTTACCTGGTGAGATCTGTCCTAACACATGGGACTGCCTAGTTCCATTTCAGATGGCATGTTTTCTAACAAAGTTGCAAATCCTAGATACAGGCTAGAACCTATGGTACCATCTCCATAAATTAATGGTAATTATATACCTCAAAGTAAAAATGCTTAATAGTACTTTGTGTTTAGACTTAGACCTAGTAAGTTTGGCAATTAAGCAAAGAGCATAATGAAGACACCATAAATCCTCTAATCAAAATTGTATTACTTCGGCCTAGACATCTTTCTCCCCTACTCCCTACTTCAATTCCCTCATTCACTCTAGTTAGTAAACTAATTATACTATAGAAAGTAAGCAAGATTTACCCTTCCGTTTTTAATCTCTTCCGACAGAGCATCAACATTACGGTCACCCCTTGCCAATCCTCAGAAGAAGTGCTGCATCCAACTCACCAAGAGCTATACTGGCAAAATATATGTCAAGTGAAGGACAATGTCCCTATGACTTGATTAAAATCATCAAACAAGTTAATGCAAAAAAAAAAAAAAAAGACTTGCGGTTAACTTAGACTACACTAAAAGCATAGGTCTGTTTTCTCCATAACTTGAGGTCAGCCTCTGTAACCCTAATACTGGCTTTGATACAACAAATGACAGTCAACACTGTAACAACTAGGAAAAAGTCTAAGCTTGTCAGAGAAAGAAAAGACTACAAAAACTGGAAGAAAACAAGACTGGCTGACTTAATGATGACCATTTTGGCCAATACCAGGTTACCTCATGACCTGGGGTCCCATTTAGAGAATCTTTAGATTCCCCCACAGATACTATGGGCCTAGACCTCTAACAGATCCTTCTCTTTGCCATAACTATTCACTTCTGTCAGGAATGTCCTCACTAGTCTTTTTGTGGGCTTCTTCAGGACCTCACCGTCACTAAGAACTGGCGATGATCTCACTGTCATCCTGCTGGGATTTGGAGGTTTTACAGGTTCCTATGATAAATATGAATATATGGTATTTAAATATTTACTTCAAGTTTGAGAGCTATTCTCTGCCCTATTCCAGCTTTCCAATTCTGTTTCCAACTCTGACACCATCATCTCAGACAATATTTCCAGTCTACCTTCACGTCAGCTTTCAAGCTCAAGCAAAATTTATGTCATAGGCCCCTAGGGACATACCTCAAAAAGCTAGATGTCCTAGCTTTTCCACCCTTGGGTCCCTATTCTCATCTGCTCTATTCCTAATATTTGGTGTCTGTTTATTAATCATTTTTCCTGCTTAATATGCTACTGACTTTCAGCCACCAAATTGCAGATGCTACTACAATTCCATCCTGACCTTGCCAATATGTCACAGAACTTCACCTTTTCAGAGCCCTACCTCCCTACAGAAAGACAGAAATAGGACAGGGGTATGGATTGATCTGCCAACATTCATGTCCAGTTGAGAAGAAAATACAGAAGCCAAAACTCCCACCTTCTGCATCCCAAAAAAGAATTTTGGTCCATACTCCTAGAGAAAGGAAAAGATAGGGGGAAATGCTAATTTTCCTGGGACCTGAAATGTTGATCACCAGGAATCTTTGTTTTATATCTTCACTAAATAGGAAATAAATCAGAAACACCAGAGGATGTCAGGCATTGTTTCACTAATCTGAGAAGAGGAAACAGGATGGGAACTCAGAAGTAGTAATAGATATAGGTGTGACTTAGAAAGGAAGTGAAGGCAAGACCATAGGGGGGAAAAATGGGCAAAACAGAAGGAGAGAGAGAAAGAGAAAGAGAAGGGGGGGGGAGAAAGTCAACCCATATCTGTGGCTGTGGGAGGGCTGTTGCAGTTTCTGCTGGAGAGGGATGGGGACACAGAACTCTGGTGGCAGAAATGGTATTGAATTATTATCTTAATTTTTAGCATCACTATCAAATAACTGATATTTTTTAAGGTTTAGTTTTTTTATTAGTGATTTAAGACTGACTTAAAAAATAATAAGACAGTAGGGGTATAATTCCATAACATTCTCACCAGCAGAGATCTGGGTCCCCATGCCCTCCATTAAAAGTTGCAGTAGTTTTCCCCAGGTCAAAGATATGGGTTAACTTTATATCTACCGCAATCTATTTCCCCCATTTTTCTATGGTCTTGGCTTCACTTTTTTTTTTATTTATTTAAGAAAGTATTAATTAACAAAACCATAGGGTAGGAGGGGTACAATTCTACACAATTCCCACCACCCAATCTCCATATCTCACCCCCTCCCCTGATAGCTTTCCCATTCTCTATCCCTCTGGGAGCATGGACCCAGGGTCATTGTGGGATGCAGAAGGTGGAAGGTCTGGCTTCTGTAATTGCTTCCCTACTGAACATGGGCGTTGACTGGTCGGTCCATACTCCCAGTCTGCCTCTCTCTTTCCCTAGTAGGGTGGGTCTCTGGGGAAGCGGAGCTCCAGGACACATCTACACCTATTATTACCTCCACAGGCATTTCCTTTTTGGCACTCTTATTTCCATTTACAGCATAGAAATGTAACAACAGTAGACTCAGGAATTCAGACACAATAATTATTGAAATTTATAAAGGACTACCATGTGTCTTTCTTGGTTTGTCTTTCTTGGACCCCGCAAATATGAGACATGTATCACTATAGTCATCTTACTGATGGACAAACTGAATTTACTGAAAAAAATTTAAGTGATATGTTTAAGGTTAAACAACCAAAATATCAGGAACATGTACCAATTTGAGCCCATATGAATTAAGAGGTCAGATATAAATTACCTATATCCCTATTCTAAAGGACCCAGCTTATAATCAACCTTCTGAAGTCTTTTTTTTTTTTTTAAGCCTATTTACCCTCCGTCTATGAAAGAGAATCATATGGTGGTAATTTTAATCCTGTTGTTCATCACTATAACCGACCACCAAATATCTATGCTGAGACCTAACAAAAATGTTTGTCTCTGATTCCGTGCGATTTCTCATTTTACAAGACATATGGCTAAACGCTATAATGAGAAGCAACCTTCTCACTATGGAACAGGAAAACATGTCTTGTTGAGAGAACTAATTCAAAACTAGGTATGATTGAGTAGGCTATAGTTTTGTGGTTTGAGTCTCTGACATCTCTGCTAGAAGTGGAAAGGTTAGTACCAAAGTCAATTCTTTATTTTTTTTAATATTTCTTCTATTTATTCCCTTTTGTTGCCCTTGTTGTTTTACTGCTGTAGTTATTATGGCTATTATGTCGTTGTTGTTGGATAGGACAGAGAGAAATGGAGAGAGGAGGGGAAGACAGAGAGGGGGAGAGAAAGACACCTGCAGACCTGCTTCACCGCCTGTGAAGCGACTGCCCTGCAGGTGTAGAGCCGGGGGCTTGAACCAGGATCCTTACACCAGTTCTTGCACTTTGCACTGCCTGCATTTAACGTGCTGCGCTACCACCAAACTCCCCCAAAGTCGATTCTGAAGTGAGATAAAGACTCAGAGCAGAAAACAAGAGCATAATTGTTGTATGTTTTACATTGGGTTGTTCTAGCTCTCCCCCGCCAAGAAAATTGGATCAGTCCTGCTAGTTTCACGGGCCCCTTGGCCCCGCCCCTAGGAACCCGAGAGGGTTGCAGAGTTGCAGAGTTGCAGAGTTAGAGAGTGCTTGGTGCTGCCGCGGGGGAAAGAGGCAGCAGAGTTCTGTTTGGTGATTAGTTTGTCTTAGTTTATAAATCGTTGTTCCTGAATAAAGAAATACAGCTTCCCTGCCCAGCCGTACGTCTCTGGTCATCTCTGTTACCCGCCCGTGAAGCTAGCCCAGCCAGCTGGAGCCTCCGAATTTTAACAACACATAATGGTTGATCTTGTCTTACTTCGGTGGCTAACCACTTAGCCTGAACCATTCAGACACAACACCTTCCTGCTTTGACTTCAAGAAGATCTGAGAAAAATTGGCATCAGGTGGTAGAAATCTCCAGAGAGTCACTTTAGATACTTATAACATTATTTGCAGACCACACAAAAAAAATTATCAACTTAAAAAATTAGCACTTAATGTTGCTATAAAAACATTTCTAGAGGGGGCTGGGCAGTAGCGCAGGCAGGTTAAATGCACATAGCGTGAAATGCAAGACAGATGTAAGGATCCTGGTTCGAGTTCCCGGCTCCCCACCTCCAGGGGGTCACCTCACAAGTGGTGAAACAGGTCCTGCAGGTGTCTATCCTTCTCTTTTCCTCTCTATGTCCCTTACTCTCTACTTGCTCCTCAATTTCTCTCTCTCCTATCCAATAAAATGGAAAAAATCACCGCCACTGGGAACAGTGCAGTTACTGAGCCCCAGTGATAACCCTGGAGGCAACAAAAAATTCCTAGATTTACTGAATCTCAAGCCCCACCTTTGATTAGCTTGCCAGAACTAGATCAAATCACGTTTGGCCTGCAGGCTGGATTATTTTCCACGCTTGCTTTAGAAATAACACCATGTGATGTCTGCTTTTTTCCATTCCTATTCCCCTTAGCCTATCTCTTCTAAGTGAATTGTGATTATATCAGCAAATCACTTCAAAATTCCCTTTGTAAAATACTAATATGAGTGTTCTGATCATGGTCTACAAGATTGTAAGATTACAGGGGACAGCTCCACACCACACCTACTGCCACTCAAATCCTTTTTGAAGTGTGACTGAGATGTAAACGAGTAAAGTAATCGCCATCTGGGAAATGTATGTGCAGCCTTTTGCTCTCTGGGCTGGAGACCTTCATATCTCCTCTTTAGAGAGTTTATCATATTCATTAAAAACACCCAATGGAAACTGTCTAGAAAATAACACGAGGGAAATATCGCCTTGGATTTCAACCCTGGACACAATGTTCTAAGATGATTTTTTTTTTTTAAGCTTGATTTCCTTCCAGAATTCAACTTGCAGGAATCTGCCAAATAAACTTCTAGATTCGAATGGTAGTTAGGGAAATGTGTGTGTGCTTAGATTGGCTTGAGAAAAGGAAATTGCTGTGGCTGAGAGATTGCCAAGTGTCATTCCATTTAGCAAGACATTAAAAGCACAGTTACAAAGTGGCAAGTCTCAAGTCTCTTTACCAGGAGGTTCCTGCCTGCATACCCCCCAGGAGGGGATAGGTTACTTATTTTCACAAAGAAGATTCAGTGTACAGCTTGGTCCTTACAAAATACAACTGTTTCAAGCCAACCCTGACTGATGTGGCTTATATAAGCTCACATTCATGGCAACTGCTGCCTCTTGTCTTGATTCTCTAATGAGAGAGTCAACCTGCTATGGCTAAGTGACCACACAGTGCCCTAGACTACCCAATTCTTTTTGTTTCTTTTTTCTTTTCTTTTTTTGTCTGCCTCCAGGGTTATTGCTGGGGCTCAGTGCCTGCACCATGAAGCCACTGCTCCTGGAGGCTATTTTTTCCCCTTTTGTTACCCTGGTTATTTTATCATTGTTGTAGTTATTATTATTGTTTTTATTGCTGTCATTGTTGTTGGACAGGACAGAGAGAAATAGAGAGAGATGGGGAAGACAGAGGGGGGAGAGAAGGACAGACACCTGCAGACCTGCTTCACCGCCTGTGAAGCGACTCCCCTGCAGGTGGGGAGCCAGGGGCGACTACCCAATTCTTTAAAAGTCGTAAATTTGCCAAAAGAAATACATAACAAATGTATTTGGGGCCAACAGATACATAAGCTGGTTATACAAGTGTGGGCACAGTTCACTGCTGTCTTTATATAACACTGTTTTTCTGCAGAGCTGCAAGGATTTCTCCACGTTCCCTTTGGTGGCTGGGGATAGAAGAGTAAGTGAACTGGGTAATGTGCTACCAATGCTATGACTGGGGAAATAAGAGATAAGAAGCAACCCTGCAACCATAAATAAAAAGTCTGCTGAATGCTATTACTAAACTTTGCCTCCCCGACTAAAATCAATAATGACCGTTATTAACTGGGCTTATGCTTCTTAGGAGAGTTTCTCATCAACAAGTGTTCAATGAGAGTTGACTCCAGATTTAGATGTGATGAGGTGAAATCTAGTGCCAAAAGAACAAAGATGACTGTGGGAGAGAGAAGGCCAGGGATTGGCAAACTGAGCAGTGCTTAACCCTGGCAATGAGAGTCCTCTAACAAGACAGATATTCTCGGGAAATCAAACCCTCCCCAACCCCTCCAAGGGAAAGGCTAGGGTCCTCTACTAGGAAGAAGGGAGAAGGAAAAAAGTCATGAAAGTTGGGAAAATCGAAGAGTCTAACCCTTTCCATCTGTCCAGAGTATAAAACGGCCATCAACAGGAAAAGTCAGGTTAACCTGAGGGACACAGAAATCCTGAGATATCAGACTGCATGATGTAGAAAACAGAAGTCTCTGTTCCTTGCACACAAAAGGCAGGTGAGTAGAATTTTAGTTTCTATGCTGCATCAGGCAGAAACAGGTGTTTTGGCCTACCTCAAATGACCTCTTAGAGAAAAACAGGGAAGGTGGGAGAAAGCGAGGGACAGAAAGGGCACGTGACGCAAAGCGGACCGGCAGAAGAATCCCGGTTCAAGCCCCCGGCTCCCCACCTGCAGGGGAATCAATTCACAGGTGGTGAAGCAGGTCTGCAGGTGTCTATCTTTCTCCCCCCTTCTCTGTCTTCCCTTCCTCTCTCCATTTCTCTCTGTCCTATCCAACAGCAACAACATCAATAACAATGATAATAATGACCACAACAATGGTAAAACAACCAGGGTAACAAAAGGGAAAATATGGCCTCCAGGAGCAGTGGATTTGCACCGAGCCCCAGCAATAACTCTGGATGCAAAAAAAAAAAAACAAAGATGACTAAGACTGTAATGAAAACAAAATATATCAGAGACATTTCAATTCCTGACATTACCATATGCCATACATATGGCTTGTGCTCTGGTCTCTCTTTCATAAAAAAGAAAGAAAGAAAGAAAGAAAGAAAGAAAGAAAGAAAGAGAAAAGAAAAGAAAAGAAAAGAAAAGAAAAGAAAAGAAAAGAAAAGAAAAGAAAAAAGAGGGACAGAAAAAGAACAATGCAAACAGACTGAACACTCTGGTCATGAGGTGGGTCTAGTGGACTTCGACTTTTTACTTTAAGACTCAAAGTCCTATTCCCAACTGTGACACCATCTTCCCAGACAATACTTTGAACCCACCTGCAGGTTAGCTGTTGGGCTCACGCAAAATTAGTTAAGTCATGGTCCCCTTGGAAATATAAGCTGGTGGTGACGAGGACTGAACCTTAGACCTCTCGAGTTGTGTATATTAAACATCCACTGCACCCTTCTCATCCCTGTTTCTTATTCTTCTGAAAGCATAGCATTTTATCTCTGCTTACTTTTGTGATCCTCTATCTGACATTAAAATTCTGCAGCTCCACTAAGAAAAATTTAGATATATATTTATTTTTTAAATTTTATTTATTTATTTATTCCCTTTTGTTGCCCTTGTTGTTTTATTGTTGTAGTTATTATTGTTGTCGTCGTTGTTGGATAGGACAGAGAGAAATGGAGAGAGGAGGGGAAGACAGAGAGGAGGAGAGAAAGACAGACACCTGCAGACCTGCTTCACTGCCTGTGAAGCGACTCCCCTGCAGGTGGGGAGCTGGGGTTCGAACGGGGATCTTTATGCCGGTCCTTGTGCTTTGCGCCACCTGCGCTTAACGCTACAGCCTGACTCCCTAGATATATATTTATTTTTATGATCTTGCTTGGGAATGAATAGCTGTGCTTTACAAAAATCCTGGTTGGAGCCTTTCAGTAATTGTTGGAATTGACCAATCGATATCTTTCCAATATTGTCTTTTTTAATTTAAAATAAAATTTTTATTGCCACCAAGGTTATCGCTGGGGCTCAGTGCCTGCAAGGTGAATCCACTGTTCCCAGCAGCTACATTATTATTATTATTATTATTATTATTATTATTATTATTATTATTATAGATAAAGAAATCAAGAGGGGGAGATACAGATAGACAGACAGAAACAACAGACACCACTGCAGTACTTTTTTCACCAGTCGCAAAGCTTGCGCCTTGCCTGTGTGGAATGGGATCTTGAACACAGATCTCTCCGAATACTGTTTTGGCCCATTTACTTTCCTTCTGGGGCTGTGGTTAGCCCGTGTGGCCTCATCCTCTGTCCGGCTCTGCTGTGCAGATGTCCCCACAGGCTAGTGCCAGTTCCCGCGAGAGTTAATACAATATTCTCGAAGTGCCCTTCCCAACCAATCCTGTCCTGGCTCATCACTCCCAGTTTTTGCCCTATAAAGCCCTTCTTCTTCTGCCCCCTCTCTCTTGCCCACTTTTCACTTCGGTGATTAGACACAGAGAAGGTTGCTGTGTGAGGCGGCCATTTTGGCTAGCTCCACATGGCCCGAACCACTGCGTTCTCACCCGACTCTGAGGTGCCCGCACGAATAAAGAATTGTGTTCCCTCTCCGCTCCAGATCTCCTCTCTCTCTCTCTCCTCCGCGTCACAGCCGACATGGCTCAGCTTCTCATATTATCCTCTCTATTTCCATCTACCACATTCTATTGGCAGACACATTTTGAATTTTATTTTTAAAGTGTACTGTGCTAATCTCCTTTGTTGTACATTTGTTAGGACTTCAGTTTAAATTATGCATATCATAATACATAATAAGGGTTCTTTATTTGTATTTTCATATTTGCAAGCCATCTTCAACACAGCAATACTGTTTTCATATTCTGTCACTGTTAATTCTTGAGTCATTATATATTCTTTAGACCTAATTCTGCTATCTCCGGCTTTTTCTTACATCATCTTGTTCCCTGCAGTGATCTGTGGTTTTAGAAATAATGGCTCCTACTAAAGTCTTTCCCTGCAGAAAATCCTGATCCTTAGAATGAAGAGAGATTTCTGCCCAAAAGAGGCGGCTGCTGGTTGGCCCTCAGGACCACTATCAACATGGGGCCCCTTTTAATACTCAGCTTTGAAGATGTGAAGAGCACAAATGGGATCTTGAGTCCACAGTGTAGTGGTGGCTTCCTTATGGCTAGGGACGAGGAGGACAGACTGGCAGGGGAATCTCTTCTCAGTCTCTTCGTAGGTCCAAGACTGCAGACACGTCTTTGTCATGGTGTGTGTGTGTTGTGTGTGTGTTCTAGTACGCATTTATGTAGAGGGTCGAATACAGGTCCAGACTTTGTTAGATCTACTACATTAAATGCATCCTTTTTTTTTTATTGTTGTAGTTATTATCGCTATTGCCATTGATGTCATCACTGCTGGACAGAACAGAGAGAAATGGAGAGAGGCGGGGAAGACAGAGATGGGGAGAGAAAGACAGACACCTGCAGACCCGCCTCAATACCCACGAAGCAACTCCCCTGCAGGTGGGGAGCAGGGGGCTCGAACCAGGATTACATCCTTTCGTTTTCTGACTCCTGGCTTTCAAGAGACTAGCAAAAATAATGCTTTCCTGAGTATTCAAATATCTTCAAACAAGCATTTCTTCTGCTTGCCCTAGTAGGTGCTAACCCTCACTTGGGCCTTGAACTGGGGGGGAGGGAGAGGGGAGAGGTGGGGGAGAGGAGGGAGGACAGAGGAAGGAAGGGGAGGGGGAAAGGAGGGAGAGGAAAGGGAAGGGGAGGGGAAGAGAGGGAAGAAGAGGGGAGGGGAGTGAAGGAAACAGGGTGTGTGCTTAGCTAAGAGGAGGAAAAGAGGAAAGATAGGAAACGGCAGTGAGGTGTTTTCTACTTGTTAGTCCTCATTCTACAGGGCCACTGTACTCAACCAAAGGGCCAGGGTTCTAATAATGTGGAGCCGTGAGCATGTTGTCAAAGCTTATGGTCAGCCACCAGAGCAACTCCTCTTGCTTGGCCAGGAGAGAAGATGTCTATAGGTGTACAGTGGCTTCTCGTCCTCAAACACAGTCTGTCACAGGTGCCCTGGACAAGTCTATCAAGCACAAGAGTCAAGGTCATAGGAACTACAAATATATCCGCACGAATTCTGCCATTATGTAAACAGTCGGAAAGCTGTCTGAGAGCAAGTCAGCACCTCATTTCAGTTTCTGAAAGTCTCTTTGTTCATTAGCCCAATATATCTCCAACACAAAGGGAACTGCTGACTCCTGGTTCTATACAATCCCCAAAGATGTCATGTGCTAGGGCAAAATGAGCAATGCTGCAATGAGAATTCCTAAAAGCAAACCTTTTTTTTTTTTTTGGTACACAGTCTCAAGAATGTATTGTTTCTTAGAAGACTAGTGCTATTCCTTCCTGCCTCTTGTGCCAGACACACAATGAAACTGAGGGAAATTCCAGTGACGTGGTTTTATTTTGTTAGTCTGACCCGCACTTAACACACATTTCCTATTCTGAATGGACAGGGAGGTACTAAGTCCGCAGGGCTGTTAACATTGTCATGTTTGCACAGCCATTACGGTATCTCCCTGGTCC
This sequence comes from Erinaceus europaeus, assembly GCF_950295315.1. NCBI lineage: Eukaryota > Metazoa > Chordata > Mammalia > Eulipotyphla > Erinaceidae > Erinaceus > Erinaceus europaeus. The sequence continues at coordinate 8,837,926 of NC_080182.1, read as the reverse complement.
TCTCTCACCTGTCTTATAAAGGGAGAAGAACAAATAAAGGGTTAGGAAAACACAGACTGATAAAGAGCACACAGGTATATGCACATGCACTCGCATGCCCGCAGGCAGATAAGCGCGCACAGAGAGATGACCGCTCCATAATTTTACTTTGGGAACATGTCCTATGTTACTGATACTGTCTCACTGGAACTCTGTGACCTGCTATTCATCACTACACTGTTGTGCTAGGAGCTTTAAACACTCCAGAACTTCAAAGCTGTTATAGCCCTAGGTTATTCCCCCCCCCAAATATAACAGGAAACATATTTTAATATTATTTATTTATTTCCTCTTGCTGCCCTCATCATTTTATTGTTATAGTTATTATTGTTGTTACTGATGTCGTTGTAGGATGGGACAGAGAGAAATGGAGAGAGGAGGGGAAGACAGAGGGGGAGAGAAAGATAAGACACCTGCAGACCTGCTTCACCACCTGTGAAGTGACCTCCCTGCAGGTGGGGAGCCGGGGGCTTGAAACGGGATCCTTACGTTTTGTGCCATGTGTGCTTAACCCACTGCACTACCGCCCGACTCCCTGACAATGTATTTTTAAATAAATAATAAACTGGAAGGGACCAGGCGATAGTTTATGGTATAGCACACAAGTTACCATGGGGGAAGTTACCATGGGGGAAGACCTCTGGGTGTCTTTCTTTTTTTTAATTAAAAAAAATTTTTGCATTATCTTATTTATTTGATAGAAACAACCAGAAATCGAGATAGTAGGGGGAGATGGAGAGGAAGACAGAGAGACACCTGCAGCCTTGCTTCACCACTCGCAAAACTGTAGGTGGGGACTGGGGCCCAACCTTGCACACTGTAACATGTACGCTCAACCAGGTGCACCACCATCTAGCCCCCTCTCTCTTCCTGTCACTCTCTTCCTCTGTTCTCCTCTCTTGGTCTCTCACCATCTATCAAAAATAAAAATAAAGTGAAGATATAGCCGCCAGGAGCAATATTGGGCCATGTGGGCACCTGCAATATAGTCCTGTAATAACTCTGGTGGCTAAAAAAAGAGAAGGCAGGATAGAAGGAAGAAAGGGAGGGGAGGAGGGAGGGAGCGGAAGAAGAGGAAGAGGCAATTATGATTTTGGGTATTTTTTTCTGCAAAGTTAATATGAACAATTGGGAGCACACAAGCAAGACCATTTATCCACAAGTGTCATACTAGAAACTAAGGCCACTGCTGCCACGACCCCGTGTCTTTTCTGTCTTACACACATGCTCAGGTACATGTTCATGCCTCTATTAGATGTAATTCCAGGGGCCTTAACATTTCATATCCTGCTTTATTTTATTTTATTTTACTTTACATCTCTTCAACCAGTTTTCATGAGTCATTGCAGAAAGGGACAAATCACAACAGACGACGCTGGATGTTTCCTGCTAGAAGGGCCCACTGTGGGCTGGCTGTTCTGTCTGCCGTCTGACAGAAGAGGCCTCTTTCCTCAGCGGCTGTCAGAGAAGACCAAAGAGATGAACCAAAAGCAAGCTGACTGTCACGGCCCAATAGGACATTCATTCACGGGATCCAAAACTTTAAATCTGAAGCCAAAGTGAGACTTTTGGACAGTGCAGCTTTTGCAGTTCCAGAAATTCCATTTTAAAGGTGGCTTGACAACTATATACCTGGCATTTTGAGAGTCTGTCAACAGACTTGACACAGGGGTCCACAGAGGGTGAGTGGCCACCAACGCAGCGGCTGGCAAGGTGACCAGCACAGATACTGCTCAGCAAATAACGAATGAGGTGGGAGTGAGGGGGAGGTAATGTGGTGGGAAGTGCATGGAATCTACAGTCGGTTAGTAGATAGCTTAGCTCAACTTTCATCTATTATAATAGCACCGGCAGTTGGTGTATTGCACCAAAGTAAAAGACTCTGGGGTTGGGGGTGGGGGGGAGGGTTCAGGTCCTAGACCATGATGGCAGAGGACCTAGTGGGGGTTGAATTGTTATTATGTGGAAAACTGGGAAATGCCATGCATGCACAAACTATTGTGTTTTGCTGTCAACTGTAAACCATTAATCCCCCAATAAAGAAATTTAAAAATAAAAAGCACCTGCTAACCACAAGAACAATGAATATTATGATGGTAAATATTAAGTTTTAGTGAAGACATGAAACAGCTAGCACTTTCACAGTATAAGCAGGTACAACAGTTTAACAAAACTATCTGGCAATATCTCTCTAACTAAGACATGTATGGCTTTATGATCCAAAAAGCCCATTTTAAGATATTTACACTATAGAAATAAGTTCATATGGTCACCCCAAGACAGAAGTTTACAGCAATACTTACTATCTGTACTAGGTACAACCCCCCCCCAAAAAAAAATCACCCATCTGGTCATATGGACCTAGAGACAGTAGAATAGACTGATGCATCTAGAGTATAATGCAAAGAGGCAAGCTACAACCCCCACATGTGGCAGCTGGATGCATTATAAAACAGTCCTGAGCAAGAGAAGACAAACTCAAAGAAAAGTAACCACCGTGTACTCTTAACATATTCAAAAGTAGGCATGAGTGATCATGTCACTAGAAGTCTAGGTTGGTTTTCTTTGTGAGAAGCAGTGATATAAAAGGAATACAGAGTGGCAACAGGGAAGTTGGCTATGTCCTATTTCTTGATTTGGACAGGTGGATTTCATTTCAAAACTGGTGTTTAATGTCCCTGTTTCCTTCTGGTCCTGGAGTCTATAGTTCAGCTGCCTCTCTACATGCTTGTCCTCTAGAGTCTCTCCTTCTCCACAGCTGAATCCTACTCTCCATCTTCACAACATTTTAACTGATCACTACAGTTTAAACTAACCCTTGTCCCCTTGATAGTTATATCTATCACACATATACACACAGACATGTCGGGTAATTTGCCCCTGGTTATAGGAAAACTAAAATCTCAACTGGACTAAACAAAATTCACTACTGTTATCAAATTTTATGTCAGCAGTGGTCAACTTTAGCAGCTAGCCTGTCATTAGTTGTTCTTCACTTAAAACAATTTTTTAAGTCACCTTTCAGGCCTCCATTCATGTTATTGCTCTTATGCCTGGGTACCTTTTGCTAGCTCTCTTTTTGGGCATTTTATTTATTTATTTATCTATCTATCTATTTTTACGAGAACACAGCTCAGCTCTGGCTTATGGTAATACAGGGGACTGAGCCTGGGACTTTGGAGTCTCAGTCATGAAAGTCTCTTTGCATAGCCATTATGCTATCTGTACCTGCCCTTATCAGTTCTCTTCTTATTTGGGTTCACATATGAATCCTAGATCCAAATCAAGGCCACACTAGCTACTGCATAAATTCCAGTTCCTGAGGCCAGGGGTTGGCCGACTTGGCTGAGTGCACGTTACAATGTGCGAGGATCCAGGTTCAAGCCCCCAGTCCCCACCTGAAGGGGGAAAGTTTTGCGAGTGGTGAAGCAGTGTTGCAGGTGTCTCTTTGTCTCTCTCCCTCTCTATCACCCTCTTCCCTCTCAATTTCTGGCTGACTCTATACAATAAATAAATAAAAATACAAAAAAAAAATCTAGCTTCTCTGGTGACAAAGCACCAATTTGGCCTACTTCCCAGAGCTGGCTTGACCTCAAGACAAAGAGTAGGGCTACACAGCCCAGCCTCAGGTGTTGCTAGCATAGAGACTATCCTCTGGCAAAGCTTACGCCTTTTCCCTTTTCAAAAGTGAGGAAATTAAATGAAAGGTATGAGGTAAGCTTTGTGTCTCAGAAACTTTGGTGCAAAGAAAGAATCAAAAACCTGACTTGTAAAAAGAGAAACGTTTCCAATACAGATAGCGCATATCAGTCGTAAGGAACACCCTTGCTACTACTGTCTTGGCAAATAGGTATCTTGCCCCAAGTATGCTCAAGGCGTCATCCTGCCTGTCTTTGGAAGATGAACACACCACAGTCACACTGAGAAGCAGCTAGTTTCATGCACCTCATTTTAAATATCCAGCTATAACAAGGAATTCTCATCCTGGGAAAGGGAGGGAGGGAGGGAGGGGGGACCTGCACACAGCCACAGTCATCACACTGAGCACTGGCCCAACAAGGAACGGGCAGGGAGAAGGGACATGCCACGTCTGCAATGACCTTTGCAAACTGTCCACTGAAGCCTTAACCTGAGCTGTCCATTCTTAATGCTGAACGCCAGGCAAAGGGCAGCACGACGCTATGACGGAAGGAAAAAGCAAGACTCTAATTTCTCTTCTCCATTTTACATGGTGGCCTTGGGCAAAGCACTTGTAAAACGTTACCATGCTTCAGACGGTGCCGTTTTAAATACGGGGATGCAAATATCTTGCCTGTAAGAAGGCAAGGAAATGTGGCCTCGGAGCTCCTGAAAGCATTTCCATCTCTAAAATCTGAGATCCTGTGGTTGTAAGCAGTCAACTGTCTCACCTGGACTTGCATATGGTGTGACGTGTTGAGGCTTATAGGGGCAAGAGATCTGGATCCGAACACCAGCTCTGCCTCTGGGGATGTGAAGAACTTTACACTACGTGGCTTCACCTCAGAGAACCTCTCGTTTCCTCGACTGTAAATTGGGGATGATGCCCATCTCACCCAGTTATGGTCCTGTGTTTTATGATGTTTCCATTAGTACAGGACTATATAAATGAAGGTGGTCTCCAAATTCCTATTGCCTAATGGCATTCTGCCCTGTGTTAACACTACAGAGCTGTACCCCAGTAGGAATCCTGTACTCCTGACTCGCTACATCTTTTTTTTTTTTTCTCCCTCCAGGGTTATTGCTGGGCTCGGTGCCTGCACCATGAATCCACCGCTCCTGGAGGCCATTTTCCCCCTTTTGTTGCCCTAGTTGTTGCAGCCTCGTTGCGGTTATTATTGCCATTGTTGACGTTGCTTTGCTGTTGGATAGGACAGAGAGAAATGGAGAGAAGAGGGGAAGACAGAGAGAGAGGGGAGAGAAAGATAGACACCTGCAGACCTGTTTCACTGCCAGTGAAGCAACTCCCCTGCAGGTGGGGAGCCGGGGGCTCGAACCGGGATCCTTACGCCGGTCCCTGCGCTTTGCGCCACGTGCGCTTAACCCACTGCGCCACTGCCCGACTCCCTCACTACATCTCTTGATGTAACCATTTTCCTCTCTGCTTGATTTAATCTCATGCTGCCTATTCGCCCTGGCCCCTGAGCACATAGCATCCACTGTGGGTGCTACATTTGAACAAGGACAAAATCATTTCTCAGAATGTACTCTCTATCAGTAAAGCTCAAATGACTAAAAGCTGAGGGGTAATACAGACCAGAAGACATGAATAACCGGGGCCGGGTGGTGACGCCTCTGGTTGAGCACACATATTACAGTGCTCAAGGACCTGGGTTCGAGCTCCCAATACCCACCCGCAAGGGGAGGGGTGAAGCAGGGCTGCAGGTGTCTCTCTGCCTCTCTCCCGCTCTATCTCCCCCTGACCTCTTGATTTCTGGCTGTCTCTATCCAATAAATAAAGAAAGACAGTAAGATTTTTTTAAATGAAATGCATAAACCAGACCACAGATTCAAGAACCTAGAAAGGACAATCAGACCATGACCCAGTTACTTGAGAGTCTAGATCAGTGGCCCAGGAGCTGGTCAGGAAGAGAAAGTGTTGAACTCTCAAGTGTGAAGTCTCGATTTTGATCCCTGGCAGCACATATGCCAGGAATCCTGCTCTGGTTCTCTCGTTCCTGCTCTTGCTGCTCTGCCCTCCCTCCTCCTTTTCCTTCTTTCTCAAGTAAGTAAATAAATAAGTAAACAAATAAACATTTCTTTCTTCAGTGGTCTTTCTATGGTGCACTCACCGATGTCTAAAATTGCTTAACAACAGGAATATTCCTGAGGGTGGGGGTGGGGGGAACTGGGTGACAGTGCACTCAACAGAGTACACACACACCAGGCCCAAAGACCTGGGTTCAAGCCTCCAGGGGTGATGGAGCCGTGGTCTCTGTTTCTCTCCTTCTCTCCCCATCCATTTCTCTCTGACACTCAGATAAGAAAGAAATGGAAAGGTCTCCAGGAACAGTGCAGCTGCATGGGCACCATGCTCCAGCAATAAGTGTAGCCCATACACATAAATATCCACGTGCCAGAAAACAAGGTGAACATCACTTGGCAGCATCTGAGAAATGTAACATTTAGACTTCCTAGCACAGTTGACAGGATGACAGACTTGTGTTTAGAAATGCTCACTCCAAGAGTTTAGCTGTGTTTCCACAATTTGCTCTATCTGGAAAGATCACTCAAAGGATCTGAGTCCTTCTTAATTTTATTTGCAAGAAGTAATACTTGACTACCAACATCTGTGGCACCAGACACACATTTATAACATGGAAACAGCTACGAGATAGAATGACTGACTGAAGCCAGCAAAATAACTCACCTGACAAGTGCACCTGGTCTGGTCTGCCATGAGTGTGGCAATGTTAAGCCCAGCTTCCACCACACTGGAGAAAACTTCAGTGCTAGGGTGTCTTTCCTTCTATTTTTCTACTTCTGTTTCTCTCCTTTTTTATCTGAAAAAGTTGTCTCAGAGCAGTGAAACCACAGTGACTCAAGAAAAAAAAAAGTAGAATGACTGGTTAGATGATGACTACCTTCTCCCAACTCCTTTGTTCCTGAAATTGTTGACATCAGCCTTCAATCCCACATATAGATGTTCATTATTCTTGCTTTTGCTCGGCACCAGGGAATTCCTTCAAACCAATAACTTCTATCCATCAATTCTTAAGCTTTTTAAAAATCTTGTAGGAAATTACAACATTTTCTGTTTTCATGATGTTTCCATTGATTTTTGAGATTGGGTAAAGCATACAGGTTTCCCAAGTAATCCCGGGAAGAAGTAATGATGTGGAAGAAACACGAAGCAAGGCTCGCGGTGGGGGTGCCTGGCCCTGTCTCTCCATTCTCCTTACACAATGATTTCCTGACTTAGCCACTTCTCCCCGGAACTATAGGAAGGTTTCTATTCTCCTAAGACTTCCTGAGGTTTGTTTTGATGACCCATTCGGTTCATAAAGGTGTTCAGTCCTTCAGCCCCACTCCTCGAAGTTATGTATGAGTCAAAGAACCTCTTTGCTACCTTGTGACCCAGTGTCTCCCAGTCTTCAATAGCTGACAGTCACCCCAACTCCCCACAACCTACCAGACCCTGGAGGCCCACGTTATCTCACCCTGACACAGTGATCCATGTACAGGTTACATTCAAATGACTGTAAAGCCAAGTACAGGTTACATTCAAATGCTCTCACTCATAGACAGAAGTTGAAAAACAAGATCAGAAGGGAAAACATAAAGCAGAACTTGGACTGGAGTTGGTGTATTGCACCAAAGTCAAAGACTTTGGGGTGGGGTGGGAGGGGAGGGTTCAGCTCTTGGAACAGGATGGCAGAGGACTTAGTGGGGGCTGAATTGTTATATGGAAAACTGGGACATGTTACGCATGGACAAACTATTGTATTTTACTGTCGACCATTAAACCATTAATCCCCCAATAAGTAAATAAACAAATAAAGTAGTAGGGCAGTGTTTCTGTGCTTAAAAACAGACACAATGGTCACCATCAGAGCTCATGCACATGGTGTTCTAAGGAGCCCAGTGGCAGAGCAAGGAGTTCTATCCAAAGGCTCTTATCTTTGCTTGAGCAGAGACGGGCAACAGACCAGGAGAAAAGGCTGTCACTGACATAAAGTCATAGGCATGAAACTGGAAATTACCGGGTCACTGGTAGAAGTGCCTTCAAATCACGCCTATGTACAGTCTAGAGAGAGACCTTCTTCAAAGCCTGCTTCCTCTGTCATTTCTTCTCACAGTTCCTCAGTGGATGATACAGTAACATTTCATATCTATGAGAACTTTGATTTTTAGAAAGAATAGTTCAAGAAGCCGGGTGGTGGCACACCCAGTTAAGCGTACGTAGTACTATGTTCAAGGACCCACCAAAGGATCCAGGTTCGAGTCCCAGACTCCCTACCTGTAGGGGTCCTCTCCACAAGTGGTAAAGCAGATCTGCAGGTGTCTATCTTTCTCTTTTCCTCTCCATCTCCCTCCCTCTCTCCTTTCTTCTCAATTTCTCTTTCTCCTAGCCAATAGAATGGAAAAAAATCATGGCCACCAGGAGCAGTGGACTCTTAGTGCAGACAATAACCCCAGCAATAACCTTGAAGGCAAAAAATAATAATAACTCGGACACTGCTATCTTTTGTTTTCTTCTTTTCTTTCTGAATTCCAAAGCTGATCTCTCGGTATCCTAAAGCATTGCAAAAGTTTCTGCAATTCTGAACTCTAAGGCATGTAAACTAAGAAGACAGGTAAGTTCTCTGTTTCCTTTGGACCAGTCCTTACTTGGCCTCCTTAGTCCCTTAGTCAGTTTCCTGCTGCTGCTCAGTCTACAGTGATCCCGCCTACTTAACATGCCACTGGGAGCTCTTCTCTGGCTCCCAGCCTGCGCTCCAGGCCTGCCCTCTGCCCCTCAGTCCTGTTGTTTGTTCATCCTGCTTCCTTCCTGAAGCCTGTCTCTCATGATACCTTCCTCCAGAAAAATATCCGAAAGGTAGCAAAGTCTGTAATTTCTGCTTTTTCTGTATTCTGAAGCTCCAGGCTTAGTGGTCCATATGCCTGAAAGACCACAGTCTGTAACTTTAAGCAGAGAAAGAAATCAGGGACATAGCCACAGCATCAACTTCTTGAACTGCATCCAAAACTCTTCAGAGAGGACAAAGGTGCTACCCTGTCATAGAGTTAGCCAGTATATGGTGGGAGTGTCCAATTCAATGGTTCTCAATTCTTTTTTTCTGGAGGCCTGGTTCAAACACATACTGCTGAGTGCCACCCCCAGACTTCCTGATCTAAATGGTCTGGTGTATGAAAAATTACATTTCTAACAAGTCTCCAGATTTCCAGATGGCTCTAATACTGCTCCTTGGGGTTCCAATAAGACGTTACTAACAAAAACAGGTGGTGGTTCATATTTGGTTCATGGATCCAGTCTGCCATCCAATGCACTGAGAGGTTCTTAATGCTCTACTATAAACTTTATGATGACAGATGGTTAGACAAGAAATTAGAAAGTTAAGGACATTTTGCACATAGAGCTTCTTCTAGACTCATCCACTTTGTCAGAGAATCATTTGTTCCAGAGTTTGTGTTTTTTTTTTAAAGAAATGGTCTAATTCATCAAATTTCTCAAATACATATATGCCATCAGTCATAGTATTCACTTAGACAGATTTGTGTATGTATGAGAGAGAGAAAGAGAGACAGACACAGAGATAGAGACAGACATACACATCAGGGAACCAAGCAGGTCTGACTTACAGTGGAGCTGGTGATTAATGCTGTGATCTCTAGGACCTTAGACATGTAAACGTTCTGCTCTAACATGCTGAGTTAACTTTCTAACCCAGTATTTCTTTCTGTACTGCATATATGTCATATAAGAAAACTATATCCACAACATACTGTAGTCAACTAAGGGTGCAATAACATGCCTAAAAGTAATGCATATGCCTTGATTTAAAATTTGTATAACTAAAAACCACTAAGTATCCCCTAAGACTTGAGCAAGCTTGCTCCGATGTCACTTGCTGTTGACTGACCAGAGAGGTGGCTGCTGGAGATTGGGATGGTTATGGCAATGTCTTAAAATAAGACAATTTTTTTTTTTTTTTACCTCCAGGGTTATTGCTGGGACTTGGTGCCTGCACTATGAATCCACCGCTCCTGGAGGCTAATTTTTTCCCTTTGCTGCCCTTGTTGTTTATCGTTGTTGTTGTCATTGTTGTTGGATAGGACAGAGAGAAAGCGAGAGAGGAGGGGAAGACAGAGGGGGAAGAGAAAGACAGATACCTGCAAACCTGCTTCACCGCCTGCGAAGCGATCCCCCTACAAGTGGGGAGCCGGGGGCTCCAACCGGGATCCTCATGCTGGTCCTTGCACTTCAGGCCATGTGCACTTAACCTGCTGTGACACCGCCCAGCCCCCAATAAGACAGTCATTGTGACTACGTCTACTAGCTCTTCCTTTCATGAGTAACTTCTCCAAAGCATGGAATGTTGTTTGAGAGTATTTTGCTCACCACAGAACTTCTTTTAAAATTGACACCACTGCTCCTATAAAACCTTGTGGCTACTTTAACAACTGAGTTCATGGAATGCTCCAAATTCTTTGTTATCCTTTCAATAGTTCTCACACCATGTTCACCTCCGGGAGAGATTCTATCTCAGGAGTCCATTTCTTCAACTCATCTATAAAGAGTGACTCATCTCATTCAAGTTGGGTTTTGAGACTATCGTGATTTAGTCACGTCTTCAAACTTTACTTCTCTTCCTCTTCTACTTCATCTGCAATTACTCCCCATACTGAAGCCCGGGACTCCTCAAGTTGTCCAAGTGGACTGGAATCAACTTCTTCCTAACTCCTGTTAATATTCGGCCCTCCTCTAATGGGTGACAACTGTTCTTAATGACAACTAGAATGGTGCCTTCTTGCCCATGGGTTTTTGACTGATTTTGCTTAGATGCATCAGAAGAAGAACTATCTATGGCAGCTGTAGCCTTATGCAATACACTTCTTAAATATTAAGAACATTCAAAAGCATTCCTTGATTTATGGGCTACAAAATAGATACTATGTCAGCAGGCATGAAGCAACATTTTTTTTTTTCTTAATCTACTTTACAATGGACTTTTCCAAAGAGAAAAGGAAAAAGAGTTTACGCTTCACCAAAAAACAGAGCAGTAATCTGACGTTTATATTAAGGACGATCAAACTTGAGATGCCCTCAAAGCATATAATTCATTAGAAGGCGCAGAATAAATCGATCCATTATGTTAACAGAGTAGAAAAAAGGTGAAGAGATTTATAACATGCTAGCACAATCTACCTCTACACCATTGCGATTACTGAGAGAATACCTACAAGTCTACAGGATGACATATTCATAAATTCTCTCATAAACATTTTAGAAAGCATCGGTGTTATGACCCCAACAGGAGTTTGGGACTATTAGCGTACAAATGACATCACCCTGAGGAAGTGCTTCAGAGAAGGGAATGTATAAAAGCACAGGACTTGGAGCATGTCGCTCTTTTTGGCTGCTGCTTCTTCTGGTCAGAAGCATCTAGGCGGAGGTGTTCCAGGCATCCATCTGCCATGGCTACTTCTGGGAACTGAACACGTGTGAGTCTGCTAGCCAGTAAACTTTTTTTTTTCCCCCTTTTGTTGCCCTTATTGTTGTAGCCTTGTTGTGGTTATTATTGTTGTTGCTGATATCGTTGGCTGTTGGATAGGACAGAGAGAAACAGAGAGAGGAGGGGAAGACAGAGCGGGGGAGAGAAAGATAGACACCTGCAGACCTGCTTCACCACTTGTGAAGTGACTCCCCTGCAGGTGGGGATCCGGGGGCTCGAACCGGGATCCTTACTCTGGTCCTTGTGCTTTGTGCCACATGCGCTTAACCCGCTGCGCTACCACCTGATCCCCACCGGTAAACTTTTAGACCCCTCTACAGCGATGAGCAACCTTTACCAGAGATGATAATTGTTTGTCTTATGGGACTAAACTTTTGATAACTATATTCAGACTTTATGGACCTAGCGTACTCTTAACCCTTGATGATTAAGTGCTTATTTTGTCTTTCACCTGTTTCACCCTAATAAACCTTGTAGTGTTTAAACCAGTTCCCAGCTTCCCACTATGAATCCTTTTATGCACTGCAGCAGCCCCCAACCAAAACCCCCTTTTAAGGTAAGTAGCAACACATCGATACAACAAAAGTGAGACAAATGAACACCAACTTATGGGCATCTAAAGTAGTTTGCATAAAAGTAGCTTTCAAAAACCAAGATGCTTTAGGGAAAGGAGAAAGTGATATTCTTCTACTTGCACTGCTTTGCCGGAGTTCTTGGGCATCCAGGTGCTTTGTCAATATTTCGACAGGACACTTGTATTCTGAGCAGCAGGTATCAACAGTGGGCTTATGGTTATTCAATAAACCATGTTGTAAACAGCTGTGCTGTCATGCAGACGTTGTCATCCCACTTACAGAGCAGAAGCAGAGTAGATGCAGCCTAATTCTGGAGCGCCATGGGTCTTTTCACAGTGGCAAACAAACACGGATTTTCACCTCAAGTCACCAGTCTCCAGTGAGAAAGATAGTGGTATCTGCTAGCTTTGAAGTCACTCACTGACTTCTTTAGAGCTATGAAAGTTCCAGTATCCATGATGGCTAGACTGTTACATGGAAAACTGAGAAATGTTACACATATATAAATTATTGTATTCTACTGTTGACTGTAAACCATTAATCCCCCAATAAATAAATTTTAAAAATCAAAGAAAATACCAGATTGAAAAAAAAAAGTTCCAGTATCTTCCATCTAATGCTGGCTCATCTACATAGAAAGTGTTTGTTTATTCACCTTCATTAAAGGCTGTAGCTTGACTTTCCAGATAACTTATTTCAGCTTCTCCAATAGCACTTGTTACTGCAACCTCAACTTACTCAGCCACTCATCTGTTGTTGGACACCTGGGTTGCTTCCAGGTTTGGGCTATTCCGAATTGTGCTGTTATGAACATAAGTGTACACAGATCTTTTTGGATGGGTGTGTTTGGTACCTTAGGATATATTCCCAGGAGAGGAATTGCAGGATCCTAGGGTAGGTCCACTTCTGAGAATTCTCCAGACTGCTCTCCACAGGGCTTGGACCAATTGACATTCCCACCAGCCGTACAGGAGGGTTCCTTTGTCCCCACAACCTCTCCAGCATTTATTGCTGCTACCTTTTCTTGTGTGTGACATTCTCACAGGAGTGACGTGGTATCTCATTGTTGTCTTTATTTGCATTTCTCTGACAATGAATGACGTGGAGAATTTTTTTCATATCTTTGCCTATGGATCTCTTCTTTGGTGAATGTTCTGTTCATATCTTCTCCCCATCTTTGGAGGGGTCATTTGTTTTCTTGTTGCTGAGTTTGGTGAGCTCTTTAAATATTTTGGTTATTAGCCTCTTGTGTGATGTATGGCATATAAAGATCTTCTCCCATTCTGTAAGGAGCTTGTGTGGTGGTTTCTTTTGCTATAGAGAAGCTTTTTAATTTGATGTAGTCCCACTGATTTCTTTCTGTTTTAGTCTTCCTTGTAATTGGATTTATATCAATGAAGATGCCTATAAAATTTAAGATGGAAATGAGTTCTGCCGGTGCTTTTCTCTAAGCATTTGATACTTTCTGGTCTAACATCTACATCTTTGATCCATCTGGAGTTTGCTTTTGTGTCTGATGAAATGCAGTGGTTCAGTTTCATTCTTCTGCATGTTTCAACCCAATTTTCCCAACACCATTTGTTAAAGAGACTCATCTTTCCCCATTTAATAGTCTGGACACCTTTGTCAAAAATTAGATGTCCATAGCTATGGGGGATTATTTCTGGGCTCTCAATTCTGTTCCACTAGTGTCTATTTTTGTTCCAGTACCAGGCAGTTTTGATTACAACAGCCCTGTAGTATAGTTTGAGATTTGGGTATGTGATGCCTCCAGTTCTGTTTTTGTTTGTTTGTTTGTTTGTTTTTCCTCAACATAGTTTTGGTGATTCTAGGTCTTTTATGGTTCCAGATAAACTTTTATAGCTTTTTGTTCTATTCTATAAAATAAATAAATGGTGGGACCTCACTGTCTGCTCCCGTTTCCCCAATAAAGCAGCCTCTGTGCTGAGGGGGTGGAGCTGGGGACACAGTGGGCGACTCACTGCTCAGCTCTGCTTGTCCTTTCCAGCACCCTTTGGCCAATTCACATATGGGCTGTAATTTTGCACTGTAGATTCTCTTTGCCCCTTCCTTTGTGTTTCTCTCCTGCTGGCCTGGAAATCCCACTTCTGTTCAGAGACGCCAGACTCTGAAGAGATTGCTTGAGGAGAGACAGCCTAGGTGTTGTCTTCATTCAGCCGGCTTGATTTCACCTCATAATGCTATCAAACGCTTCTTTCTTGAAGTCTCATAATCTAACCTCCACATTCTTCAAACTTTTCTTCTGCAGCTTTCTCAGTCCCTTTAGTCGTCATGGAATTGAAGAGGTTTGGGATCATGGTCTGAATGAGGTTTTGGTTTAAGGGCATGTTTGTGGCTGATGAGACCTAAGCAAACCTCTAAAACGTCTTCCCTCCCGATCAGCACTAAGGATGCTTCACTTCCTTTTGATTTGTGCTGGTGCAGCACTCCAAATTTCATTCAAGAAATTTCCCTTTTAAATGTGCGAATTCCATGACACAGAATGCAAATTCACTTCTCAGTTTTCCAAATTTAAACCCCCATACCAATAAGTGATTATTTGCATTTGAGTTGTACAGTGACTTTAGATATTTCTTTGATAATGGCTTCAGGAAGGAGTGAAGAGAGAATGACAGGTCACTCGACAGGTAACTTAATACTCAACTATGCTGAAGAACAAAATCTAAACAAGAAACCTGCTGTCAGAACTGAGGAGACTGAAGGAGATGGCAGCACTACCTTGCAGTCTCACCAAGGTGCTTTATTTAACAAGTGTGGCCCTCAGGGACTTGGCGTCTTCATTTATAAAGTGAGCCATGTACGTGGGAATTCAGGAGAGTTTTAGTTTCATTTTTATCTTTAAAATTCTATCATGATTCTGGAATTCTCCCTCTCTCTCTCTCTCTCTCTCTCTCTGTTTGAGAGAAGAAATGAAAATAATTGTGCTAATTCCTATAGTTAACCAAAAAGAGTGAAGAACAGTTTTTCTAGATGGCCACATCCTTTGTCTTTCTCCATGAAAGTAACAACTGGCCAGAACCACCTCTGTGCTAGCTGGCGTTCTGAGCACATCAGCCAGAATGAATGAACCCTCTATTGGGATTTGCCTTGCTGAAGGAGACAGAGAACCCATGTGATTCAGGAAACCAGCCCAGGAGCAAGGCTCAGCCTAACCCAGGCCCAGCAGTATGCAAGACTTTGGAAACTACCTTCAAGGCAGAAACTCTCGGCAGTGACATCGAAGATCTATTAGCCCTGGGGTGCCTGCATGTGTTCAGTGTGTCCATTTTCCTTTTAAACCGAAGCCATTCAAGAAAAAAAAAAGTGCAATATTCCCAGCAATCTGCTCTTCATTTGTCCACTAACCCATTTCCTACTTCAGACAGAAGTATTTCTGTCTCTGTGGACAGAATCAGAAGCCACTGAGTACTTTCCACAGAAAACATGTTGAGAAACAGAGAGAGGAGAGAATGACCTCCCTAAGTAGACAACATCAGTCTCCAGTGCTAAGGAAAGCAATGCTAGCAGCTAAGAGTCCTCTCCAGCCACAACAGGTCAGCACACAAGTGACTGCACACAAGCACAGTGAAGACAGACAGCCACGGGCCAAACAATTAATCACCCACTGTGAAAAGAAACACAGGCTTTTCTTTCTGCCTGTAGAGAGTTTTTGAATAAGGAAAAGGGGAGCCCAGTCATAGAAACAATGGCTTAGTAAACAATGGATTAGGAGTGAGCTACTAATAATTCTCACCTTGAATCCCTATGAGTCCTTACCAGCCCTTACTCTGATCTAGATATTGTGCAAAGGATTTTCTTTCTTTATTTTGCCTCCAGGGTCATTGTTGGGGCTCAGGCCAGCACTATGAATCCACTGCTTCTGGTGGCCAATTTTTCCATTTTATTGGCTAGGACAGAGAGAAATTGAGAGAAGAGGGGGAGACAGAGAGGGAGAGAGACAAAGAGACACCTGAAGACCTGCTTCACTACTTGTGAAGCTTCCCCTCTGCAGGTAGGGAGCCAGGGGCTCGAACCTGGATCCCTGGGTGGGCCCTTGCACTTAGTACTATGTACACTTAACTGGGTGCCTCTTGCCCAGTTCCCACAAAGGTTTCCTGTATAATGACTCTTTTCATCCTGACAATACTCAGACCATGCCTTCCCTATACACTGGGAAAGGTAGAGGCATGAAAACTAACATCACAGGTCAGGCGTAGATTTTCTGGATATAAAATAAATCAACGTCAACAAGTCTCTCAGTACTTATATCTGCAGCAAGACAAGTAGTACAACTGAGTGCTTGGCATTAAATATTACTCATGCCTTTACTATGAGATTATATGAAGGGGAAAAGAACGAAAAGTATAGTTGACAACGGAGTTTGGAATCTGTCTCTCTCTCGCCCCTCCGCCACCCCTTTCCCAAATTCCACAGCATGGCAAGCACTATAAGACCTAGTTTAGGACCACACAATTGTGCTTGTATTCTCAGAGCTGTAGAAACTTCTAGGATATAGTTCTATGATCACTCAGTTAAAATAAGCCTAGTATCAAGAAAGTCAGCCTAGGAGAGGAAGAAGAAAGGGATAAAAGTAGAAGGGGGCCGGGTGGTGGCGCACCTGGTTGAGCACACACATTACAATGTGCAAGGACCCAGTTTTGAGACCCTGGGCAAATGCAGGTCCCTTGAGTTCTCAGAGATGCAGAACAGGGAGGTAGAAGGCCACAGCCACCAGGCAGCCTGTCCTGGAACCTTTTCTGTGCTTTGATGCAAGGCAAGGCAGGGCAGGACAGGGCAGGACAGGGTAGGGCAGGGCAGGGCAGGGTAGGGGTGTGACATGAGTGTTGAGGTAAGCCTCGGCACTGAGTGAGGAGGGTAGCAGATGAAGCCCACGCTCTAGGTATGTTCTTGTCATGGACTAGGACAAAGTCAAAGCGTATGTTATCTTACACCGTGCCCTGGTGGCTGCAAGATGCTCAGCCTGGAAGACACAGAAAGCAAACTAAGCCCTCCAATGCGGAAGATGACCAGCTGTAAATGGTGCCACTACAGAAGACAATGAATCTCAAACAGTCAAAGAAGTTGGCAGAAGCCAAGGAGACAGGCTATCCCAGGGCCAGCTTTAGAGGCGGCTGGAACCAAAGAACCTGTCAACGTAGTCAGAAGGTGACCCCAAAAAGAATCCCAGAATCCAACTGCACCTGTAGGGGTCAAACATTTTACCTCCAGCCAGTGTTTCAAGACAAGACTCAGTGAGGGAAAGGACACCGAATCCTGAGTCCACACCCATCAATGAGGATGGGGCAGTGTGTGGAGTGGGGGCATGGGTCAGACCAACAGGGACAGGCAAACTCTTTTTGAGGGCAAGGAAGTTGTGCCTCTAATACCACAGACACGGCAAGAAAGAGAGTGAAGCTCTGATCTCCACACTGTCTGTGCTCGGCTCCTCTGTTTCAGGACACCTGGTGCTGGGAGGACTGTAGTTGAAGAAAGTTGGCTTTACAATGTCTGCAAAAAATTCACCTCCTTGGTTGTGGGGTCAAAGGAATCCTGCTGCACTGCTGGTGGGAATGTCAACTGGTCCAAGCTCTATGGAGAACAGTCTGGAGAACTCTCAGAAGGCTAGAAATGGATCTACCCTATGACCCTGCAATTCCTCTCCTGGGGATATATCCTAAGGAACCCAACATATCCATCCAAAAAGATCTGTGTACACATAATGTTCTTAGCAGCACAATTTGTAATAGCCAAAACCTGGAAGCAACCCAGGTGTCCAACAACAGATGAGTGGCTGAGCAAGCTGTGGTATATATATACACAATGGAATACTGTTGGGAACATGTGTGAGCCTGATAGAGCTTAGGGAGAACCACCCCCATCTTTGGATGGAGGTCTGAGAAGATAACCTCTTGGTAAGTCTCTCTCAACCGAGGTGAGCATAAGGGGGGAAACTCAGACTTGGTTCTTTCCTTCTTGACTCTCAGGCCCACAGATACCCCAGTACTTCCCTCCATTAACTGCAGGCCACATGGCCACAGATTCACTTATTCAAAGTCACCTTCTGATCACAGAAGAACACACCTTATCACACACTTCATCACACACCTCAGAGCCCAGACAAGAGAAATTCCAAACTATATGGCCTTTTGATATCCATCTTCTCTCTGTCTCACCCTACGGGTTTAACCCCTATGCTTCTCTCAAATACCTTTGGATAATTAAGTTGCTTGTGTTATGGAAAATAACTGTCTTGTATCTCATCAATTCCTGTCATACCAACCCCCTACCTTAGGGGCATGCTGACTGTTAAGAAACCTGTAATTTCTGTCATATTGCAACAATAATTACCTCCATTGCTTTTCTATTTAACTCATGTCCACTTTGCTAATAAACGGACTCTAGGATTCTGGGACTCTAAGGACTCAGATTCTAGATTCACGCTAAGAGTCCCCTGGTGTCTTTTACTTCGTGTCACCCCTGTCGTGAGCGAGAAAGAACCAGCCCGTTACCTTTCCCCTGGAGGACACCCTGCCGGAGAAGGAGACACCCCGAAAGAATACTACTCAGCTATAAAAAAAATGGTGACTTCAGTTTTCAGCCGATCTTGGATGGACCTTGAAAATTTCATGTTAAGTGAAATAAGTCAGAAACAGAAGGATGAATATGGGATGATCTCACTCTCAGGCAGAAGTTGAAAAACAAGATCAGAAGAGAAAACACAAGTAGAACCTGAACTGGAATTGGCATATTGCATCAAAGTAAGAGACTCTGGGGTCGGTGGGTGGGTGGGGAGAATACAGGTCCAAGAAGGATGACAGAGGACCTAGTGGGGATTGTATTGTTATATGGACAATTGAGAAATGTTATGCATGTACAAACTATTGTATTTACTGTTGAATGTAAAACATTAATTCCCCAATAAAGAAATTTTTTAAAAAAGAAATACTATCTTGGATATACTGAGATAAATAAACTATCTTACTACATTAAAAAAAGTGGAAAAAAAAGAAAAAAATCACCTCCTTGCTGTTTTTCAAATCGTAAATTATTTTTGAAGGAAGAGTAAATCCCGACTCTACTATTCTTTCAAAAATTATTTATTTGCTTGCAGGGAATAGAACTTTGGTGGTGGGTGTGGTATGAAACTATGCCTTTGTAATCTTATATTCTTGCCAACCATTATTAAATCACTAATAAACGGTTAACAACAATATTTATTTATTTTTTTAATCTGGGGAGACAGCACAGAGGTTATGCCAAAGACTTTCATGCCTGAGGATGCAGAATATTTATTCATTTATTTTCATGAAAAAGAAATTAAAACTCTGCTCAGTTCTGGCATGTGGTCATGCTAAGAACTGAACATAGGATCTCTGGGGTCTGAGGCATACAGTTCTGTTTGGTACTGCCACCCTCTCTCCCTGCTGTTCAAGTCCATAAATTTTAAGCACAGCTGATGCTAAATATTTTGTGTGACTGTTACATAATATCTAATCTAATAACTCTCACGCCCCACAAGTAAGGCCCAAGATTTGAATCCCAAAGGAAGTTCCATGGATACTCTTTATGTCACTTCATCTAAAATTAAAAAGAGTGAAAAGGTTGGCTAGGAAACCACAGTACCATGTCTATGCAAGGCCCTGGAATTGAAAGAAAGAAAAAAAAAAAGAGAAAGAAATCCTTATTATAGCCAGATATCTGAGGAAGAAAGGCAAGGACTCTTGTGCCAAGAACAAGAACCATAACAGTTTTATCAGAGCTCTGACATTTGCAGTGGAAAAGTAAATAAGATCAGGCACCTCAAATGACAAAAGAAACCTTGTAGAAAATTACCAGAGAATATGGAACTACAGAGAGAATATATCCTGGACCTGTAAGTTAGTAGCAGTATCTTTGATAGGTAACAAATTAATAAGTGAATATGAGCATTAACAGGACTTCCA
Source organism: Erinaceus europaeus (assembly GCF_950295315.1). Taxonomy (NCBI): domain Eukaryota; kingdom Metazoa; phylum Chordata; class Mammalia; order Eulipotyphla; family Erinaceidae; genus Erinaceus; species Erinaceus europaeus. The sequence goes on along the minus strand of NC_080182.1, from coordinate 8,818,174 downwards.
TTTTGCTGTACTAGACACATGACCATATGTTTTCAAAGGTCATGACATCTGCAGTCAACTTCCACTTCAGGGAACTAGTCCATCTGGGATGTGCAAACTTGCCGTGGTGACTGCAGAATGAACAGTAAGTGTGCTTTCCTCTTAAACCCACGGGGAAGCCAGTATCAAAGGATAGTCTGAGGCAATGCTCCCCTTGACAGAGAAGATACTAACGAAGAGTCATTTACAGTTTGTCAACTAAGACGTTAGCTGGACCCTTCAGATACCTATAAATTTCATATCAAGAAAAACCAGCCCCAAAGAAAACTGAAGACGAAAGCTCATTTTCCAGTCTTATGATTCTAAATTGCTTAACCAAGTATTACACATAAGCACTACCCATTCAGAATATGTGAGGGGTGTGTGTGTGTGTATGTGTGTGTGTTTCTAATGTGTTTCTTTTTTAAATGTGAAAAAGAAACAGGTGGCCTGATCTTAAGAGTATATTTTGGCTCAAATATTTTGTTTGTTTTTATCACAACCAGTTAAAAATGAGGTATTTTCCAGGATTCTTCATCCTGGATCTCTAAAATACAGGGTGCATTTTACACTGAGGTGGTATCTCAGTGTTGCGAGCCCGCAGTGGAAGTGATCGATGCCAGGGGCACCTGCAGTCCACCACTCCTGTCCCGCCCTCCCTCGACATCCTGACTTAGATCCTGCTATCTTCACATCCCTGGACACACCCATCTTTTAGCATACAGGGATGCTAGGTTTTCTCAGTTCTGAGATAGTCCTAATTTCACTTATTCTCCCCCAGGGTGCCTGGGGAACTTTAATTTTTTTTCCTTTTTAAAATATTGCCACCAGGGCTATCTAACTTGGACTCGGTGCTTGCATAATGAATCCACCACCACCCCTGGTGGCCTTTTTTTGGACAGAGAAATGAAAAGGGCTAGAGGGAGGGAGAGAAGGAAAGAGAGAGAGAGAGAGAGAGAGAGAAAGGCCAGAGGGAGAGGGAGGAGAGAGAGACACATATATATATATAGAGAGAGAAAGATGGAAGAGAAGAGAAGAGAGGAGGGGGAGGGGAGGGGAGGGGAGGGGAGTGGAGGGGAGGGGAGGGGAGAGGCGAGGCGAGGCGAGGCGAGGCGAGGCGAGGAGAGGACACCTGGAGCACTGCTTCACTACTTGTGAAGCTTCCCCACCCCAGCAGGAGAGCATGGATTGGGAGAGGGAGTTGTTTTTAATACCAAGGTTACTGCCATCCTGGAAACTAACTCCAATCTCCAGGGCAACACCCTGGGTTTGAAATTGCTGTTCCAACAAGGGCATGAGAATCAATATTTTTTATAGCTTCAGTTTTCCTTTTATTTTTCCCCCTTTTGGATAGTTTTTTTTTGCCAGTGCTACTGGCAATGAGAGGAGGTGATATTCCCACAATGCAACAGTGTTCAGCATGATTAACCAGAGTAGTGAGAGCATCAGACAAGTAGCCTCTTCCTCCCATGCCCCACCAGTGGTCCTGGTTCGGCCCTGAGGAAACATGACCTTTCTACTATACTTAGTGTGCTGTCTGTTGCCCAGAGCTCTTTCAACCCACTTTAAAAACCCACTTTAAAAGCCTGTCTTCAAGGATCCAGCAAGGCCCTCCTTCAAGAGGTCTTTCTCCTTTCCTAGCTCCCACACCTGGGAGGTGGGAACACCCCTAGGGTTGCCCTAATGTTTTCATTCTCTTCTCCACAGCTTCCTCAATATTCAAGTCAGGTTCAGTTCACCTTCAGGGCTGTTCCTCAAGGGTTTAGGTCTTTCTTGAATTATTCAGCTCCCAATGCTTTTCCCTGCTGCTTTAATCCTTTCACATTTGCTCAGGAGGCTCCTGGCATTCCGTACCTAACTTTCAAGAAAAATAGATGCATCCCCAATAGCTTTGATTTAATAAATCTGACCTTTATGTTATTAATAAGACACATCAATCATTAAGAAGAGATTTAAGCACAAGCCCTGCGAAGCTTCATCTCATGCGAAGGTTGGTACTCTTCCCCCTCCACGCCCAAGCCCACCCACACATACTTTTCTGGGCCTTCACCTGCGCTATTGGAGACTCCAGGCTCTCTTCCCATGTCTCCCACTTCTACCTCCCACCAGATTTTCTGGCCCCTTCATAAAACGACTCTCCAGTAGACCTGCCTCACACCTTCCCCTCACAGCAAAAGCACCTGCTCTGGCTGACTTTGCCACCAGTTAACCTGACCCGCTGACGCCCAGGAAGGATTTCCTGCCTTCAGCACCCCCGCCACTCCCATGCTGACAGTGGATTCATCTGTGGGACAAGTCAAGGTCCCAGGATTGGGGCTGGATGGCAGCACACCTGGTTGAGCGCACAGGTTACAATGCTCAAGGATGCAGGTTCAACCCCCTGCCCCCGGCCCCCACCTGCAGAGAGAAAGCTTCACGAGTGGTGAAACAGTTCTGCAGGTGTCTCTCTGTCTCTTTCCATCTCTATCTCCCTTCCCTTCTTGATTTTTTGGCTGTTTCTATCCAATACATAAGCTAAGGGAAAAAATTCTTAAATGATTTTTAAAAAGCTTTTAAAAACTTAAAAGAAAGTCCAAGGATAGACATGGAGTCACAAAAGTGAGAAAGAACCAGTGACAAGATGCTGGGCAGATGCACTCTGTGAGTAGTCATTTCATGAACAGACACATCTGATAGACACTGGCATTCTCACTCCAACCAAGACAAGGAGTTCTGACTTTCAGCTTCAAAGGCTACAGAGCCAGGAGTATTTGGTGTATTCATTAGGTCAGTTTAAATGTCCTGACAAAGGATAGCAGCAACAAAGGCATTTTACTTTTTGAAATAGAAACTTGTTGAAAAATTAAGTTCTTCTAATAAAATTTTAATTCTCTTAAAATGAACATGAATTTTAAATGAAGAAAGATCGCTAACTCATTTTATTAAAAGCACTATGTTCTTTCCACTTTGACAGTAATGGTAAATCCCCAAAGGAGCTTCTGTTTGACAGAGCACGAGTGCCTGTGGCAGATGGGGATGGCTGCAACGAAGTGAACTACCCTCTACACCCCTTGGGTGCCAAAGAGTACAGGGGTGTCGTCAACTTACTGATAGCATTAAAGCAACAGAAAGGGGGTCGGGCGGTAGCGCAGCAGGTTAAGCGCATGTGGCACAAAGCACAAGGACCACCATAAGGATCCCGGTTCAAGCCCCCGGCTCCCCACCTGCAGGAGAGTCGCTTCACAATCGGCGAAGCAGGTCTGCAGGTATCTGTCTTTCTCTCCCCCTCTCTGTCTTCCCCTCCTCTCTCCATTTCTCTCTGTCCTATCAACAACAACGACATCAATAACAACAATAACCACAACAAGACTACAACAACAAGGGCAACAAAAGGGGGGGGGGAATGACCTCCAGGAGCGAGTACAGGCACTGAGCCCCAGCAATAACCCTGGAGGCAAAAAAAAAAAAAAGCAACAGAAACAGGTCTCAGGGTAGGTGTTGGTGCACCTGGTTGAGCACACGTTACAGTGCGCAAGGACCCAGGTTTGAGTCCCTGGTCCCTACCTGCAGGGGAAAGCTTTGAGTGGTGAAGCAGGTCTACAGGGGGCTCTCTCTCTCTCTCTCTCTTTCTCTCTATCTCCCCCCCTCCTCTCAATTTCTGGCTATATCTAGCCAGTAAATAAAGATAATAAAGACATTTTTTTAAAAGGTAAAAAAAAAAAAAGAACAGGTCTCTAAGTATATTTAGTTTACTTCCAAAACAAAAGAAATGGACAAATATCACTGCCATCGACAGAGATGGGCATGAGCTACAGCAGTCAAGCCTCTCACCAAGAAGACCAGCTGGGAACTGCACTGCCACACAGTCTGTCATCCCCCTCTCTCCCTGCCCCTGCAGGGCCCGAGCTTAGCACATTCTGGGCCCAGCAGTGCTTGGCGGGCACTAGAAGGCTGTCAGGTCAGCAACTGCTGGCAATTAATAGCCAGCCACAGTTACAAGATGAAACTTCGTCGTCAAATCTCAGCCCTGCTCCTCCACAAGCCCATTAGAGCACCAGCAAATCTTTGGGAGTTTTCCAGCTGCTAACTAGCTTCTGGCCAGTAAATGAGGAATCACAAAGACTGTGGCTATCTCATCAGCGTCGCCCAAGCCACAACTGGAAGAGCAGAGGGTTGTGCAATTAACAATCATTTTAAAAAATGACTTTGTGGAAGGGGCGCACCCGGATAAGTGCGCACACTACAGTATGCAACGACCCGGGTTCAAGGCCCTAGTCCCCACCTGCAGGGGGAAAACTTCATAAGCAGGGATGCAGGGGTCTCTGTCTCTGTCTCTCTCCCTCCCCACCCCTCTCAATTTCTGTCTCTACCCAATAATAAATAAATAAATAAATAAACAAATAAGTAAAGGCTTTGCCAATGTTCCTGACAGTAGAGGGAAAATCATGGGGTGTAAGCTAATGACGGTAGTGTGAGTCTGGAGGCCTTTCTTTGGGGCCCGCTACTATGCACAGGGCCAGTGGGCGGAAGGCCAGGAGCCTGGCATCAGGACCTGTGCTTCCTCCACATCTGCTTCTCCAGCACAGAGTCTGGGGACATCCAGCTTCCTCTTAGCTCACGAACTCTACAAGTCAAAGTAACAGGAGACTATTTTGTTGCCAGTGACTTCACCTACCAAGGGCTTCTTTCTCACACTTAGTCCTCCAATGGTCAGGAAAAACTCTTCTTTTCCTCCATTGAGTGTCTTAGGGGTCAAGCTCCTTCCTTGATGTCTCAGCATAGACCCTGTCAGAGCCCACCACAGAGTGGGGGTGGGGTCCGGGTTGGGGTCAAGGTCAGGTTCGGGGGGGGGGGTGCATGGGGGAGGGGTGGGAAAGCACATCAGTTCTTTTTTTTTTTTTTTTGCCTTCAGGGTTTTGCCTGCAGTACAAATCCACTGCTCCTGGAGGCTATTTTTTCCCTTGTTGTTTATAGTTGTTATTGTTATTATTGATGTCATTGCTGTTGTTGTTGGACAGGACAGAGAGAAATCGAGAGAGGAGGGGGAGACAGGTGGGAGAAAGATAGACACCTACAGACCTGCTTCACCACCTGTAGAGAGACCCATCTGAGGGTGGGGAGGCAGGGGCTCGAACCAGGATCCTTATGCTGGTCCTTGCGTTTCACGCCATGTGCGCTTAACCCACTGCACTACTGGGTGACCCCCAAGCACATTGGGTCTTAAGTGTCTTGACTGAGGAGTGATCTATGGCGTCTCTCTCATAGTCCACTGGCTAGACCTCCTCGGGTGTCTTCAACCGATCTTTAAGGGGCTTGGGGGAATGCAGGAGTGTGTGAAACAGCCAGTGAGCACCATCTAGCTCTGCTGTCAGATGACACGCTACTTAGCCAATGTCATGATTTTATCTGGACACTTGCTAACAGAAATCCACGAGAGGCTACAATTGCACGAGTCAAGGGAAAGATTGCTTACGTCCGCCAGATTCACAGAGAGGCAGATGGAGAGAAGTGAACACAAAGCAAGTGCAAAATAACCAAGCAAACACCGCCCTCTACCCTCCGGAGTGGGGGCAGTGTATATGCAGGGTTCCTGTCCTCCCCGTGTTAGCATGAGGAGACTGCACAGTCCAGGGAGCGTGGGGGGACCGGAAGCCCACCACACATGACTTAGCTTTTTCCAGGCCGAACACACTGCGCCGCTTGTTTATAGCCCAAGAAGTTATACTTTAGATTTCTAGTCTGGATTTTGTTCCCTTCCTGAGACTTTATTTCTGCCATCAGATGCTTTTTATTTTTATTTTATTTTATAGGGCAGAGATAAACTGAGAGACAAAGGCGAGGTAGTTTGGGAGAAAGTCACCTACAGAATTGCTGCATCGCTTGAAAACTTCCACCTACAGGGAGGGACTGAGGGCTTGAACCCAGCTCCTGGGGCCTAGTAACATGGGCGCTCAAACAGGTGTGCCGCCTCCCAGCCTGTTATCAAAGATCTGATGGGTCCTGAGGTGTCCCTGGGCACCAAGTGCCAGATTCAGAGCTGCTACAGTACCACACGGATCCCAGCTGGGGTGCCTGCACCGCCAAGGTCCACCCACAAGTGAAATTCTAAGAAATAAAATAGTTACGTAAGATTTCAGGGACACCACGACCTGAAATGCAGCATGTATGCCTCATCACATTTTAATACTGTGTAAATGTTTTTCTTTTCTTTTTTGCCTCCAGGGTTGTTACTGGGGCTCGGTGCCTGCACTATGAATCCACTGCTCCTGGAGGCCATTTTTTCCCATTTTCATTAGATAGGATAGAGAGAAATTGATAGGGGCTGGGGAGCTAGAGAGGGAGAGAGAAAGACAGACACTTGCAGACCTCCTTTACCACTTGTGAAGTGTCCCCTGCAGGTGGGGAGTGAGGGCTCGAACTTAGGCCCTGGAACAGGCCCTTCTGCATAATACTATGTGCACTTAACAGGGTGCACCAATACCTGGGCCCCCATAAATGTCTATCGTGAGTTGTTTAATTGTGGAAAGAAAAGGATGGGGGAGACAGGTGGTGGCACAGCAGGTTAAGCGCACATGGCGCAAAGCACAAGGATCGGCATAAGGATCCTGGTTCGAGCCCCCGGCTCCCCACCTGCAGGGGAGTCGCTTCACAATTGGTGAAGCAGGTCTGCAGGTATCTGTCTTTCTCTCCCCCTCTCTGTCTTCCCCTCCTCGCTCCATTTCTCTTTGTCCTATCCAACAATGATGACATCAATAACAACAACAACAATAACCAACAACGTTAAACAACAAGGGCAACAAAAGGGGAAAAAATCAGTGGAGGGGATAGTATACGGAGGTCTGGTGGTGGGAACTGTGCAAAGCTGTACCCCTCTTATCCTATGGTTCTGTCAATGTTTCCTTTTTATAAATAAAAATTTAAAAAAATTTTTTTAAAAAAGATGGAGAGGCTTCACAGGCTGATGGCAAATCCCTCTGCTAGGAAAGCATGACCGCTGAGACAGAGCTGAAAACCTGGGCTTTTATATCAACTATTATTCTCACTGAATTATGCATAGACACTCACAATAAATTTAGCCATTTACACCCTTGTAGGGAACAACACCAGAGACAGGAAGGGCAATCAGAGGAAGATGCTGAAAACTTAAAACTGGTGGGGGAAAGTCTCCCAGGGACTCCCAGGATCACGGGCACTGGAGGTGGATCTGGAACAGAGAGGGCAGAGTCAGTCCAAGGGCTGCCTCAGTTCCCAAAGGCTCTCTCAGGGGAGATACCGTCAAAGTCAGTCAGTCTGCTTCCAGAGACACCAGCTCTCCTGGAGACAGGATGGTGTACACGAGTTTAGTCCCCCAGGAATCACTTTGACCTCCGAGGCTGAGGCTGGGTAATCAGCCTGTGGAGAGAAGTGTGAGAAGAGTCTGCCTGACCCCAGAGCATGTGCATGTGTGTCACACTTCCATGCCCTCCCCAGCATCCTCACATGGTCCCACAGCAGAAAGCAAATTACTCAAGCTAACACATCCAAATGACAGATGAAGAACATTGTTAGGAGGCCAGGCAGTGGTGCACCTCATTAAGCATATACATTACAGTATGCAAGGACCCAGGTTCAAGCCCCTGGGAGAAAGCTTCATGAGTGGTGAAGCAGGGCTGCAGGTGTCTCTCTGTCTCTTTCCTTCTCTACCTCCTCCTTCCTCTTCTGAAATTCTGTTTATCTAGCAATAATAATAATAAAATGAGTAAATAAAATTAAAAAAAGAAAATAGTAGACTTTGCTTTTTTCCATGACGCCTTTAAATTCACAGCAAAGAAATAAAAGAGCAATTAATTCATAAAATAAAGGAGGAGGAGTAACAGTCAGGCACCTATAGATTTCAAAGAAGTTCTTTTAATAAAAAGATGGAAGAGAAGCAAATTGTATTTCCCAAACCTAATTTTTTAAGGACTGTCTATTGATTCCTAACATTACAGGCAACCTTCTGAGCAAAAACAGGAAGGATTCGAATACTTTTGCAAAACAGCATGTGAATGTCCTCGACCATGAATGTATAAGAGCAATGGCACCGGGCCTGGGCAGTGGTTCAACCAGTACACACATTACCGTGCACAAGTACCCAAATTCAAGTCCTGTTTCCTCCCGGTCGAGGGGAACTCAATGAGTGCTGAAGCAGTGCTAGACGTGTCTCTCTTCCCTCTGTGTTTTGCTCTGTCTCTCACCCTTTTCCATAAAGGAAATAGGGGAAACAGAAATAGAAAATGGTGGAAGCAGGCAGGCATATAACCCAGCCATAGCTCTTGTGGCCAAATAAAACAAAACAAACATAATAAATGAAAAATATTTAACTATTTTCAAGGAGTAAAGCTATCACAGGGAGATCGGTGAGATTAAGTGGAAGGCAGCTGGGAGACAGCCTCAGACAAGCATTCGATTTCTCACTCCTGGGAGCACCACTGCATTGGGGGAAGCTCCACAGGTACTGAAGTAGTGCTTACAGTGTCCTTTCTTTTATTGTTGTCATTCTCTTTCCCTGGATCTGGCTCTGTGTGTGTGTCTCTCACTCAGAGAGATTAAAAATAAGAAGAAAAATAGTTCCAGCTGCAGTGGAATCACACATGATTAAAGCTCTATGGAGGTAGTGCCAGGGAGATTAATGACACACACACACACACACACACAAAGATTAAATATGAATTATGCTTTTCATAATAAAGCCTTAACCATTTTGTTTATAATCTTTACATGAAATCATCTAATAGAGAAGAAAAACAAAGAATAAAATTAACCAAATAGAATACATTTTTTTCTATACACTTATCTGATTAATTGGGTCTAGACACCCATGCCCCTGGAGAGAGGAGCAGGGCACCCCGTGTCCTCTCTTCTCCAACACCATCCATCTTTAGTTCTGACGCTGTTATGTGTCTTAGAGAAGCATAGTCAGCGCTCATCCTAGTCTATAAACAAAGGCCCCTTCTCTCTCTAATCCTGCATACCTACTGTTTTCAGGCCCACTGGGGCATCTGCCTTCCCTCCACAATCCTGCTATACAGATAGCCTTTGATGAAGTTAAATCTCCAAGGTACAACACCCTATGATCATTCTGAGATGGGGTCCACAGTGACCCAGACTCGGCACTTGATTTTTAAATCACATAATTATGTAATCAACAGATTTCTCACCTTTCATCTATCAAACACATGCTGAATATGCATGAGATAGAAGACCGAGACCACAGTTGAAACAGAGATGACTACACTAGAGTGCTTGCTATCTAGTAAGGGGAATAATAAATATTATTTGAAAATTAAAGTCAGAGGTTCTGCAAGAGAAAAAGGCAATTGTATCATATCTTTTTTTTTTTTTTTTTTTGCCTCCAGTGTTCTTGCTGGGGCTCTGTGCCTGCACTATAAGTCCACTGCTCCTGGTGGTCATTTTTTCTACTTGTTTGGATAGGACAGACAGAAGCTGAGAAGAAAGAAGAGGGGAAGATAGAGAGTGGGAGAGAAAGACAGACACCTGCAGACTTGCTTCACCGCTTGCAAAGCGATCCACCTGCAGATGGGGAGCCGGGGGCTGGAACCAGGATCCGTATGCTGGCCACTGCACTTCATGCCATGTGCACTTAAGCCAGAGACCAAATTTTTAAGGTTAATGATTTCAGAAGTAGATAGTGCTGGGTAAACCTATTGGACCATCTAAGCTAACAGATTTGTGGGTAAAAAAAAAAAGCAGCTAATAATGACCTGCCATCTAGTACTGACATATTGGACCAAACAAAGACCTCATTTCCCTTAATCTAACTTCTTCTAAATCTAGGCATGTCTGCCCAAGTGAGCAACAGCGGTGTTCCCAAGAACATCCCACAGAAAATGTCAACTGCAGAGCAGTCAGAAGATCCCATCTCTGAGTGTCATTTTCCTCTTCCCGAGAAGATGAGGTAGGAGGTACTGGGCCAGGAGATCCCACCAAGGTCAGTTTCCTTGGGCCAGGTCTTCAGAAGCAGCTGACGCTTCTGACAGATTATACAGGTGTGAATCTAATTCCCCTTAAACTTCTGAATATATTGCTTTGACTTTTTTTTTTGCCTCCAGGGTTATTGCTGGGGCTCAGTGCCTGCACCATGAATCCACTGCTCCTGGAGGCCATTTTTTCCCCTTTTCCTGCCCTTGTTGTTGTAGCCTTGTTGTGGTTATTATTGTTGTTGTTGATGTCAATCGTTGTTGGACAGGACAGAGAGAAATGGAGAGAGGAGGGGAAGACAGAGAGGGAGAGAGAAAGACAGACACCTACAGACCTGCTTCACTGCCTGTGAAGTGACCCCCCTGAAGGTGGGGAGCCAGGGGCTTGAACCAGACAGGATCCTTACGCCAGTACTTGCACTTTGCACCACGTGTGCTTAACCCACTACGCTATGGCCCCTGCTTTGACTAGTCTTTAAAGTTGCCTGCCAACAGGAAAATCAAAGCCAGGAGCTGCTGGCATCACAAACTCTCCTGATTAACAGCTATCAACTTTCAGGCCGAGCAGCCCAAATACAACCTTGGCTGAGAGTGTGAACGGTCACATTTCTGAACAGATATCATCATATCCAGCATTGAGGCTGAAATGCTTCTCTAAAGAAAGCAGTCGTTCTTTGTATTCATATGTTTATTCACAGGCCATCAAGCCTTGGGACTCAAGACCCGCAGCAGGGAACATGCTCAGAAGTTCACTCGTCCACACGTGGGTCACTGTACCCCTATGGGAAACGGGTGCATCTCACCTTAGCCGTTCTTCCTCCTTCTTTCGAAGATTGAAGTCTCGCTGAACCACCTGCAGAACATGCTCCGTCTCATCATCGGTCAGACTGGACAGGTCAAGCTTCCTCCCCATGATTTGATATCAGACACAGACGATGAAATCAGGCCTGAGAAATCAAAGGAGATCACACATTGAGGGCAAGATGAAGATGCCACATGAACAAACACAACCAAGTTAGTCACTGAAATAGAACCATGAGTATGTGAGTAGCTTCGTGTGCTGTTCTCACGCTCAGCAGACATTAATAACAACCTGAGCAAGACACAAGAGCAAAAGAGAAGGCAGCTAATCACCTACCCGTGTTACTCATCTCAACTCTGAAATCTGAAAGAAATAAATTCTCTTTTCATGGGACTGGGTGGTGGTACACCTGGTTACAATGTGCAAGGAAGGACTCAGTTTCCAGACCCCAGTCCCCACCTACAGGGGAAAAGCTTTGCCAAGTGGTGAAGTGGGGCTGCAGGTGTCTCTCTCCCTCTCAGACGACCCCGCCATGTGTCCTGGAGCCCCGCTTCCCCAGAGCCCCACCCCACTATGGAAAGAGAGAGAAGGGCTGGGACTATGGATCGATCTGCCAACGTCCATGACGATCCTGGGTCCATACTTCCAGAGGGATAAACAGTAGAAGTGATTTCAGGGAGGCAGGGGAGTGGGTGGGATAGGGAGTTCTTCTGGTGGGAATTGCGTAGAATTTATACCCCTCTTATCCTATCTATGGTCTTGTCAATATTTCCATTTTTAAAAATAAAAATATCAAAACTTGAATTCTGATATTAATAAAATTAAAATAGAAAAGGTATGTGGGGGACCGGGTGGTGGTGCACTTGTTTGAGTGCACAAGTTCTAATGCACAAGGACCTGGGTTCGAGCCCCTGGTCCACACCTGCGGGGAGAAAGCTTCACAAGTGGTGAAGCAGAGCTGAAGGTGTCTCTCTGTCTCTCTCCCTCTCTATCTTCCCTCCCCTCTCAATTTCTGGATGTCTCTACCCAATAAACAAATAAAGATTTAAAATTTTTTAAAAGAAAAGGTATGTGGACCTAGCAAGAACACTGTCAATAATTCCAGTGTTCAAAAAGAATGGCATGGGAGAATAGCTGACTCAACAGATTTTAATAAATCCAGAATTTCTCTGGGTTTTCCCCAAAAAATGACAACATGGTACAAGAAATAACACTTGCACACCAAAGACTTATGGGAAACATCTTCGTTTTGTATTGCAAATAAAATACAATCTTTTTGTTTTTATTGGTGATTTAATACTGATTTATAAGATTATAAGATAATAGGGGTGCAGTTTCATACAATGCCCACCACCAGAATCCTGTATACTCATCCCCTCCACTGGAAACTTCAGTAGTTCTCCCAGGGTCATGAATAAAAGACAATCTTTCATTACCAAAAAAAAAAAAAAATCAAGTCACAACAAAGCAAAAATTCTCATTTTTCTTCACTGGGTTTGGTGAAATAAAGGCTGACCAGAAAAAGAAAAAAAATCTAGCTAACTTGAGACCACATTCTCAGTCTCTATGAACCTTCTGTGGAGAGCTATTAAGGGAAATTTAAACTCCTTAGAATGTGGGTAATAAAAAGAAGAAACCTAGGAGCTATACTAAAATCACAGAAGATAAAAATAAATAAGCAAGAAAGGCAAGTAACTCTCAGGACATGGCATTCCTCTGAGCAATGAAGTGACCAAGTAAGTGTGTTTTAAGAGATTTCAAATTTAATGATAGGGTTAGCAAGCAGGTCTTATCCTACTGTCTCCACTGAAGTTCCAATGACAATTTAATTTCCAAAGCCTTTAGAGTATCAATTTTATCCACTTGATTTACACCCACTGCCATAGGAGGGAGTAGGAGGAAGACAGGACTCCCAGTGTCAGGTGCTGTGTGCCTCTTGGTGGGGTGAGAGCATGTCCACCTGTGGGACCTTCCTTCTGCAGCCCCAAAAGGATTTTGCTCCATACTGCCAAAGAAGAAAATGTTAGGGGAGGATGACCAGAGGGCTGTGAGTCCCAGTTCCAACAGGACCCAGACCTTTTATGATCAGGAACCTTGTTTCTGACCCATCCCTGGGAGGGGAGAATCTGGAAACACTTGATTTCCTTTCTCTGACAGGAAAGAGGTGAAATGAAGGACAGACAGAAGTCTTAGTAGGAGTAGGCACAGCTGAGAAAGGAGGTAAAGGTGGAGCCTCAGAAGTGAATAAAGATGGGCTCAGCTTCCACACGGAGTCGGCCATCTTTGCCTAAGCAGCCCACATGCCTCCCAGGTGCCTTTTCATTCACCTGATTAAAAGTTTAAAATGTTGGTCTGGGGGTTTGCTATGGGGACATTTAGATAAGAGTTAGGAGAAGGGGCCAGGGGTAGATAGCATAATGGTTATGCAAAGAGACTCTCATGCTCCAAAGTCTAGGTTCAATCCCCTGCACCACCATAAGCCAGAGCTGAGCAGTGCTCTGGTAAAAAAAAAGAGTTAGGAGCTATGCAGCTATCAAGAACAATGAACCCACCTTCTCTGACCCATCTTGGACAGAGCTAGAAGGAATTATGTTAAGTGAGCTAAGTCGGAAAGATAAAGATGAGTATGGGATGATCCCACTCATCAACAGAAGTTGAGAAAGAAGATCTGAAATGGAAACTAAAAGCAGGATCTGACTAAATTGAAAGTAGGGCACCAAAGTAAAAACCCTGTGGTGAGGGGTAGACATGCAGCTTCCTGGGCCAGTGGGGGGTAGGAGTGGGTGGGAGGGATGGGTCACAGTCTTTTGGTGGTGGGAATAGTGTTTATGTACACTCCTAGTAAAATGTAGTCATATAAATCACTAGTTAATTAATATGAGAGGGGGAAAATTAATTGTATGTCTCGAAGTTTTTTAAAACACAAACTGAATCTTTTTAATATATAGGCTGTGTAATATGCAGACTCTCTCAAAAGCCTAGACCAACTAGATCAGAAGCAACCAATAGCACAGCTATATATGATATACTGGGTACTATACAGCAAACCCTAACAAAAGGACTTTTCAAAGTTAACCCAATTACCAAATAATATGATGATAACATTAACTATCCATTGTCTTTTTGAACCCTAAGACAGCAGGAACCTCACATATCCACTATAGAGCCTCTACTTCCCCCAGTCCTGGAAACCTTGGATAGGGCCCACTTTCCCATATGCCTCTCCCAATCCATATCAAATAATATTGCATCTGCCGATCACAACCTAATCAACGCAACGAATGCCACCTCAACATGCTTCACTTCAGACTGTGTCCAGAGACTTCACGTGTGGAATGACAACCCTTCAGCTTCATTACTCGGATGAGACCTTTCCTTTCATAGTATACTCTAATTCCATCTCAGGTGGTTCACTTTCTAACAAAGTCCCAAAACCTAGATATACACCAGTTTCTGTGAGAGAGAGCATATGTTCACACTTATCCATAAACTAGTGCAAAATATATACCTGAAAGCAGAAGTACACTAGAGTTTGCAGTGAGTAGCCCCCTAAGACTTCCTCTCCACTATTCCAAGCTTTGGGTCCACGATTGCTCAACAATTTGTTTGGCTTTGTATGTTAACTCTCTTTTCAGTCACCAGGTTCCAGATGTCATCAGGATGCCAGCCAGGCTTCCCTGGACTGAAGACCCCACCAATGTGTCCTGGAGCTCCGCTTCCCCAGAGACCCATCCTACTAGGGAAAGAGAGAGGCAGACTGGGAGTATGGACCGACCAGTCAGCGCCCATGTTCAGCGGGGAAGCAATTACAGAAGCCAGACCTTCTACCTTCTGCAACCCACAAAGACCCTGGGTCCATGCTCCCAGAGGGATAGAGAATGGGAAAGCTATCAGGGGAGGGGGTGGGATATGGAGATTGGGTGGTGGGAATTGTGTGGAGTTGTACCCCTCCTACCCTATGGCTTTGTTAATTAATCCTTTCTTAAATAAAAAAAGAAAAAAAAGAATTAAAAAAAAAGTTAGGAGAAGGATGCCTTTAACAATTAAATAAAAATCATTCATTTCCAGCTGTTCAAGATGTTCTCCAAGAATTCTCAATCTTTATTTTTTTAATACAGTGATGTATGTTTAAATCTACCTTAAAAAATAAATGTCTGGAGACTCAACGGATTGTTTATATTTACCTTTTTTTTTCTATTAAGCTGTATTGATTTTTCATCTCCATTTTACTCCCAGTTATTCTTTTATGTACATTGGATTTGCAAAAATCAAAGGGTGTGATAACGCTCCTTTCCTCCAGAGAGCTCTCCAGCTTTTTCTGCCAGTGCCAGGTGTTTACAGTACCAGCAAGCTACTGACAGATAAGCATCGGCAATGTCGGAGCTGAAACCACCAGAGACAACACTGCAACCCCTCACAGACCTTCTCTAATCATCCCGCCCAGAACTCAAAGGGGTCAAAGTAAGGGAGGTTTCGTAGACTCTCTGGGTCCTTAAATTTCATCTCCCTAACCTCAAGAATCATCAAAACTGCTGCTCATCTTCACAAATTGGCAAGTGTCCAGGCGACCCCCACCCCCTTGAACATGGCCCACCACAGACTCGGTCGGTCTACTCCTCACTATCTTATTATATGTCTAGTGTCTTCAGGTGGAGGCATTTTATTCGTTTTGCTCTCATATTTTACTCAGTGTCGATACTTGTCCTCAACAGGACTGTTGGTTCCCAGGGTCTGATATAGCACTAACAGATAGGTTCTTTTGGTACCAAATGGGAGCGTGAAGAATTATGTAATCTTGGTGCTTGGATTACTTAACTCGATATTCCTGGTTCAAAATATGTAAGAGTCAACTTGACAAAATGAGTAGAAGCCAGATAGTTTTTAAACGCTGTGTAGACTGATTAGTTGCTGCTCATAAAAACATTAGGAAGCAGGAGCCAATGGTATCCTGACTTTATAAAAAGGGGGAAACAGCAACAAAGAAAAAGTAAGTAACTGGTTCAAGATCACAAGTCGTATCATAAGACGTTTTATAGCATTAGAAAATAACATTTTAAACAATTTCCCTTGCCACACTGCTTATCTAGATCTCTTAATGCCCACTTTTATATACTACCTTAAGACTTGTAGCAAGATTTTTTAAAAATTTCCTTCCTTCCTTCCTTCCTTCCTTCCTTCCTTCCTTCCCTCCCTCCCTTTTTCTCTTCCTCTTTTACCAACTTTTACCAGCTGCTAAGTTCCAACTTACAGTGGTGCTGGTGGGGACCGAGCCTGGGACCTTGAGATTTCTTTATTATCAAAAAGAAAAGAAGGAAGCAATAAAGAACGAACAAGCCAAATGATTGCTCTGGTATATTCAGTACTGGGATTTGAACTGGGAACCTCACACACACAAGTACTATACACTACCACTGTGTACCTTCCTGGTCTCTGTTCAGCTGGATATGCAAAGTAGATGGGAAAATCCAAAACACAAATCTAATAGATCTTTTTATGGGATGCAGAAGGAAAGATATTGGGAGCAGATAAAATATGCACTAAGCATTTATATATAACCAGAAAGAGACATCAAAACGCAAAACATCAGCCATTTCCACTTCTGTGGGAGTGGGGATGCTTCTGAATGGCATAAGCTATGTCTTCAAAGTGTGAAGGGTGACTGAAATGCATCGCTCATGGTGTAAGACTGGAAAAGAATTATTAAGGAGAAAAAAATGGAAGCCTTAGGGAATTAGCTCCACATCAGAGCACAGGGCATGTGTGCCTCAAGTCCCAGAGGCTCCAGATTCTGCTCTCTGCACCACCATATGTCAGAGCTGAGCAGCACTTTGGTCGCTTTCCCAAAGCTCTTGCTCATGCAAAATAAAATAGAAGAAAAATAGAAAATGTTTGGATACCTTCTCCTTCAAGTCCTAATTATAGTTATGAAAGTTCCTAGTGTTCCACTGAGGGAAACTGAGACAAAGATCTAAATCACAGGCCCAATGTCACTGGCAGTGCCAAGCTACAAGTGGAGTTGACTCCTGAGTCTGTTTCTCACCTGTTTGCCAACCTACCCTGACGCTCAGAGGATTATGGAATTCTAGTCAGCTACTACGAGTGCTGGAACATGATGGCAGAGGAGGACTTAGTGGGGGTTGGACGGTTAAGTGGAAAAGTTATGCATGTACAAACTATTGTATTTCACTGTTGACTATAAACCATTAATCCCCCAATAAATAAATTTAAAAAAACTAAAAAAAAAAGAATGATGGAGTCACCTCTTTCACCTCATCTTGGATGGAGATGAAAGCATCATGTTAAGTGAGATAAAGCAGAAAGAGAAGGATGAATATAAGATGGTTTCACTCATGGACAGAACTTAAGAAATAAAGGAGGCTGGGCGGTAGAGCAGCGGGCTAAGTGCACATGGCCTGAAGCGCAAAGAACTGCCTAAGAATCCAAGTTCCAACCTCCTGCTCCCCAGCTGTAGGGGGGTCGCTTCACAAGTGGTGAAGCAGGTCTGCAGGTGTCTGTCTTTCCCTCCCTCTCTCTGTCTTCCCCTCTCTTAGTTTCTCTCTGTCCTGTCCAACAACAGCAGCAATAAGAAAAATGATAGCAACAAGGGTAACAAAAATAGAGAAAAAATGGCCTCCAGGAGCAGTGGATTCATAGTGCAGGCACTGAGCCCCAGCGATAACCCAGGATGCAGAAAAAGAAATAACAACAGAAATGGGAGACACAAAGGACTTGGACTGGGTGTGGTACAGTGACCAGAACAAAGGGAGGGAGAGGGGAAATGAAGGCAGGAAGCTGAGAGGGGGAGGGGTTTGGGTCCTGCTACTTGGTGGGGGAAAAGGGTAAGACTGTTTTGCAGACACCTTTCCCATGTGTCAACACCTGTGCTATAAACTATTAACGCCACGATGAGAGAGAGAGAGAGAGAGAGAGAGAGGCAGAGGCTGAAAAACCACCCTCCACAAGTAACAAACAATTTTTAAAGAAGAGTCCTAAGGCTCATGCTGTTTTCTAATTTGAACTCAAATGACAAACACATTTGTTTAAGTTTTAATTGACTAACATTCCAACTTGTATTAATTGTATACACATGAAACCCTGGGCTAAACCAAAACAGCTAATTTAATTGGCATGTACTCAAGTACAAAGTTCTAGAAACTTCTTACTTGGGGGTTCTCTGAGAGCAAACTGTCTCCTCCAAAGGTATCTGCTTTATTATTATTGGCTAGATATAGGAAAAATTGAGAGGGGGTGGGAACATAGAGAGTGAAAGAGAAAGATAAGACACCTGTGACCATGCTTCACAATTTATGAAGCTTCCCCCCTGCAGGTAGGGACTGGGGACTTGAACTTGGGTCCTTGTGCACTGTGATGTATGTGCTTAACCAGATGCACCACCATCTGGCCCCAGGCATCTGCTTCTTAGATTCAATTAGCACTCACTGACTTCCAGTGTAGGATGTAGCTAGAGTTCTGGAAGGCCTGAGGAGTAATGAAACGCCAGAAAATTTCCAGCAGGTCTGGTCCAGCCCATTTACACAAGAAACTAGGCTTGAGAGAATAAAATCCTCAGCTGGGATGTAATGTTAATTTCTTTTTTTACAGGAAACAAGAACAGAAAACCTGAATCAATGCCAGTGTTCACTGCACACTAAAAAACAAAACCAAAAAATTTATCAGTTCATATATCACACTGGCCATAATATCAGCTACTACCGAGACCCAGATATTCCTATTATCACATTTCCTTGCTCCCAAGGAACTCCAGAACCTGCTGCATTAAGCTTATGAATAAAATCCATCAGAAAATGAAGTTTCTCATGGAAAATATTAAGTAAGGCAGATGATAAAAACATTAATTTTTTCTATACCTAGAATTGCATCCAGATTTATATCTTGGTTTTCTTCACTTACAGGCTATGAGAGAAAATCATGAATGACAAATAATAGTATTATTTTAAATAACAGTTCTGGGGCTGGATGGTGGCATACCTGAACGTGCATGTTACAATGCTCAAGGACCCGGGTTCAAGCCCCCAGTTCCCACCTGCAGGGGGAAAGCTTGGCAAGTGGTGAAACAGGTCTGCAGGTGTTTCTCTGTCTCTCTCTCTCTTCCCCCTGCCCTCCTGATTTCTGGCTGTCTCTATCCAATAAATAAGATAGTAAAATAAATAGTTCCTAAAATTTATTTAAAAAATAATAAAACTGGAGCAATAAAAAGAAAATCTTCCCTGACTTAAAGGAAATCTTATAATCAGAAGGAAACACCCATTATGAAACTCAGGTGTAATTCTGGCTAAATGAAATCATCACTCCAGTTGTATCACGTTGTATTCACCCATGGCTCTGTGCCATGGGTGAATGATCCCGGCTAAAGCTGATACTCCCGTTCTTACACATTATTCAGTCTATATCAGGTACCCTACCCTCCTCTCTGAGGACAAAGTAAAGATATTTAGTGAGAGTGTCCTATGCTGAAGAATTCTCCAGGAACAGGAAAAAAAAAATTCCTGACTTGAGATTTCATTTCCCTTCCACCCAAGGACACCCAACCCAGCTGCCCAATGTTACTGACCTGACCCTCTGCTGTCAGGGCTGTCAAACCATCACCTGCAGTCGTGCCAAACCCTTTGCTCCAAGCACTCTGTGCTTCACGCCTTCTTCCTGGGAAGTCCGTACCTCCCTCCCCAGTTCAGAACCTTGAAAGGTTCTCATAAGCAGTTTAGACACTACCCATATTGCACTGGCCCTCTCCCACTTTGGCACATTTCATGCTGTCAGTCTGCAGCTGTCTGCTTAGGACAGAGCTCTCTGAGGGCTGGGGCCATACACTATTGGGCTTTTCTTTTTATTTATAAAATGGAAATACTGACAAGACTATAGGATAAGAGGGGTACAACTGCACAAAATTCCCAACACCAGAGAACTCTGTATCCCATCCCCTCCCCTGATAGCTTTCCTATTCTTTATCCCCCTGGGAATATGGACCCAGGATCATTATGGGGTGCAGAAGGTGGAAGATCTGGCTTCTGTAACTGCTTCCCTGCTGGACATGAGCATTGGCAGGCAGATCCATACTCCCAGTCTCTCTTTCTCTTTCCCTAGTGGGGCAGGGATCTGGGGAGGGAAGGTTCAAGGACACATTGTTGAGGCCGCCTGCCCAGGAAAGTCTGGTTGGTATCATGGTAGAATCTGGAACCTGATGGCTGAAAAAGAGTTAAGATATAAAGCAGAACAAATTGTTGACTAATCATGAACCTAAAGGAAAGAATATTGCAGATGAAGATTTGGGGTTTCTGTTTTGGGAAAAGCTAGTAGGTCTATTTTAGGTTTATTCCAAGGGACCCATGACTTTACTAATTTTTGCCTGAGCTTGATAGCTAACATGCAGGTGGACCCAGGTTATTTTCTGGGGAGATGGTGTCATAGTTGAAAAAAGGACTAGAAAGTCATATCAGGGAAGAGAGTAGCTCCCAAATATGGGGAATATAAATACTGGTAACTGTAAACCCCACCAATTTGATCTGGGGCCCACATTCCACACAGGAGTTTATGTAACCTCTGCATCCCTGTAGGTCTGAGCTCACATCCGTGGTCACAGTTAGGAACATTCTGGGCTGTACTCATTTCAGGACCCATCTTCCTCAGGTGGTAGTTAATTAGGTTGTCCACCCTCCCTTTGGAGAATGGAACAGTCCCTACCATTGTTGATTCAATTGAGGGCAATGTCCTGTAGGAGCCCACAATGGGGTCCATTATGTTGTTCCTGATGGAGATGACCAGTGACAGTGGGGAGAGGGATCTGTTAGAGGTCTAGGCCCATCATGTCTGTGTGGGAATCCCAGGGCTCCCTGACTAGAGCCCCAGGTGATGGAGTGGCCTGACAGTGACTAAAGAGTCATCATTAAAGTTTGCCAGTCTCTTGCCCTTATCAAGCTTTTATAATCCTTATTTTGTCTAACAAGGTTAGTGTTGTATTGATTGAGGGAAGCAAAATAGGAAATAGATGAGGAGGGTATCTAGGTCTAAGTAGAAACTATTTGACTAGGTACTTCATGGTGTCTTTTTTTTTAGGTCTTTTTACTTGCTTGCTGCATTTACTGATTGCAGACTACTGTGTACTTTTGCTTTAAGGTATATATTTTCCCCTAACTTATGGATACATGTGTACATATGCCCTATCTCATGGCCCTGGCCTATATCTAGGTTTTGAGGCTTTGTTAGGAAGTGTATCACCCAAACTGGAATGAAGGAGTCCTATGAGCTAGGAAAGACATCACTAGAGCTGGAAGGTCGACAGTCCACACCTGATGTCTCTGAACACAGCCTGAAGTGAAACTAGTTGGTACTGGTTACATTGATTAGGTTGGGATCAGCAGATGCAATAACAATTGGTATGAATTTTTCCCCCTCTCGTATTAATTAAATAGTGATTTATATGACTACAATTTAATAGGTGTGTACATAAACACCATTCCCATCAGCAAAAGATTGTTCCCCATCCCACCTCCCCAACCCCACCCCCACCTCCCCGCCAGCCCAGGAAGCCGCATATCCACCCTCCCGCTCACCAAAGGGTTTTTACTTTGGTGCCCTACTTTCAATTTAGTCAGATCCTGCCTTTAGTTTCCCTTTCTGATCTTCTTTCTCAACTTCTGTTGATGAGTGGGATCATCCCATACTCATCTTTATCTTTCTGACTTAGCTCACTTAACATAATTGCTTCTAGCTCTGACCAAGATGGGCCAGAGAAGTTGAGTTCATTGTTCTTAGTAGCTGCATAGGGATGCATTGGATCGACCTTCTCGTGGTGCATCCCGTGAGTACCCACTTATTGGGGAAACTGACGATCCTTCCTAGCCGACTGAATTCACATGGATCCCAGTCACTTTCAAAGCCAGCAACAAGCAGACATCAGGCTCAACCTGACGCTGTTGACTGGCTACGGAAGAAGGGCAAACGCTAGAAGAAGAAGTAGCTGCATAGTATTCCATTATGTATATATACCACAGCTTTCTCAGCCACTCATCTGTTGTTGGGCATCTGGGTTGCTTCCAGATTTTAGCTATTATGAATTGTGCTGCTATGAACATAGGAGTACACACATCTTTTTGATTGGGTGCTATGGAGTCCTTGGGGTATATCCCCAGGAGAGGAATTACTGGGTCATATGGAAGGTCCATGTCTAGCCTTGTGAGAGTTCTCTAGACAGCTCTCCACAGAGGCTGGACCAATTTACATTCCCACCAGCAGTGCAAAAGGGTTCCTCTGTCCCCACAGCCTCTCCAGCATTTGTTGCTGCTGTCCTTTTTGATGTATGTCATTCTCACAGGGGTGAGGTGGTATCTCAGTGTTGTCTTAATTTGCATTTCTCTGATAATCAGCGACCTGGAGCAGCTTTTCATATGTTTGTTAGCCTTTTGGATCTCCTCTGGAGTGAATGTTCTGTTCATATCCTCTGCCCATTTATGGATGGGGTCATTTGCTTTTTTTGGTGCTAAGTTTGCTGAGCTCTTTGTATATTTTGGTGATTAGTTTCTTGTCAGATGTATGGCATGTAAAGATCTTCCCCATTCTGTGAGGGGTCTCTTTGTTTGTGTGATAGTTTCTTTGGATGTACAGAAGCTTTTCAATTTGATGTAGTCCCATTGGTTTGTTTCTGCTTTAGTCTTCCTTGCAATTGGGTTTGTTTCATCAAAGATGTCCTTGAGGTTTAGGTGGGAAAGTGTTTTACCAATGTTTTCCTCGAAGTATTTGGTTGTTTCTGGTCTAACATCCAGGTCTTTGATCCATTTGGACTTGATTTTTGTTTCTGGTGAGATAAAGTGGCTCAATTTCATTCTTCTGCATGTTACAACCCAGTTTTCCCAGCACCATTTATTGAAGAGGGCCTCCTTCTTCCATTTAATCCTTTGGGCCCCCTTATCAAAGATTAGATGTCCATAGGTGTGGGGGTTTAGTTCTGGGCTTTCAATTCTGTTCCACTGGTCTGTGTGCCTATTTTTTTATTAATTAATTAATATGAGGGGGAAAATTGATTGTATGTCTAACAAAGGGACTTTTCAAAGTTAACCCAATTACCAAATAATGTGATGATAACAGTAACTATCCTTTGTCTTCTTGAACCCTAAGACAGCAGGAACCTTACATTTCTACTATAGAGCCTAAACTCCCCCAGTCCTGGGACCCTAGGGTAGGGCCCACTTCCCCGTATGCTTCTCCCAATTCTTATCAAATAATATTGCATCTGCTGATTGCACCTAATCAATGCAACGAGTGCCACCCCAGCATCCTTCACTTCAGACTGTCCAGAGACTTCAGGTGTGGAATGACAAGCCTTCAGCTTCATCACTCGGGTAAGACCTTTCCTTTCATAGTATTCTCTAATTCCATTCCAGGTGGTTTACTTCCTAACAAAGTCCCAAAACCTAGATATAGACCAGGTTCCAGGAGATAGAGCATATGTTCACAGGTATCCACAAACTAGGGCAAATATATACCTGAAAGCAGTAGTACACTAGAGTTTGCAGTGAGTACCCCCCAACACTTCATCTCCACTATTCCAACCTTTGGGTCCATGATTCTTCAACAATTTGTTTGGCTTTGTATGTTAACTCTCTTTTCAGCCACCAGGTTCCAGATGCCATCAGGATGCCGGCCTGAAGACCCCACCAATGTGTCCTGGAGCTCTGCTTCCCCAGAGACCCACCCTACTAGGGAAAGAGAGAGGCAGACTGGGAGTATGGACCAACCAGTCAACGCCCATGTTCAGCGGGGAAGCAATTACAGAAGCCAGACCTCCCACCTTCTACAACCCACAATGACCCTGGGTCCATGTTCCCAGAGGGATAGAGAATGGGAAAGCTATCAGGGGAGGGGATGGGATATGGAGATTGGGTGGTGGGAATTGTGTGGAGTTGTACCCCCCCATCCTATGATTTTTTTAATGTCTCCTTTCTTAAATAAATAAGTTAAAAAAAATTGGTATGAATTAAGAGAAGCATGTAGGAAAGTGAGCCCCACCCCCAGACGTTCCAGGACTGGGAGATATATGGATTTTGTAGAGAATGGGGAAGGTTCCTACTGTCTTAGGGTTTAAGAAGGCAATATGTAGTTATTGCCATAACCAAATTATCTGGCAATTAGGACATAAATTATGGCAAGGTCTTGTATGATACAGCAAATCCTAACAATGAGATTTTCAATGTTAACTGTTGGTCTTTCTTTCATCAATGCCTAGTGAAGACGACACTGTCTACAGTGTCTCCATGTTTCCTGAGGTTGCTGAGGAATTAGAGAAAAGGCTATCAGGATCACAAGTTTGTCAGACAATGCACTGGAAGCTGTAGATAATACCCTTAAACTCAAATAAAACAAGGAAAGGTAGAATTACCAGTCTTACAGTGTAGATAATAACACTGGAGTGGGGGAGACAGCATAATGGCTTTGCAAAAATACACCAACTCCAGTCCAAGCTCTGCTTAGTGTTTTCCCTTCTGATCTTATTTTTAAACTTCTATGAGTGGGATCATCCTATATTTATCCTTCTGTTTCTGACTTACCTCACTTAACATGATTCCTTCAATCTCCATCCAAGATGGGGTGAAGAGGGTGAATTCACCATTTTTTAATAGCTGAGTAGTATTCCATTGTGTAGACAGACCACAAATTTCTCAGCCACTCATCTGTTGTTGGACACCTGGGTTGCTTCCAAGTTTTGACTGTTACAAATTGTGCTGCTATGAACATAGGTGTACACAGATCAGGAGGCCTCATTCTTGATTTGGTAAGTTATCCAATGTTATAGATCTAGTCAAATATATCTAAGTTTGTCTCTCTCCAAACTCAATACTCTTGTATACTGTGATATATTTCCTTCAAAGAGAATGATTCACTGTGGTTCACCCAAAACATCACCCAGTTCATATCTTAGGGTCCTTGTAATTTAAACTGCCTAATATTGGCACGAATGGGTCTCACTTTCCTCTATCCCCAGTTTCTCTTATGGCTAATAATAAGTAAATGAGTATACGGATGCTTTACTGGCTTAGATGACACAAATCCAAAGGACTGGGCCAGTCCCAAGACCAGGTTCATACTCCTATAATAATCAAGAGTGTCAGCTCACAGAAATAAACTTAGTGGCACACTGCTTTGGATATTGCTTGTACAGCAAATAATGTGGATGAAATTAATGTTACTGAACTATACACGTGAAATTGCTAAGATACTAAATTCTATGTGTTTATTTGATTTTGTTTATTGGATACATAGAGAAATCAAGAAGAAATGGAGAGACAGAGATGGAGAGAGGAACACAGCACTGCTTCACCATTTATAAGACTTCACCTACAGGTGGGGCCAAGGGCTTAAGCCTGGGTCCTTGTTTACTGTTACCATGTACTCTTCACCTGGTACACTATTACCTGGCCTCAAAATTCTATGTATAATATACTAAAATTATGAATTAAAATAGCCAAGGAGGTAGAAAAGTGGTTATTCAAAACACTTTCATGCCTGAGGCTCTGAGGTCCCAAATTCAGTTCCTTGCATCCCGAGTCAGAATTGAGTGATACTCTGGTTTAAAAAAAAATGTTTCTAGCTTTGACCACAGAATGTGAGCTCAGACCTATAGGGATGCAGAGGTTACATAGGCTCTTGTGCTGAATACTGGCCCCAGATCAAATTGGTGGGGTTTACAGTTAGTAATATAATATGCTTTTCCCATATTTGGGAGCTACTCTCTTCCCTGATACAACTTTCTAGTCCTATTTCCAACTATGACACCATCTCCCCAGACAATAACCTGAGTCCACCTGCATGTTAGCTGTCAGGCTCAGACAAAACCTAGTAAAGTCATGGGCCCCTTGGAATATATCTAAAATAGACATGCTAGCTTTTCCCAAAATAGAAATCCCAAATCTTCATCTGTAATATTCTTGCCTTTGGATTTATGATTAGTCAACAATTTGTTCTGCTTTATATCTTAACTCTTTTTCTGCCATCAGGTTCCAAATGCTACCATGATGCCAACCAGACTTCTATGGACAGCAGACAACCCCACCATGTGTCCTGGAGCCCTGCCTCCCCAGATCCCTGCCCTACTAGGGAAAGAGAGAGACGGGCTTGGAGTATGGATCAACCTGCCAATGTTCATGTCCAGTGGCGAAGCAATTACAGAAGCCAGAGCTTATGCATCCCATAATGATCGTAGGTCCATACTCCAAGAGGGATAAAGCACAGGAAAGCTATCAGGGTAGGGATGGGATATAGAGTTCTCTGGTGTTGGGAATTGTGTGGAATTGTACTCCTCCTATCCTATAGTCTTGTCGATATTTCCATTTTATAAATAAAAATTTTTTTAAAAAAAAGAGTAACAAGACCAATAAACTAAAATATGTAATTTTACTTCTAAAAGTAAATTTCAATCCATGTCACATTTGGTAGGTTACACTATTGAAATGTGAAGCAGACACATGCCCCAAAGGGCAAGATTTTTGCCTCCCAGAAAATATCATACTTTCAGGAAGAGATTAGGACTTGGTCTAGAAAGGTCAATTCTGCTAGAGCCAAAGCCAGATCCTCATCAAGCCAGTATCAGGAGCCAGAGGCTGTTCAGCACATTTCCAAAATATCTAACTCCCTGACTTTAAGCCCAGGAGGCCTGGAGGGTGAAACGCTGCAAAGAATCAGTCAGTCAGCCAGAAAACATTCCTATTCTAAGTGCCAAAAAGAGCCATCCATGCGACATGGTAAAGACTCCACATCATACACACGAGACAACTTTCCTGATGTTAGAGAGTTCATCAACAATCATTTGTCCTGCAGACATGTGGGAGGTGTGCCACACATCTTCAGAGGAAGGGGGAAAGTACCAAGCACTGTTCTCCATGAGCATTACCAACTAAAAGGACAGACATGCAAGTCAACACAGTTTAGACGCACATCCAGGGTGTCTTTACAACCTCTCACCATGGAGGAAAAGAGATGACAGTCTGAGGGACTGGGCACAGGAAGAGGCAGTTAAGGATTACCCTTAGCACTGAACTAGTAAGTGTTGGTGTGTGGTTGTGACAGGGTGGCCAGGTTATCAACCACCTTCCTACCCAGGGAGTCCCTCCCGCGACTTCTCTCTCCCCCTCACACTGAAGAGGATTTGAAGTCAATCTGTGTTCAGGAAGGTCTCAGAGTGGTGACCTGTTCTACTGTATTTACTTACCTTGGAGGACCTCTTGGCAAAGGGCCATGGACAGCATACTTGAGGGTTGAATCAGTATGTCCGGTATTGTAAGAGACCAAGCTTCCCACAGTTTCCCGAGATAAGGGTGCTCTTCCATCAGGAGAGAGCAGAATACCTTTCAGTTGGGTATCTCTGCCCAAGTGAGCCGGGTATCGGGCTATAGAATGTGGTTACCTGGATACAAGGGTTCTAAATTCTGTTGGGGACTGTAGTCAAAGAAGTGACTTCACTCACTGTGGTCACCCATCTGAACTGCTCCAGTTAACACTGAGCCAAAGAGCACTGTTGCCTACTGAGTACTCACTACCTCTCACCATCCAGTGCCATTCTCTGACACTGCTATACCAATACATATTTCTTGACAGCCTCCCCCACCCCAAGGAGTTCTGAGAACAGCTACAGTACCCACTTTAAGACAGACCTCGGGGAGGCAGGCAGTGGCACACCGGTTAAGCACACACATTACCATGTGCAAGGACCTGGGTTCAAGCCACTGCTTCCCACCTGAAAGTGGGAGCTTCATGAGCAGTGGAGTAGGTCTGCAAGTGTTTATCATTCTCTTTCCCTCAGTATCTCCTCCACTCTCAATTTCCCTCTGTCCTATCCAAAAAAAGAAAAGAAATAAAAGCAGAAGAAAGGAATGAAGAAAAGGGAAAAAGAGGAAGAGTGGAAGGAAGGGAGGGAGGGAGGAAAGAAAGAGAAAAAAAATTACTGCCCGAAGCAGTGGATTTGTAGCAACAGCAGAAAGGCCCAGTAATAACCCTGGTGACAACAGAAAAATAAATAAATAAAATAAATAAAGGCACAACTGGCTTCAGGCTGAACTCTCCATTCTTGCCTGTTCCTGAGCCTGGAGAAGTCACTGGGCTTCTTTCTTCGCCACCCACACAACAGGAAGACTTCAGGAGATAGTAGGGGCCGGAGTCTTCAGTAATAGGTGGGACAATGTCTATAAACTGGAAGGAGTGATGTCACTATGTGTGTCCACATGCATGTGTGTCAAAGTGTGTCGTTTCTGTTTGACAATACTTGCATTCAAATGCCCAGAGAAACCACACACACACACACACACACACACACACACACACACACACACACACGGAGGGAGGGAGGGAGGGAGGGAGGGAGGGAGGGAGGGATGACGGATGGGCAGAGATTCCAAGATCTTAGGCTTTCCAGTTCCATATCCAAAGCCTATGGGAGGGTTAAGTCCTTGTTCTAAGTGGTCGGGAAGCACCCTCACCTCATCCATGCCCAGGTTTAGTGTAGGGTCCTGAGAGCCCTCAGTGCCCATTTGGTCTGATGAGAAAGTAAGCGAGAGCTGTTCACACATGAGCTTTAGCTCCTGGAGGCAGTATGCCTGGTGTGTGGAAGGGAAGGGGGATTCCTTCAAGATACAAGCACTGGAGAGGATGTGAAAGGAGAGCCCTGGACATTAGAGGTGGGAATATAAACTGGCACTGATAGAGATACTACTGAAACCAGTATGGAGGTTGGTCAGCATTGCAAAACCAGAACTAGCATTCCATTCAGAAATCCCTCTTTCGAGTAGGGGTTAGTTAGGAGTGTAAATTACAGAAGGCTGGACAGAAAAGGCTGAGAGTGGAACTATCACTAAGAGATAACAAAAAAAAAGTGATCAAAAGAAAAAAAAAAACATGGAATAAGGTATTTGTAGAAGGATCGCAAAAGCTGGAAGGAGTGATGTCACTCCTCGACTGCAGCCTTGAATGTTCCTAGCTAGGATCCTGGAATGTGAACTCAGACCTACAGGGATGCGGAGGCTCCTCTGCTTAATATGGGCCCCAGGTCAGATCGATGGGGGCTACAGTCAACAGTGTTTATATACTTTTCCCATATTTGGGAGCTATAATCTTCCCTGATCCAGCTTTCTAGTCTTATTTCCAACTCTGACACCATCTCCCCAGATAAAAACTTTAGCCTATCTGCATGTTAGCGGTCAGGCTCAGGCAAAAATTAGTAAACTCATGGACCCCTTCAAATATACCTAAAAGAGACCTACTGGCTTTTTCCAAAAGGGAGACCCCAAATCTCATCTGCTCTATTCTTATCTTTATGTTCCTGATTATTAAACTATTTCTTCTGCTTTATATTTTAATGCTTTTCAGCTATCAAGTTGAAGGTGCTACCATGATGACAACCTGACTTCCCTGGGCAGATGACCTCACCAATGTGTCCTGGAACCCGGCTTCCCCAGAGCCCTGCCCCATTAGGGAAAGAGACAGGCTGGGAGTATGGATCCACCTGCCAACACCCACATCCAGCAGAGAAACACCCCATAATGATCCCAGGTCTATGCTCCCAGAGAGATAAAGAATAGGGAAGCTTCCAATGAAGGAGATGGGATGCGGAACTCTGGTGATGGGAACTGTGTGGAATTGTACCCTCTTATCCAACAGAATTACTGATCATAATTAGATCAATAAAAAAAATAAAAAAATAAAAGCTTTAGGGAGCCAGGCAGTAGTGCAGCGGGTCAAGCGCACATGATGAAGCACAAGGACTGGCATAATGATCCGTTTAAGCCCCCAGATCCCCAACTACAGAGGGGTCACTACACAAGCATTAAGGCAGGTCTTCAGGTGTCTATCTTTCTCTCCCCCTCTCTGTCTTCCCCTCATCTCTCGATTTCTCTCTGTCCTATCGAACAATAAGGGCAACAAAATGCAAAATATGGCCTCCAGGAGCAGTGGATTCGTAGTACAGGCACCAAACAACCCTCAGCAATAACCCTGGAGGCAAAAAAAAAAAAAGCTTTAATGTTCTCCTAAAATTTGATAAGGCTTGAAGAGAAGTGTGTACAGTTCATATAAACAGAGCTGTTTATAAGCTGAGAAAACACTACCTATAGATGAATATTCAGGCTCTGAACAAGCAAGAAGTGAAGGCTAAGACAGAGGTATAAATTGCCTTCCAGATCACTGGAACATATTCCACAAGCCACAAACACACAGTCTTTGGCAAAGGCTAAGACACTTATTGATGAAAGGTATTATGGAGATCCTCATCCATTCAGTTCACAACTAGGTTAACTAAGTGGAGCTTTAGTTGCTACACATGTCAAAGAAGGCAACATCTGCAGAACTAGTCCAGAAAAAATAATCACTAAACAGATAAGCAAGAACAAATCCAGGGACAATGGTAATCTTGTTTTCAAAGAGGTCATATTATTTTAAATGTTCCATTAAAAAAAAAACTATGAGAAATGTAAAGAAACAAGAAAATATAACTCACAGGAGAGAAAAAAAAAAGTTCAGGAGAAACTGTCCCTAAAGGAGACTACATATTGACCTCATTAGACAAACACTTCATCTATTTATATTATGGGGTGTTAGTTTGCAACACTGTGTTTCAGAAGTACAAGTTCAAAACCTCTTCAAATTCACCTCCACACATCACATCCATCCTCAGAAGTACCATTATTTCTCCACGCTACTCTACTGGAACTCACAAACCCTATGCCTCTGGTTCCCAGTCTACTGACCTCAGTTATGACGGCAGAGACCAAAGGTCTGTTTACATGTGGTTTTGTCTGTTGACTTTGATCATTTATACTCCACATATGTATGCAATTATATGGTATTTGTTCTTCTCTTTGCAACTTACTTTGCTTAACACACTCAAGTTCAACCCACTGTCACAAACTGGGGTGGGGGAAGGGGGAGGACGAGGGAGAAACCCAGGTCTTGCTCTGGTCTACTAACTCTGAGGCAGAAAAGTGGGGGGAGGACAGCGCACCAAGGTACTGAAGCTTCCCCTAGCGCCACTGGCATTTCTGGGTGGTTCTGGGGCTTGAACCTGGATCATGAGCATGATAAGGCGCACACCCGACCTGGTGAGCTCAAGCCCGAGCACCTTATCTTATAGCTGAGCGTTACTTCCTTGTGAATATCCATGTATATACCATCTGTATTACATGTAGATAGATATACAAGTCTCTTTTTGGTTACCCAACACTGGGCATGTGGGTTGTTTCCAGTTCTTGGCTATGTAAAAAAAAAAAAAAAAAAAGAGCTGCCATGAACAGGATACACATCTTTTTCAATCTAGTGTTTTTAGATTCTTCAGACAGATACCTAGGAGTGCAAGTGATAATTGGTACGGTAGGTCTACTTTTAATAAATTGAGAACCCTCCCAGCTGTCTGTCTTCCATTCAGGCTGGATGAGTTCACATTCCTAACAGCAGCAAATGAGGCTTCCGTTTATTTTCCCACAGCCTGTCAGCGAGTGTTGCTTCCAGTCCTTTTGAAATTGGCCCTTCTCTACTAGGGAGCTACTCTCTTCCCTGATCCAGTTTTCTGTTCCTTTTCCAGCCATGATATCTACTCCCCAGATAATAACTTGGATCCACCTGCATATCAGATTTCAGGCTTAGGGAAAAAAAAAAAAGACTAGTATAGCCACAGGTCCTTTGGAATATAACTAAAATATGCCTACTAGCTATCTATAAAATGGAGGACCCCCCAACTCTTCAGCTGCACTATTCCAGCCTTTAGGTCCATGATTGGTCAACAATTTGTTTGGCTTTGTATGTTAACTCTCTTTTCAGCCACCAGGTTCCTGATGCTAGCATGATGCAGACCAGACTTCCCTGGACAGACGACCTCACTAATGTGTCCTAGAGCTCTGCTTCCCCAGAGCCCCACCCTACTAGGGAAAGAGAGAGGCAGGCTGCGAGGATAGATCAACCAGTCAACGCCCATGTTCAGCAGGGAAGCAATTACAGAAGCCAGACCTTCCACCTTCTGCATCCCACAATGACCTTGGATCCATACTCCCACAGGGATAAAGAATAAGAAAGCTATCAGGGGAGGAGATGGGATATGGAGATCTGGTGGTGGGAATTGTGTGGAGTTGTACGACTCTTATCCTATGGTTTTGTCAATGTTTCCTTTTTATAAATAGAAAAAAAAATAAAAAAATAAATTGGCCCTTCTTGCAGGTGTGACTACCTCCCTCAAGTTTTGATTTGCATTTCCCTGATAATAAGTGATAATGAGCGTGTTTTCATGTGCCTGTCAGCCATCAATAACAGCAAGACCTGAACAAACACTTCTCCAAAGAAGTGAGCTGACTTTTTTGGTAGCTGAGTTTCTCATTTATTTTGAATATCGACCACTTACCAGAAACATGATGTATAAATATTTCCTCCCACTTTGCAGAATGCCCCTTAATTTGAACAAAGGTTTCTTTTGTTGTGTGTAAGTCTTTTAGTTGATGTAATTCCATATACTAATGTCTGCCTTTATTTTCCTTGCTACTAGAGATGAATCTACAAAGACATCACTAAAGCCAGCACCGTGGGGTATATTACCTGTGGTTTATTCTGCATATTTTATGAGTTCCAGTCTTACATCTAAGTCTTTAATTCATTTTGAATTGATTTTGTGCAGGCTGTGAGACAGTGGTCCAATTTTATGCTTTTGAAATTGGTTGTCCAGTTTTTCCCCCCCGCATCATTTCTTGAAGACTTTCTTTCCTCCATTGTATGCACTAGGCTCCTTATAACTAATAACTTTAAGCTAGCTACTATAATTATGATCAAACAACGTAAGGAAACCATCACTTGCCAGTATATCAATAATGACACTGAAATTATGAAAAAGGACAAAGAAGAAATTCTAGAGTTGAGAAGTACAATTATCGAGACAGTCAAAATGGCAGAACTAATTAGGCAAGTTTTGAGATGATATGACATGGATGTTATCCAGTCTCAGGTCGAGGAAGAAAAAAAGAATGAGGAAAAATCATTGCAAGGTCCCTCCTGGCTCTAAGAGGACTCTTTGCAAGAGAAGAGCTGTCCCCAGGCAACGTCTGCAGATCTAGATTTCACCAGGGGTCCCTGCAGGGAAGAAGATGCTGACTGAGGGCTGTGACTTAACCTGCCAGCAGCCAACATTCTTAATAGCTCTTTATCTACAGGTGATTCTGATTTCAGTTAGAGCCGGGTGAAGTGCTCCTTAGGGGTTTACCGCCCCCCACCCCCCCACCCCCGCGCCAGTCTGTTACTGTGGAAACTGGTTTCCAAAATGGTGTCTATCAATTGTTTCTAACTAGTTTGTGAAGGGGAGGCCAAAATGGCATCTTGCCAGTGATTTCTATGGGATTGACACTCAAAAGTTTCCTGGCCCTAGTCCTGTGTTGCAAAAGATATGGTTAGGATTAGGGTTGCTGGGGTTTACAACAGACCTGGCCCCTGCATCCCCAAGGAGAAAGCCACACAACAGAAATCTGTTCCTCTTCATCACTGTAGCTGGCTGCTCATGACGGGGAGGGGCTACGCTAAATAAAGGCACTCCGAAAGAGAAGGAGAAATGCCAGACTGGCCCACTTATATGCGGGATATGGAGAAACAAAGCAGGGAACACACACAGTCAAAGGGAAATAAGCTCTTGGACTCTGTCTGCAGAAATGAGGTCAGCAAGTGAGGAGAAAGAGAAGATGTGGTAAAGGTATATGGTTACTGGGACACTGGTGTTGGTCCGGCATGGTAACATACCACAGAAAGAGGCATGAAATCGTGTCAATAAAACATACAGCCTCAGGAGCCAGGCGGTAGTGCACGGGGTTAAGTGTGCTACATTATTCGAAGCCCAAGGACCTATGCAAAGATCCCAGTTGGAGCCTCCCCCCCACCCGCTCCCCACCTGCAGGGGCAAAGCAAGTCTGCAGGTGTCTATCTCTCCCTCCCACTCTCTGTCTTCCTCTCCTCTCTCAACTTCACTCTGTCCTATTCAACAACAGCAATAACAGCAGCAGCAACAATGAAAAAATGATGGCCTCCAGGAGCAGTGGATTCGTAGTACAGGCACTGAGCCCCAGCGATAACCTTGGAGACAAAAGAAAATACAGCCTTCTGAACACATAATCTCAATAGACATTTAAGTGTTTAAATACTAAGTGTTTCAAGATTAAACAAAGGAAGAAGCAAAAGAGGAAGAGAACCTGGATTAGCTCCAAGACTAGTTAATACCGAGAATTCATGGCTTCCTATAATCTGAATGTCTTCTGACATTAAGTATCTCTGCTAGAAATAGAAGCCAGTCCTCCCACCTTCTGCAGCCCATAATGATCCTGGGGGTTCATGCTCCTGGAGGGATAATGAACAGGAAAGCTTCCAATGGAGGGGATGGGATGCGGAACTCTAGTGGTGGGAATTGTGTAGAATTGTACCCCTTTTCTCCTACCGTCCTGTCGATCATTATTAAGTCAATAAAAGAAGGAAAGAAAGAAACCCTGGTGTAAACAGAAAACTAGTAACCACGCTGGACTCTTGCTCTGCGCACCAGCAGATGTCAGAGGGCTTCTTCATCACCATCTCTATCCATAACAGCGCCAAGAAGGCACTCAGATCACTGTCGAGACTCTGGGTTCTATATCTACTCATTTACACTATAACAGTTAATATTAAATGGCAACCTGCCTGAACCATGGGGGAGCCCACAAATATGGTCAAGCATCACTCGTTATGTGTCTGAAGACAGTTTGTGAAGAGGTAAGCACTGGGGGTCGTAGACTGAATATAGATAGCGCTTTGCTTTCCCTATGTGGGAAGGTCTGCATAGAACTATAAGACTGATCAGTAATAGATAATTCTTTTTGCCTGACTGTGGTCAGATTGGGAAATGTTTTTGTTTGTTTGTTTGTTTATTTTCCTGTCTTTGAATCCAAACTGAAATATCAGCTCTTCCTGGGATCTTCAGCATGCTGTCTCTCAAACTGAAGGGTTGTTTTTATATTTATTTATTTATTTATTTATTTTTGGCTCTCAGACCTTCAGACTCAAGACCGGAACAACGCCCTTACCCTTGGTTTTCCTGAGTCTCCAGCTTTTCGGTCAATGTGATCACATGAACCAATTCCTAACAATAAATCTTTTATATTACGTACACACACACACACTCTAGAGAGCTTGACTACAGATACATACATTGTGTGTTTTGGGCAAACGAGATCTGGTTTATATACCTCAAGTCCATTTTCTGGTCTTATCCACAAAATCTGCAATTAAGGAAAACAAAACAAAAATCCAGTATCCGTGGTAGAATCCCACACATTACTGTGCTATCTTGACAGGAAAGCAAAGCCTGCAACCCATTTTTGATTTCTGCTCTCTGGGATATAGGAGAGGGCCCTGTGTGAATCCTTGTCTGCCTTCAGGGCTTTTTATCCCTCTACTTCACCTCCCCTGGGTATTTCAGTATTGGTCCCCTGCTTAGATGACAGCTAATGAGCACTCCATAAAAACATACAGCTCTTCTGCCCACTGAGGGGTTCCTCTTCAGTTTCAACTGGATAATGATGTTCTCTGCTCTCTAGATTACACACAAAAAAGTTTGGTATATTTCTTCTGTCTCTAATAAAATTGCATCAAGGCAAGAGTTGGCAGCTGGCTGCAGTTGAAACCAGACCACATAATTTGTGCAGAGAAGATAAGACCACAACTATGCATACAGCAACACCTCACTAATCTGGACTCCATCAGTTCTGAATGAGTGCTTACACGTGGCAGGTTTAAATTCACTGCTCCCATTCGTTCTCAAAGTAAAAAAAAAAAATTAATATGGCCAATAATAAATGAGAAGAGAACATTCACCTTCCAAAGAGAGCAATTATTATCAAGTATTTACTTAGAAGTATCAGTTGACATGTCAACACCACAGGCAGTTCCCGTGTAAGCTAATAACAGCTGCAGAGCCTGAGATTTTACCAAGCACACTTCAGAAGGCTCTCCTACTCACAACTCGGGGACTTAATCTTGGATCAAGGTGAGTTCTGCTTGTTCACACATTCTCTGAGTAGAACCCAGGACAGGTGGGTGATAAAGGGCAATTAGGAACAGTAATAGAAAAGTTATCTCGAGCATGAACAGTAACAGACCCAAAGGGAAAGATGATGAAAGTCAAGAGATAGAGATGAAGAGACTTCCAAGAGTTGGTGATACCTCAGCCAGGACCATAAGGAGGAATGAGAGTTGACCAGGTAGCCAGATTGAGTGAAGAGCATCCCATATAATTCAGTATTCAGAGGTCCCAACAAGGTGGGAGGCGTGAAGCCTTGGAGGCTTCAATAAGTCGTGCATATGAATATATGAATATATGAATATACTTCTCTCAACCATTTACCACTTATGTAAACTCTAAAGTAGCCATTTGTGAGGAATCAGCCCTGGAGCAAGATAGGCTTTGTAGCAAACCCAGCCAACAGTGCAAGCTGCTCCGTCCCTAAGTTTACACAAGATTAAACAGATCCAATGATACAACAAGTGTCTATAGCAAACAGATGCCATACAGGGTCTCTGGGAAGCCCCAGAAGAAGCATCACAAACACATCCAAGCTTTCTGGAGTAGTCAGCCCCTCTTCTATATGTAACTTTTGTCCTTCTAAGGAGCAGCTTGAGCTGTTGACGTGGGTGCCGACTGCCTGGCCATGAGATACACAGTGATTGTGGTAGGTTAGGTACATGTCACAAGCATCAAATATCAAGGGGAAATGACATCTGGCAAATTTGGTTCTGACATCTCTAAAAAAGTGTAAGACCTATAGGCAGAAGACTCAAGACTCCCATATCATCTGTGCCTATTACTTTGTATCCTCCTTTTCACCACTTCTTTTTCTTTTTTTTTTTTTTCCTATTTTGTTTGATAGGACAGAGAGAAATTGAGAAGGGAAGAAGAGACAGAGGAGAAGAGAGAAAGACAGACTCCCTAATATCTGCTTCACCGCTCGTGAAACATCTGTCCTGTAGGTGGGGAGCTGGGACTTAAGCCAGGGTCCTTGTGCATGGTGATGTCTACGTTCAACCATCAACAGGGTGCACCACCACCCATCCCCTTTTCTCTCCCTCAATTCACACCTATATCCTCATGAGGATTTCCAATAACCTCAGGACTGATTTATGGATGGTTCTGGAAGATACCATTGGCACCAACCAGAAGTTGTAACATTATAGTCCCAGTTGGGGATGGCTCTGGAGGCTAGCAGAGGAGGGGAGTCTTCTGCAGTGGTTTAACTTATCTTCCACAATGTCTGGACTGAGAAACCTTCAGAAGAATGGATTTGTGAGCAGTAGCTAACAGTATGGCAAGGTGGGAAGAACAGAACTGGTAAATCAGAAGCAAGGAGGTCTGAGCATAGGTGTGGAAGTTCTCAATACTGAGATGGGCAGAAATGCCACCTAAAGAGGTCAATCAGCCTCATCTCCAGTGCTTATTCAATGAGCCTTTGAACAAAATGGTCATGGCAGCAGGATTCAACAAGTCATCCCTCGTTCATTGTGGTTAACCAGTTCCAGCTCTATTATGAGTGAATTTCCACAAAGTAGGATTTTTTAATTTATGAACTGAATATGTTCACAGTTAGAACATAGAAAACCTGTTTACAGCCTTCTAACTATGGTTTTTAACATTACAGAGCCCTCTAGACACGAAATAACACCCCTTCAGCTTTGCTTCCTTGTTGAAAGAGACAGCAGCTGTTGCAGGATGCTCTTTTCATCTTTCCGGATGGAGCAAACGGTAGACTCATTCAAGCCATAATGACGGGCAACCTCCATTTTTTTCTTGCCATCTTTGAACATATCCAAGAGCTTCGCCTTCTCCTAGATGGTGAGCATCTTCCTCCGGTGCTTAGTTTTGTCATCAGAAGGCTGAGAAGAAGCAGCATGGTGAGGAACCATGGTGGGGCTCAGATAAAGGCTCTCGGGAATCACAAACACTTCTGAGAGCAAAGATGTTTCCAATTTGTAGCAATGTAGAAGTGCGTATAAGAAACACACACTCATCAGCTTGGTTTCCCCACACTCCATTACACACACACACACACACACACACACACACACACACACACACACACACGTAGAGTGGAACCATGGAAGTCAAAGCTCAAAGTGGTGAGGGATGGCCATGGTCCCCACTGGCTCAACGATATAACCACATGGGTCCAGCTTCGTAGACTTTGTCCTCTTTGTGTATCTAACCTGACTGCCAGCAATACTCAGTGTCTGTTTCTCCTACAGCAGATACCAGTACTGAATAGTTCTCACGGGGATCGGGAGCATTGAGGCAGTGGGAGAGGAATCTGCCAACCATTTAGTGGCTGGTAAACTACACTAAACTGTTCCTGTCATAGGAGGAATAGTGTCTTGTCTTTCTCTCTCCCCCTCTACCTCCCCTCCTCTCTTAATTTCTCTCTGTCTTCTCAAATAAAAATAGAAAGGAAAAAATTGGCCACCCCAAGAGGTGGATTCATCGTGCAGGCACTGAATCCCAGAGATAACCCTGGTGGCAAATAAATAAGTGAATAAAGTATGTATTTCTGAAAGGAAAATGCTTTCAAACATAAAAGCTTATGATAGAATACTGTACCCAGTTAAGTCTCTAAAACTGTAGTTATAGTCAAAAGATGTATAAGCAACAGAATTTAAAGAGATTTGATCCCAGTAGTATCTTACTGGGTAAATAACACAGAGAATAAAGTGGCTTTGGGCAATTGAAAATCTCTAATTCACTAACATGGCAGGAGGGAAACTGCTTAATGACCTTTCACATTAGCCTGATCCACTGCAGGCTTCAGGAACCCGGCTGGACTTGAGTGACCCATCCTTCATCTTTAGGAGATTCAGTGGCACACACCTTCATTAAACTGAGTTGCTTCAAGGATAATTAGGTGAGTCACAAATGTCAGTGGACGAGCTTATGAAAACTCTTGACACAGATAACCAAAATGACTGCAACTTTATTTTCAATAAAGTGGCTCCATAATTTGGAAGGGACTTCAGAAAGCCAGACCATCTCTGTTGAGAAGTGATACTCATGGATGATTAATTCAAACTGGGTAGACATTAAAAATACATCTTCCGGGAGTCGGGCGGTAGCATAGCGGGTTAAGCACAGGTGGCGCAAAGCACAGGGACAGGCTTAAGGATCCTGGTCGAGCCCCTGGCTCCCCATCTGCAGGGGAGTTGCTTCACAGTTGTCTTCCCCTCCTTTCTCCATTTCTCTCTGTCCTACCCAACAACGATGACATCAATAACAACAACAATAATAACTATAACAATAAAACAACAAGGGCAACAAAAGGAAATCAATATTTTTAAAAAATATATCTTCCCTCTATATATTCCCTGTTAGTATGATGCTCACTCACAGTGGTCACATCATTTTGTATTAATGTGATTTACTCCTCCATATATTTACTGACCTGCTCCCACTATTCTAAATCTGGCTGATTTCAACTTCCAACTATTTCACTGAGAACAATGAGAAACATCTTTGTACATAGAAGGTTTTTTCACATTAAGGAGTATCTCCCTCTTCCTCTCTCACTAGATTCCCAAGAATAAAATGGTGAGGCCTAAAGCTAAGGATATCAAAGTCCCAGGACACATGTTCAGACAGTTAAGTGAAGGGCAGCATCTAAATAGTAAAGTTGCCTCAGTGGACAGAAGTCACACATATACTGATACTGTTGAACTGCCTGATTTTGTGCAGGCTCATTGGAAGTACTGCTTTATACTAAGTTTATTTCTGTACCCCTACACTGAGTCCTAAACAATAGCAGGGTCACTCTTTAAAAAAAAAAAAAAAGGAACAGTACTTTCAACCCACCTGCATGTTAGCTGTCAGACTCAGGCAAAAATTAGTAAAGTAACAGGCCCATCAAAATACACCTAAAATAGACTTCTAGCTTCTTCCAACATGAAGATCCCAAATCTGCTATATTCTTACCTTTAGGTTCCTGATTATTAAACAGTTTTTTATGCTTTATATCTTTTTTAAAATTTTCTTTACTGGGGAATTAATGTTTTACATTCAATGGTAAATACAATAGTTTATACATGAATAAAATTTCTCAGTTTTCTATATAACAATACAACCCCCACTAGGTCCTCTGACATCCTTCTTGGACCTGTATCCCCCCCCCCCAGAGTCTTTTACTTTGGTGCAATACACCACACTTTATATCTTAATGCTTTTCAGCCACTAAGTTGTCAATGCTACCTTGACACCAACTTGACTTCCCTGGGCAGATGACCTATCCTGTCCTGGAACCTCACCTCCCCAGAACCCTGCTCCACTAGGGAAAAACAGGAATAGGCTGGGGGTATAAATCCACCTGCCAATGCCCATGTCCAGCAGGGAAGCAATTACAGAAGCCAGAACTCCCACCTTTTGCATCCCATAAATATCTCTGGTCCATACTCCCAGAGGGATAAAGAATAAGGAAGCTTCCAATGGAGGGGATGGGATACAGAACTCTGGTGGTGGGATCTGTGTGGAATTGTACCCCCTCTTACCCCAATATCTTGTTGATCATTATTAAATCACTAATAAAAATAAATAAAATAAAAAACACAGTGCAAAAATAGTTTATAACTGTAAACCAATAAAGAAATTAAAAATAAATAAGAAAAATGGAAAAATTACAAAACAGTTCTGGAAATTAAATAAGTAAAAAGTTGTAATCAAAGTCAAAGAAAATTCATAATAAAAACTTTTAAAACAGTGATCCAGGAGCTGGCGCAGTGGATAAAGCATTGGACGCTCAAGCAGGAGGTCCTGAGTTCAATCCCCAGCAACACATGTACCAAAGTGATGCCTGGCTCTTTCTCTCTCTCCTATCTTTCTTCATTAGTAAGTAAATAAAATATTTTTTTAAAACTTTTAAAATGTATATGTAAATAATGACAAAGACCCTATAATTCAAAGTTGTGAGATATAAATAGTGCTAACAAAAAAGTTAGAGGAAAATTTCCCTAGAAACACACTATGACTTTAAAGGGACTTGGGTTTTGTGTGCCAAGGATGCCTCTCATTCCTTGGAAGTCATCTAGACTGGACAGAAGAGTGAATCTCCAGGCAGCCTTGTATCTGATGCTGTTTCTTCTGACAAACCATTCCTCCTTCTGGGAAAGCTATTTTAACCTGTTTAGAGATTTGCAAAATTAAAAAAAAAAAAGGTGTTTGATTTTTCTTTTTCTTTTTTGTTTCTCCTAGTTGCTACTGAATCACTTATAGGAGAGGGAAGTAGCATTACATCACCATTTGCCATCAACAGCAATCTGAAGGCAGGAGAAGTAGCAGTGCTGTTGGTAAGAAGAGTAAGCAAGCAGCAAGCGCCTGGAAGTCCTGGAAGAAAGGACACAGTAGTGGGAGCACAGAGGGACCCACCCTTGGGGGATCCCGGTGTCATTCAGGCACCCGTCTGCACAATCTCACAATCCTGGGAAGCACCTGCCATTTACTGGACCATGAAGCTAACAAATGAGCTGACAGATCTCTGGAAGACTTAGGGAAGGAATCAACTGTAGCAGGATTCTGTATTTTCTTCTAGTTACCCATAACAGAAAGAGACGAACCTTGAATACTCTGGTCACATGTCATTTTAGTACATCAAAGTCCCTAGTTCTCAATAAATTGTTACACACACACACACACACACACACACACACACACACACACACACACACCAGCTCCTGCCATATTTTCTGAAGCTGGAACCACACAGATAAAGTGAAATGGTGCTTGAGACAATAGTTTTTGAGAAATTAAGAAGAGATTTGGGGCTTGATGCACTACCTACACAGATTGGGCTCTCTTAAAACAAAAAACAAAAGAAAACAAAAAAAAAAACTTCATGTTAAAAGATCTGGGAGGTGGCGATGTGGATAAAGCACTGGACTCTCAAGCAAGAAGTCCCAAGTTCAATCCCTAGCAGCACATGTGCCAGAGTGATATCTGGTTCTTTCTCGCTCTCTCCTCCTGTCTTTCTCATTAATAAACAGTTTAAAAAAAAAAGAGACAGAGTGATCCAGGTTGCTTTTGTCTTTTCTGCAGTGAAGTCTGAGCCCTGATATCAAGGATTCTATGTGAAGAATGGTCTGCACACTTCAAAGTAGTTGCATTTCATATCAAAAAGAGAGAAGCGTAAATGCTGAGCCACCGTAACTTGCTCTCATAAGATCATTTAGGAACTTTGGCAGAAAGCTGCAGTAGATCCTAAGGCCACAGCATATCTGTTTTCCAGGCATCTACCCTTCCTCGAAAGTCTTAGGTCTCCTCCCAAGGGTCAGCTCAGTGAGTTTATATTGTCAGCCCAGAGTGGATATCTGTGTTCTAGCTGTAGATCACAGATCTTTCAAATCAGCTCTGCTCCACTGGAAATCACAGTCACAAAATGACTTTCCATAGGTAGTTTTTCTATCCCCAGCTAGAGCTATATAAACATACACAAAAATTAACTCATGGGGTGGGGGTGGGGGTGGGGGATACATGGTGAAATACAAAAAAATAGTTTCCAGCATCATTTGGGTATAGCCTCATAAAACTCTTTCTACTTCACATACATAGATGAACTGATTCTGAAAATGTCAACTGAGTGATTTTTCTCTCAGGAAAATCTTCCGTCTATCTCCCCCAGCCAAGTCTACTTTTCTGCCATTTCCCCAATAGCCTTTTGGCTATTCTGGTCTTCCTAGCACTAGCGATTGATCATATCAATTCACATGAACTGGGTGTCAGTGACACAGGATAATCTCAGAGCGGCCCCAATGAAGGTCTCTCAAAGTAGAAAAGGAAAGACAAAGAGGAGAGAGACAGAGACAGAGAGAGAGAGAGAGAGAGAATGAGAATGAGAATGAGAATGACTTACCTCAGAGGAGTCCTTGAATAAAAAGCACTATGAAACAGCTGACCTCTGATTTAAACACTTACCCTAAGCTAAGTAAATATCTGTATGATTCTTTTCATTTGTATTTACATATAATTAGATATATGATGTAACATGT
The DNA here is from genome assembly GCF_950295315.1 of Erinaceus europaeus. Lineage (NCBI taxonomy): Eukaryota > Metazoa > Chordata > Mammalia > Eulipotyphla > Erinaceidae > Erinaceus > Erinaceus europaeus. The sequence continues at coordinate 8,775,370 of NC_080182.1, read as the reverse complement.
AAAATGAAGGGTTGAAAACTGAGCTTCCTAAAATTTATGACTACAATTACAAATACGCATGTCTGCCTTTTCCTTTACACTTCTGTTGTGGGTTCCCTAATGTGACTGCTACTGTCTACATATACGGCGACAAAAGTGTACGTGAGAATAGTCACTTTGGGGAGCAATCTGGTACTAAGTAGGCCTACATACAGCATAAGGGCTCTGCAAAAGACTTTCATGCCTGTGGCTCCAAAGTCCCATGTGCAATCCCCAGTACTACCATAAATCAGAGCTGAGTAGTGCTCTGGTAGAATTAATTTTAAAAAGTCAGAATTCCCTCCTTCTGCACAAAGACCTACACAAATCGTACGTCTGCACAAAATGTGAACCTTTCCGTGTGCATAAGTATATTTCAAAGATCTCTGCTGCATCAAAAAGATGAGAGTATGTGATTTGGAACTGGAGGTGACTGTGCTTAGTGCAATAACCCAAGAAGTGAAAGTCAACTCTTGGATGATTTGTCTCCTATGTGGAAGAGAAGTGGCTAAAGCAAATGAACCAGCAAAGAAAAAAAATGGCAACCAAACTGCCCCTCAGACTTGACTGAAACCAGAGTGACTATCTGGGTAGGAGACATGGGGTCTGGGTAGAGAGTGTGGTGATACCCACATAGGTTTGGCTGTTAAACACAATTATGAAGAAATGCCACAATTTGAGAATTACTTAAACTGTTAACAGCTGAAGTTTAATAAACACAAAATTGAAAGATGCTAGTTGCACACATTTATATCATAGCCAAAACGTAGATAAATAACATAGCATGCAGTGTAGCGGAGCAGATCCATAAGACACAGCATCTCGGGAGTCGGGCGGTGGCGCAGTGGGTTAAGCGCCCGTGGCACAAAGGGCAAGGATGGGCGTAAGGATTCCGGTTGTTTATTTATTCCATCATCACTGCACCTTCTCTGCTCTAGGCTTACTTTTTCAGAGAGAAAGAAAGAAAGAGAGAGAGAGAGAGGGAGGGAGGGAGGGAGGGAGGGAGGGAGGAAGGAAGGAAGGAAGGAAGGAAGGAAGGAAGGAAGGAAGGAAGGAAGGAAAGAAGGGAGAAAGGGGAGTCGGAGGGTAGCACAGTGGGTTAAGCGCAAGTGGCGCAAAGTGCAAGGACTGGGCATAAGGATTCTGGTTCGAGCCCCCAGCTCCCCACCTGCAGGGGACTCACTTCACAAGCAGTGAAGCAGGTCTGCAGGTGTCTATCTTTCTCTCCCCCTCTCTGCCTTCCCATCCTCTCTCCATTTCTCTCTGTCCTATCCAACAACAATGGCATCAATAACAACAATAATAACTATAACAATAAAACAATAAGAGCAACAAAAGGGACTAAATAAATAAATAAATGAAAGTTTTTTAAAAAAAGACACAGCATCTCTGTGTGCTGGGATGGCTGCTAACAGTTAAGGATCTGAGCGTGCACTACCTAGAGCCTCTGATGGTGCTCGGAAAACACCGCATTAAACGCATGTTTCCTTTACACAAAGTAAAAAGGAAACAAGCCTACAGAGAAGTATGCTATGAAGAGCCAATAAACGCAAAGATAACTCTTTGTCTCATTAGAAAAACAAAGCAAAATCAAACCCAAAATTCTGTTTGTTTTTTTTTTCCTTTCCCTTTGCCTATGAACTTAGCAATGCTGATGAGGACGCCCATTGACCCCTGGAAACGCATACTTATTGGCACAACTACTGTCAACAGCAAAACAAATCAGTGAACTACGGGGGGATGGTTACTGGCAATGTCTAGCAAAAGCTTACATTTCGACAAAGTAATTCATCCTAGTAAGAGAAAGATGTACAAACATGCAGTGCTGCAGAATACAGGGCAATTAATGATGCTGAAAGAAATGACTTTTGCTAACTAAATTATGCTATGCAGATGAACTGGGCTATCAGGAGGAAAAGAACAAGTTCAGAGAAGAATAATCACTGATATTAACCCCACTTATATGTTATTGAGAAAAATGCCATTTATATTTTCAAAAGTAGTTGGGGAGACTGCATAGTGTTTCTGCGAAAGACTTTCATGCCTGAGGCTCTGAAAGCCCAGGATCGATCCCCAGCATTACAATAAGCCAGAGCATGGTTCAGCTCTGGCTTTTTTTTTTTTTTTACCAGAGCATGGTTCAGGTCTGGCTTATGGTGGTACAGGGGATTGAACCTGGGATTTTGGAGCCTCAGGCATGAGAGTCTCTGCATAACCATTATGCTATCTACCCCTGCCTGATATATTTTTAACAAGTATATCAATATAGTCCTTATTTGGAATATCTGGTGCCAAAGAGGTTCACTTAAAGTGAATCTACTTAAAAAGAAGACTAATATTCCATAGTTAGCAATGGGTGGGAGGTTTAATTGGCATTAAGTATGAAAAAAATAATAAGACACACTTTATCTGATAGTTTACCAAATTATGATACCATATTTTTCATGGGAAGAGATATTTAGGATGTCTCCTAATGTTCACATTAAAGTCTAACGGTCAAGAATTGCCATTTGGTGGAGGAAGGGGACAAGCTGGTGGAGGATGTGGTATATTGGTACCTATCACAAGGACATGTGAGAGTGTCTCTGTGACGACAGTCTCACAGACCAAAATTCTCTCTCAATTAAATACAGTGATTGAAAGCTAGCAATACTTCTCAGTATGCTGGTTCGCCGTGTGTTTGATGGTGGCCCCACTGCACTGCTCGCTTCCTCTCTCTCTCTCTCCCCCCCTCTTTCTTTTTTTTTTAAATCTTTTTTTAAATATTTTATTTCTTTATTCCCTTTTGTTGCCCTTGTTTTATTGTTGTAATTGTTGATGTCGTTGTTGTTGGATAGGACAGAGAGAAATGGAGAGATGGGGAAGACAGAGAAGGGGGAAGAAAGATAGACACCTGCAGACCTGCTTCACCGCTTGTGAAGTGAGTCCCCTGCAGGTGGGGAGCCGGGGCTCCAACCAGAATCCTTATGCCTGGTCCTTGCACTTTGCGCCACATGCACTTAACCCACTGTGCTACCACCCGACTCCCCTCCCTCTTTCTTTCTTTCCTTCTCTCTTTGTTTTTCTCTCTGAAAAAGTAAGCCTAGAGCAGAAAAGGTGCAGTGATGATAAGCCTTTTAAAAATAAACCTTTTAAGAAAAAGGCTAAGAAGGGGAGACATACTATAAAAGATCTAGTAGTAAGATGAGATGGTTTTAGCTTAGCTAATTACTAGATGAATAGGACAGAAGAGAGCTAAGAAACAGATCCAAAGACTAATTAATTAATAACTACAATACGTAAATAGCTCACTAAACTCTGCAACAACAACAACAAAGCAACCTCATCTAAAAATGACATGAGAATATAGACAGAATCTTCACCGAAGAGATATAGTCAACAGACACGAGAAAATGCTCAGTTACTACCAGGTGTATGCAAATAAAGACATCAAGAGGGCTTGGAGTAGACAGCATAATGGTTATGCAAAAAGACTCTTGTGCCTGAGGCTACAATGTCCCAGGTTCAACCCTGAGCCCTGCCATGAACCACAGCTGAGCAGTGCTCTGGTTAAAAAAAAAAAAAAAAAAAATCATGAGATACCACTTTCCACCTGTAAGAATGTCAAATGTTAGAAAGGACAGAAACAACAAATGTTGGTAAATATATGAGGAGGAAGGAAGGGGAAGAAGGAACCCTTCTACATTGCAAATTGAACCAATAACTATAGAAGGCAGTATGAAGGAATCTCAGAACACTAAAAATACTGCCAGGTAACATGCACCCAGTACCACATTGACATGTTTCATTTTGAACTGTGTCTGGAGACATCAGGCATGGGATGTCAACCGTTCAGCTCCGTTATTCTGCCACCAAGTTGCAGATGCTACCATGACACCAACCTGACTTCCTTGGGCAGACGACCTCACCAATGTGTCCTGGAGCCCCACCTCCCCAGAGCCCTGCCCCACTAGGGAAAGGTACAAACAGGCTCCGAGTGTGAATTCATCTGCCAATGTCCATGTCCAGCGGAGAAGTAATTACAGAAGCCAGAACTCCCACCTTCTGCACCTCATAAAGATCTCTGATCCATACTCCCAGAGGGGTAAATGGTGGGAGGGCCTCTAGTGGAGGGGATGAGATGTGGAACTCTGGTGGTAGGAACTGTGTGGAATCATGCCCCTCTTTTTTTTGTTGTTTTAAACACTATTCCCACCACCAAAAGACTGTGTCCCATCCTGTCTCCCCTCCTCTTCCCCCCCCCCCATGAAGCTGAACATCCACCCTCACCCTAAACCCAGCGTTTTTACTTTGGTGCCCTACTATGTACCCCTCTTACCCAACGGACTTGTTGACCATAACTAAATGAATTTAAAAAAAGGAAAAAAAAATGAAAGGAACCTACCATATGATCCAGCAATTTCTCTCCTGGAGCTCTGGCCAAAGGAAACAAACAAACAAACAAAAATCTATCCAAAGAGATACACCTATGTTCACAGCAACATAATTTTTAATAGCCCAAACTTGGAAGCAACCCAAATGCCCAAAAACAGATGTGTGGCTAAGAAAAGATGTACACAACAGAATACTACTCAACTGAGAGTCCAGGTGCTGGCACACCTGGTGAAGCGCATACCTATTACAGTGCCCAAGGACCCAGGTTCAGTCTCCCGCCCCCACCTGCAGGGGGAAAGCTTCAGGAGTGGAGAAGCAGGGCTGCAGGTGTCTCTGTCTCTCTCCCTATCAGCCCCTCCCTTCTCAACTTCTCTCTGTCTCTATCCAATAATAAATAAAAGATTTAAAAAAATAAATAATAAAATAAATCTTTTTAAAGTTTTTTTTTTCTTAATGAGGGGAAGAGAGAAAAAGAGAGAGAGAGTGTGTGTGTGTGTGTGTGAGAGAGAGAGAGAGAGACAGTGTGTGTGTGTGTGTGTGAGAGAGAGAGATTGAGAGAGAGAGAGACAGTGTGTGTGTGTGTGTGTGTGTGTGTGTATGTGTGTGTGTGTGTGTGTGTGTTTGTGTGTGTGTGTGTGTGTGTGTGTGTGAGAGAGAGAGAGAGAGAGAGAGAGAGAGCACACGCAAGCCAGAAGATATTTGGGCATGTGTGGCCCTGGGGACTGAACTTGAGACCTCATGTTTAGAAGCTCAGAATTCTACTTCCCGGACTGCAAATAAATCTTTGTTAAATATGGGAAAGCCAGACCCTTCCTACTGTGAAGGGGTGGGGGGCAGGCTGTGTGTTTTTCCAGCACAGGACAAACATCAACAATCTTAGCAAACACAGTAGTCATCACATGAATACAACCTTCTAAGAGCAACTCTGGCACAGACAGTAAAGACAAAAGGCCCAGGACAGGAGGGTGCTAGAGGGGTCCACTTAGCTCCCTCCACAGCTGAAAATGGCATCCACCATCCCATGGCTCCCCCAGTGACATAGCCCCTGTGCTTTGGAAAGATTGTGGTATTTCTTCCAGCAGGAATTGAAACACTGAACGACATCAACAACAACAATAACCACAACAAGGTTACAACAACAAGGGCAACAAAAGGGGGGGAAATGGCCTCCAGAAACAGTGGATTCATGGTGCAGGCACTGAGCCCCAGCAATAACCTTGGAGGCAGAAAAAAAAAAGAAGTTATCTTCCTTAAAAAAAAAGAGAGAATTCCTTCTCTCACACATTGGGGGCAGATTCTGGGGTGACTAAAAGCCAAATGGATCATAATATACCAAAGCCAGCTTCTCGGATGGCCCTTTTTAAAATCCCAAGGACACACCAAAGGTCAATATTGCTGGAGAGAGCAAACAGTGTCTCAATTTCACCCTCCTGAAAGGCAGGGGTAGAGCTCTGTCCCAGGACTTCGTGGCAGGTGTCAGAATTACAGCAGTTGGGAATCACTGTATTCAGAACATTCTTGAGGGGTTGGAAAAGGATGGTGGTTATTTCAGTTTCCTAACCAATGGGGCGCCACCATGTGGTGAGAGTACAAATGGCTCATAAATCACAGTTTTTTGAAATTCTATGAATCTCTACGATTTCTTTTCTTTTCTTTTCTTTTTTTTCTTTTTTGTCTTGGGGTTACTGGTGGAGTTCAGTGAGTTCAGTGCCTGCATTATGTATCCAGTGCTCCCAGTGGCCATTTTTTTTTCCTTTTTTAAAAATGTTATTTGATATGACAGAGAGAAACTGAGAGGGTAGGGGTAGACAGAGAAGGAGAAAGAAAAAGAGACACCTGCAGACTTGCTTCATGAACCGTGAAGCCTCCCCCTTACAGGTAGGGCAATGGGGGCTTGAACTTAGGTCCTTGCACAAGGTAATGTGTGTGCTCGACCACCCACTGCCTGACCCCCTCCACCAATTTTCAATTTTGAGGAATTGAAAATATTTTCAGTTTTGTGTCAAATGATAATTTATTTATATTTTCCTCATTCAACTTTTCATACCACACTTTCAGATTTGCCTTATTTTAATCTACGGTATGAATTAACCAGTCTCTGTTTATCAGTGTCAATACTGCTTCACATCTGGGATCTGACTTGTCATATGACAACCAGTTCATTCTCCACCTGGATCTTAAGACCATATTATTCCTTCTAGCTATCTGGACTAATTCAAATATAAGTATACTCATTAATTAGGTCTGAAACCAACTACTTTTCATTTGCATTCATATAAAAAGAAGATAGGGAAATTATCAGTTTCATTTGAATCTTGAAATGAAAATAATAAATAATCAGAGTAATAAAAATAAAATTTGCCTGACAAACCTAAACGGGCTGATTATTCTTGTGGGGCTGTATCTGTTGAGATGATGAGGAGGTTGGGAATATTCTAGATCTTAATCAAACTGCTATTTGCACATGTGCTCAGTTTGGGACAGCCACTGAGTGTACACTTCAGACCTGTGCAATTTCCTATGACTGTGTTCTAACTACTCTGTTATATTAAAATATGGTTTTACCAGAAAAAAATGGGAATCTGGGGAATGTTATGCATGTAAAAAAAAAAAAAGAAGAAGAAGAAGTAGAAACGCAAAGCAGAAATTGACTGAGTTTGGAGTACGGCACCAAAGTAAGAAAGCAGAAGTATACTAGAGTTTGCAGTGAGTACCTCCCTAATACTTCCTCTCCACTTTTCCAAGCTTTGGGTCCATGATTGCTCAACAATTTGTTTGGCTTTGTATGTTAACTCTCTTTTCAGTCACCAGGTTCCAGGTGTCATCAGGATGCCGGCCAGACTTCCCTGGATTGAAGACACCACCAATGTGTCTTGGAGCTCAGCTTCCCCAGAGACCCATCCTACTAGGGAAAGAGAGAGGCAGACTGGGAGTATGGACCGACCAGTCAACGCCCATGTTCAGCGAGGAAGCAATTACAGAAGCCAGACCTTCTACCTTCTGCAACCCTCAATGACCCTGGGTCCATGCTCCCAGAGGGATAGAGAATGGGAAAGCTATCGGGGGAGGGGGTGGGATATGGAGATTGGGTGGTGGGAATTGTGTGGAGTTGTACCCCTCCTACCCTTGTTAATTACCCTTTGTTAATTAATCCTTTCTTAAATAAAAAATAAATAAATAAATAAAAATTTAAAAAAATATATGGTTTTACATAATATTAAAGCAAATTCGCCAAGATTGGACCCAATCATCTATCCTTATCTTGCATTTGAGCCCAAAGCCTGTACAAACACAATAATTACCAGGAACAGAGACTACCCAGTTTTCTAGGAGAGACGTCTGCCTATGTGAATCAGCTGCTCTAAAGGCCAGCAGCTACAGAATAGCTCTTCTTCTGTCCCTTTGAGCAGGGAGAAAAGAGACAGGTCACAACAATGTGAGCCATGATTCATTTAAATTACAGAGCCTGGCTAAGACTTCAGTTTCTCAAAAGTGAATGACAGGGAGCAGGTGAGACAGCTCACCTGTGAAGGGACCTGCATGCAGCCCAGGTTTCAAGCCCTGGTATACCACGTGAAAGTACTACAGCACTGAGGAAGTTTTAGTGCTGCAATCTACCTCTCTCTCTCTCTCTCTCTCTCTCTCCAGTATTAGGCTGGAGATGTGAAGCCCCAATGAGGACCAAAAAAAAAAAAAAACAACAACAACAACAGATCCTGAAGCAGAAGCAGACAAGTGCCTCTTTCCCCACAGAGACAATCCTGCATAGAGACCAATGCTGCACCCTCCCCTTCACCAAAGACAAGTCCTGGGCCCACAGAGGCAGCTAGCTCTCTGTCCACAGAGACACATTAGAGAAGCAGAAAGAGGTGAGCAGGAGAGACGCCCAAACAAGGCACATCAAGATGGAAAGTGGCATTTTCAAAGTCTAAACTGAATTTTCTAGCAGAGGTGAATTTTTTTAGATCTCTGAATGCAATCCTATGAGCTGCTGTAAAATGATGCCTTAAATCATTACACGAACTCATTGCTCCAGGGTCTCTTGGATCATCTTCCTTATACTGTCACACAGAGCATGACTCCTAGACCCTATCTATCTGCCTTGGGAAGACCATAAGGCAGAGACTGATGCATTGCATAGATTCAAAGATGTTTATCAAGCATGATAGCAACCATCAGTGACTCGGGGAGGGGAAGGCAGAGTTGGAAGGACAGAGTGATAATGTTAAGACAGGGGGGTGCCAAGTGACCTTCCTTCCCAGCCCTAGGCCCAGAGAGCCAGGGAAAGAACCTCAAAGGATCTGAAGTAAAAGACAACATTTACACCCTCTGGGGCTGAACTCCACCCTCCCCTGAGAAAGAGGGTTGGGACTAGAGAGCACAGAAATGCAACTAGGCTGGAGCCATTCATTTTCTGAGAGGAGATGAAGCTAACGCCAGCAAACCAACCCCAGAGTGAACCCTCTTCTTTTGGGAAGTCTGATCCTGGAATTGCGTCTTTGACACTTATCCCTGGGGACAGGATTTACTTAGAAGGAAACCGGGCAGGATGGACTCAGCGAATCCCCCTAAGCTGTCGCGACAGATTCAGTCATGTGGGATACACGGGGTGCCCCTCCAAATGCGGCAGGTGCAGAGGTGCTATACTGGCCGCGGGACTATACTGTTTCCCGGTCCCCCCAAAGTCTCCCACGGCTGGCCCCCAAGCCTCTATACATCCCCTAAGGAGCAGCCTCCAGATCTCCACATGGGTCGGAGTTGGGGAGCAGCTTCTCCCTGGAGGAGCCTGGGCTGAGCCCGCAGCCGTCCGCGTCCGCTCGCCCCTTCCCAGGCAGACGCGGGCGGCCGGGGCTCCCACCCCGCGCTCGGGCCGTGACCTTGAGCCGGTCCCAGACCAGCTCCATCTGAGGGAACCGGGAGTCCGCCCGGAGGAGCGCAGCGCGAGGCCGGGGCTGCCCAGGGCGCCCCGCAGGCTGGAGCGCGGAGGGGGCGCGGTGGCGCGCAGCCCAGGTTGGCTACGTGGCCTGCGGGGACGCGGCGGCGAGGGGGCTTCCGCGGGGAGGGCAGCGGCCCCACGCTGCAAGTTCCTCGCCCCCTTCGGCCCGAGCCCCTCCGCAAAGGCTCTGGGCCGTTCGAGGCCCCGCGAGCCGCGCCGCCACACGCCCACCCCCGAACTTGGCACGGCGGGAGGGGCAGGCGGAGCGGGGCGCAGCCCTGCCCGCGGGGAGGGGGCCGTACTCACGCGGGCCGGCCGGGTCCGTGACCGGGTCACCGCTGGCGGCCGCGCCCCGGGACGCTGGCAGGTGCCGCAGCGCAGCGCGGGGCTGTGCGGGCTGCGCGCCGCGAGGCTGGTGCGCTTGGCTCAGCCGGCGGAACCGCAGCCTCAGCGGGAGCCGGCGAGCGCGGCTGCAGGGAGGCGCCGGCGCCGCAAGCAACCCGCCTGGCCGTAGCCACCGCGGATACCTGGCGGCCCGGCCCGCGGCCAATCAGAGGCGCCCGGGGCGGGGGCGCGTGCGGTCGCCCAGCTGGCCGGGGGGGGGGTGGGGGGAGGCGCGCCACTGCGCCTGCGCCGGGGCCGGGGCCGGGGGCCGCCTGGGGGGCGGGCTGCGCGGAGCTCCCGGGGCGCGCGGCTGCACGCGCGGGAGGGGCGGGGCCCGCGCGTGGCGGGGCGGAGCTCCGGGAGGAGGCGGTGCCTGGGCTGCCCACCCCGAGCGGGGGCTCCACCCTGCGGCGCAGTGCGGTGCGGGGGCCCACGGAGCTACAGCGGTCCCTGCCCAGCTGGACCCCAGCGCAGGAGTCCCCACCCCCCGCGAACCCCGGGCGGGCGGGGCTGTACCTGGGGCTCAGGGTTGGGAACCCAGCTCTGCACCCAAGGCTCTCCCTCACTCCCAGGTCCCTGAGCATCTAAAGTCACCATGGTCACCTAGCGCCCCCCCCCCCCACACACACCCTTTTTGACCCCCTTGTTCTCCCAGGAATCCACTCTGCTTTCGACGCACTTTGGTTGGCATAGACTGGGTGCGCACCCAAGTCCCCATCGCAGCTGCGGCACCGCCTGGGTACCGAGCCCGCCAAGTCAGGAAGCCCAGAGGTTGCTGCAAATGAGCGATGGCACCGGCAATCGGGCCAGAAGCTCCAGGTCCTGTAAGCACTGGGACTGGGAAGATTCCTCACACCTGGGGCTTCTCTAGGCCTTTGATCCATCAGGCCCAGGGTCTTCAAGATGCCTCAGCCCAGTTGTGGGAAGACTGGGATGTAGCTTTGTCAGAATAAGGACTTTATGTAGCCAAGTTGGTCATTCCTAGAAGATGCCGGTTAGAGCGAAGAATCGAAACTCTTCTCTCCTTCTAAATGTATGCAGTGCAAATGGATAATTGCATTTTTCTGTCTGCGTCAGAAAAAATTTTAAAAAGCTTTTAAGAAGAGATCTTGGAAGGTAAAGAAAAGGATTGATTTCTCTAAAAATCTGGTTTGCTCACTTAAAGAGATTTTATGAACCCCGAACTGGTTAAGCTGAGAGAAAGTTTGTGTTTTACTTACATTTAATTTACATTTTACTTATCTATTATTCATCAGTATCGATATGGTACAGAATTCAAAATAATGTATCACAGTTGACAAGACTCCCACCCTTGTCTCCCAGCCTCTCAACTGCTCTCCTTAGAGGCAACCATTGCTACTGTGTCTGCTACAACCTCCTAGAGAAAAATCTACTTATGCATAGATGTATCAGACTTATGTTTTCATTTTTTATTTAAAAATTATGTTTTGTTTTCATGAGAGAGACAGAGGCACAAGAGCACTGCTCAATTCTTACATATGGTGATGTGGAGATTGGACTTGGGACCTCCGTTATACAGACTTGGTGAGAGCTCTACCACAGTGATCTTTCTGGTCCCTAGTTTTCCTTTTGTTACCCAGAACAGTAGGTATGACTTCAGACTCATGAGAATACAGGGGTTTCACTCATGTTTTAGAAGTAAAACTAGACTCTGAACCTCTCAAATCTTCTCCCTCCCATTTCCTGTTTCCTTCCTCCTTTCCTTTCAAATCTCTTCCTTAAGTGTGACTGTTAAATTGAGTCAGTGCTTTTGAAGGCAACTGGAAGCAGCACGATTATAATATCCTCAGGGCTCAGGATCCCAGAACAAGGCGAGTCTTCTTTTTCCAGAGAGCACATTAAACTACCCAAGAAAACTCACTTGTTCTGCCTCCGTCATGAGTTGACCCTTTGAATATTCTGGTACTCTGTTATTCTGATCATCAGAGCTGAAGTATTGATGGTGGGTGAGCAAGAAAGGTGAGATAAATACTGTGGTCAGAGTTAACTTGCCCAGACATTTGCTGTCATTCAGTAAAACTTTGTCGAAGTCCAACAATATCCACTCCTTCTTGTCCCTTTCTGCTTAACTTCATTTATGTCCAGACCTTTTGAAAACCTCAACTTCTGTAGCTGGATCCCAAACAAACAGGGAAAAAGCTCAGATGCATAATGTGAAGGAAAAACTCTTCATACATGACCAGCAATGGCTGTATTCTAACAATAATGGCAGCTGGGTTCAAAGGTTGTTTGAAACGCAGATGTTTACAACACTGTCTTAATATATATTTACCTCTTTTTTTATTTAATTAACAATGAACGACAAGTCCGTTGGATAGGGAGGGTACAATTCCACACAATTCCCACCACCAAAGTTCTCCACTCACCCCTTCCATTGGAAGCTTCCCTCCTTTATCCCTCTGGGAATATCAAAGATATTTATGGGTGAAAAAGGTGGAAGGTCTGACATCTGTAATTGCTTCTCCGCTGGACATGGGCATTGGCAGGTGGATCTATACCCCTAGCCTGTCTCTCTCTTTCCCTAGTGGGGCAGGGCTCTGGGGATGTGAGGCTCCAGGACATATTGGTGAGGTCGTCTGACCAAGAAAATATACACCTTAAAGTAAAAATATACACCATAAAGTAAAAATATACACCTTAAAGTAAAAATATACACCTTAAAGTAAAAATATACACCTTAAAGTAAAAGTGCCTAGTAGTCTACAGAGACTCAATAAGGGCAGCAAAGCAAATAGGAAAACCTAAAAAAGACACCATAAAGTACTCAATCAAATAGACCCAGATACTCCCTCACCTACTTCCTATTTCACTTCCCTCAATCACTCTAAGACTAGCCCTTGTCAGGTAAAGTAAGGACTACCTTTACTTCTTTCACCAAATTTTTCAGAATCAAGTTCCTAAGATTCTCCCTAAAATAGAGATTTTTTTAAAAGAAAGACAAACGAACAGAAATGGTTCTAAGATTTGGATAAGATGACAAATAAGACAGAAAGTTCTGGGGGGGGGGGCGGTTTGCAGAGATTTTACAAATGCAAAAAAGAGAACCAGCTCCATGTCTGTCATCCTTTACTTCAGAAATAAACACAGCACCAATGCTTCACCAAAGCCATTACTGATTTTTTTAAAATGTTTTCCATGAAAGGCTTAGCATTTGAAGATGATTTGGGTAACAATGAGCCTGCAGAAGGTGACCTGAAATGCTCCCTCCCTCAGTGATTACTTCATTCAGCAAGACATTTCTCAATTCCAGCAATGTCAACTTCTTCTTGTATCCCTCATGGCCTACAGGAAGCACTTGCTTTTTCTATTTTCTGTATAATCTGGGCCACCTCAAGAGTTTTAATGAGTTCTTTCTTTACTAAAAAAGGCTGTTGACTTTTGTACACAAAGGGAGATGTGTCATGTCTTCTTTTAAAATGTGAATTAGACATTTCATATCTTAGAAGATTGATGAGTTTATGCAGGCAGGAAAGTATATGTCTTGAGAGGATTCTGGGTAGAATAAAGAAGAATAAAGAATAAAGAAGTCACAAGACTGCAATGCCAGCCTGACCTTACACTTTCTGGCTATGTGCCCTTGGGCAAGTGACTTAACTTCACTGAATCATAGATTCCCTAAATGGAAAATATAGTGTGATCCTCTCCACTGGATTATAAGACTGTTTTTAGTTGGTGTAATGTGTGTGGAATTGTTTCTCAAACAATCTTATTCAATATATGTGAAAGTTACACTTTTAATTGACTTTTGAGAAAATATTTTACAAAACTATTAGTGTCTCCAGAAACTGTACGTAAGTTTTGATGTTAAAGAAATAAAGTGTATTTATAAAGGAAGTTTCTTTTTATTTTATTTTATTTATTCAATATATATGATACAGAAAGAGATAAATTAAGAAAGAGGAGGTAGAAATCCAAAGAGGAAGAGAGAGACACCTGCAGCATTAGTCTACCACCTGTGAAGTTTTCCCCCTGCAGGTGGGACTAGTGGCTTGAACGCAGATCTTTGCACATTCTAACTTGTGCACTCCACCAGCTGCACTACCACCCAGCTGCTATAAAAGAAGTTTCTATGTTATTCTGTGGCATCCTCTGGCATAGAACCGGTCAGCCAGACTTCCACATTTTTCAAAATAAAAAACCTCTACTTCTCAATGCTATGTAACACTTTTGTGCAATTTTAGTTATTTGGATATAATGCCAGTTTCTCCAACCACTTTGTGAGCTTACATTTGGGACTACATCACGTCTTTGATTCTTTTGGATAATCGGTGTAAGGATCCCTGTTTGAGCCCCTGGCTCCCCACCTACAGGGGAGTCCCTTCACAAGCGGTGAAGCAGGTCTGTAGGTGTCTATCTTTCTTCCTTTCTCTGTCTTCTTCTCCTCTCTCCATTTCTCTCTTGCCTATCCAACAATGATGACAATGATAATAACTACAACAATAAAACAATAAGGGCAACAAAAGGGAACAAATAAATAAATATATTTTTTTTAAAAGTTGAATATGGAGACCAGATGATGATGCATCTGGTTAAGTACACACATTACAGTGTGCAAGGACCTGCATTCAAGCCCCTGGTCCCCACCTGCAGGGGAAATCTTCACAAATGTTGGAGTAGGGCTATAAGAGTTTCTCTGTCTCACCTCTCTATCACCCCTCCCTTCTAAAGTCCTCTCTGTCTCTAGCTAGTAAATAGCATAAATAATAAATACAAGTTAAAAGAAATAATTTTTTTAAATGTTGAATATGACAGTGATACAAATCCCTGAGGAAGAGAAGAAGGTGAAGGGAACAGAAACCATCTTTAAGGAAATCATAGCAGAAAGTTCTCCTCACCCACACAATCTTCAGGACATAAACAACCAGGAAGCTGAGTAAATACCCAAGTTCCTGATACCAGATTGGCTAACACCAAGACACATCATTATAAAACTATAAAAAAAAATCAAGAATAAAAAATATTGCAAGCTTCTAGGGGGAAGAAAGAAGTGACATACAAAGGCAAAGTTATCAAACTTCTCATCATAAACACTAGAGGCAAGGAGAGAACGAAATAATATAACTACTAAAAAGTAAGAATTTCAAGCCATGAATACTTTACCATGCAAAAGTACCTATGCTGGAGAAATAAAGGCCTTCTCAAACATACAAAAGCTCAAGGAATTTGCTATTAAGAACCCTCCCTTGCGAGAGTTACTAAAAAGAGGCCCCCATGAAAAGAAGAAGCAAAGTGATCAAAGTGATCAGCAGTAGAATAGAACTAAGAGCACAACAGCAAGAGGCTAGGAGGTGGCTCACTTGGTTGGGCGCACGTTACAGTGTGCAAGGACCTGGATTCAAGTCCCTGGCCCCCACCTGCAGGGGGAAAGCTTTGAAATTGGTGACGTGGGGCTGCAGGTGTCTCTTTTTCTCCCCTTCTACTTCTCCCTTCCCTCTCGATTTCTGACGGTCTCTATTCCATTAATAAGTAAAGATAATCTTTTAAATAAATTTTAGGAAGAGGTCAATAGCAACAGCAAAGAACAATGAAATAGGAATGAGACAGAAATGATAGAGCAGTAAATCAAATGTCATTAAATTAAAACCAACTTAAAGATTTTTTTAGAGGGGGCTGAGTGGTGGAGCACACTCAAGGACCTATGTTCAAACCCCCACCTGTATGGGGAAGACTTCAAAAGTTTTGAAGCAGTGCTACAGGTGTCTGTCTCTTTCCCTTTCTTTCTTTCTTTTTCCCCTCTCTCCCTTTCTATCCCCCCTTTCCTCTCAGTTTCTCTCTGTCTCTATCCAAAACAAAATATAAATAAAAAAATTAAAGACTTCTTTAGATATAATAAGTGAGATACAATCTTTATGATAAGCACAATACAAAATATAGAACCAAAGCCCATATCATGTACAGTTAAAATCAATGAGGACTCTTAGCCATTATCCAGTGGACACTGAAACACTAATTCTAAGGGACATATGCACCCCTATGTTCATAGCTGCTTTATTCACAGTAGCCAAAGAGTGGATTAAGCCTAAACGCCCATCATCAGATGACTGGCTAAAGAAGTTATGGGGCAGATATTCCATGGGATATTACTCTGCAATCAAAAAAAAAAAAAAGATGACATTGTGTCCTTTGGGACAAAATGGATGGAACTGGAGGTGGTTATGCTTAGTGAAATAAGTAAAGTGATGAAAGACCATGAAAGATGGTTTCACTCATCTGTGAAATCTAGAGACCTTGCCAAAAGAAAAAAAAAAATGTCCAAGCAAAACAAAAGAAAGCAAACTGTTTGTAATACTTGTGAGAACTATGGTGGTAATCTTTTGGGGGTGGAAGGATAGGGATACAGAACTTTGGTGGTAGGTGTGGTGTGGAATTATATACATTGTAATCTTAAAATATTGTAACAAACTTCAATAACAAATAAAAAAACATTTTTAAAAAAATCAGTGAGGAAGTCATCATAGAAACCTATCCATGCAAAGGGACAGATAGAAGCAAATTGGAAAATAATCAGCAACTTACAACAACCTGAAAACAAACATCAGAATGGATGTAAATAAACCACATATATCAATATAAATGTGAATTACCTAAATTCACTAGTCAATAGACTCAGAATAGTAAAGTAGATTAAAGAACTAAATCCACCTCAACAACTACAGACATATAACTTTTGATAAAGGACTCAAAATATTAAATAGAGAAATGAGAGTCTCTTCAACTAATGGTGTGGGGAAAATTGGGTTTAAATATGCAGAAGAATGAAACTGAACCACTTCATCTCACCACACACAAAAGTAAACTTCAAATGGATGGAAGATTTGAATGTTATACCAGAGACCATCAAATATTTAAAAGGAAACATTGGCAAAACTCTTTTAAATCTAAGTTTTACAAGCATCTTTAATGACTCAGGTCCATTTGCAAGGAAAGCAAAAAACAAAAATAAACCAAAGAGACTACATCAAATTGAAAAAAATTTTGCAGAGCAAAAGAAACCACCAACCAACTCGAGTGGCTCCTTATAGAATGAGAGAATATCTTTTTTATGCCATACATCAGACAAAAGTTTAATAAACAAAATATACAAAGAACTCACTGAACTCAGCAACAAAAAGACAAGCAATATTCTTCAAATTTGGGGAGAGGATGTAGACAATTTTTATCAAAGAAGAGATTCAAAGGGCCAACAGACATGTGAAAATTATCTTATAATTTTATAGTCACTATTAAGTCACTAATAAAAATAAATTGAATGAGAAATTTTAAGTCACATATACTTGTGATATTGTGACAACTATCATACAGTAAAGATTAAGTGTGAGTTGTATATTTGTTTGGATTCCTAATCACATGAAAGTTCTGTAATTCAGAATTTGTGGCAGACCCTAGCTTTTAATGTTCCTCCTGATCTCTGATCACTAGGTAGCAGAATGAGTAGTTCTTTCTCTGCCATCTTTTCTCAGGGATGGAGAATATCTGGCCCAGGTGCCACCATATTTGGTCAGGCCCTGGCAAGGCAACAGGAACTTCTATCATAGCAGCTTAAAGTGCTAACTTTTAAGGTGATAATTTTGTATGGGTTGCAAATGAAGTTATAAAATATCCCAATTACCCTTGGCAGAAAAAAATCTTCCTCATCCCTGCTTTAGATATTAGGAAAGATTTGTACCTTATATGGCCTCAACATGATATCCTTACATTTATTTTTTTTTATTATTTCTCTTTTTTCTGTTTTGATAGAATAGCGAGAAATTGAGAGGGGGAAGGGGAGTTAGAAAAGGAGAGAGAGGGGGCCAGGCAGTAGTGCAGTGGGTTAAGAGCACATGGCACAAAGCTCAAGGACCAGTGTAAGGATCCCAGTTGGAGTTCTCAGCTCCCCACCTGCAGGGGGATCGCTTCACAAGCGATGAAGCAGGTCTGCAGGTGTCTGTCTTTCTCTCCCCCTCTCTGTCTTCCCCTCCTCTCTTTATTTTCTCTGTTCTATCCAACATTAACAGCAATAAACAACAATAACAATAAGTAGAAACAACAAGGGCAACAAAATGGAAAGAAAAGAGAAAAGAAAAGAAAAAAGGAAAGGAAAGGAAAGGAGAGAGAAAGGGGCCAGGTGGTGGCACACCTGGTTGAGTGCACATGTTACAGTGCACAAGGACCCAGGTTCAAGCCCCCAGTCTCTACCTGCAGGGGGAAAGCTTTGCAAGTGGTGAAACAGTGCTGCAGTTGTCTCTTTCTCTCAATCTCTATCTCCCCTTTCATATTGATATCTAACTGTCTCTATCCAATAAATAAATAAAGATAATAAAAATATTGAAAAAGAAAAGGAGAAAGACACCTGCATACTAACTTCACCATTTGTAAAGTATCCCCCCTGCAATTAAGGAGTAACGGCTTGAACCCAAATCCTTGCACATGGTATTGTGTGCACTTAACCAAGTGTGCCACCTCCCAGTCCCCCCCATTGATTTTACATGTAAGTTTATTTCTAATTTATAGATAAAATTAAATAGGTAAGCCAGTAGTAGTCAGCACTAGCTGAACATTAGATTTTTCATACAAGCAGACCAATTTGTAACATAAGTGACTTATATGATATGTATATCATATATGTATTACACACATAATAATGTTATATATTCTACGGCTTATAAGTGAATATGTCATTGTGTAGTATGAATTGTTCCGTAAAGTTGCTCTACCTTGATGTAAGACATCTGACCATTCTAACCTCGTAATTACTCATGGGCTGCCGGTAGGCACATATCCATGCAAAGTGATGTCAGTGTGACTGAGACAGTTTTCAGAAAGAGGTATTTGCAAGCCATTATTAGGCCAATCAGAGCCTCTGGAAAAAGGATTTACGAGCCCTGTGAGACTAGTTAAGAGGAGTAACTGGAGTGTCCACTTTATCATTATCCTGAAGCACTTGCCAAACAATAAAAGGCACTTAAAAATCTGAGTAAAATAACAGAACCCTGATGTCATGGAATGGTGCCAAGAGAAACTTGAGAATTTAAGAAGCTTAAAATGGTATCCACTTGACAAAGTAATCAATGAAAAATTGGCAAAAGGTGTAATAGAACATATGTGGGGGGGAGGCATGTCACCCATACACTTAAAATAGATGCTCAACTTCACTAAGAATATAGAAATTGGAAGTTAAAATACATTTCACTAATAACCTTTCTGAAAGGTTAGGAGAGACTGAAAATATTCTATATTGTTAAGAATGTGGTAAATGAATTTTTAAAGTACTGTTGGAAATTTTTGAAGGTGTATATAGTCTAAAACATACAAACTCTGAGTCACTTGTACTTCTAGAATTCTGGAGTATCAGATGCTGACACGAGGTAAATGAATGTTGGCGGGTAAGATACTAAAGAAGTAAAAAGTTTCAATCCTCATTTTTGTGAATGAAAGAAAAATACATATGTCCACATACATATATGTATACAGATAGATCTGTAAACACACACAGTCATATATGCATATAACAAGACAGTGTGTGTGTGTATATATATATATATATACAGAATAATATTTCTTAGGAAAATCAGAGGAAGCTGAAGCAGTTGAGATTTCACTCTAAGTAGCAGAGGCATTGCCTTAATAATTGTCCTAGAGGGAGTCGGGCAGTAGCGCAGCTGGTTAAGCACATGTGTTGCAAAGCTTAAAGATCATCTTAAGGATCCTGGTTCAAGCCCCCAGCTCCCCACCTGCAGGGGAGTCGCTTCACAGGCGGTGAAGCAGGTCTGCAGGTGTCCTCTTTTTCTTTCCCCCTCTGTCTTACCCTCCTCTTTCCATTTCTCTCTGTCCTACCTAACAACAACAACATCAATAACAACAACAATAATAACTACTACAACAATAAAAAAACAAGGGCAACAAAAGGGAAAATAAAATAAATAAAAAATTAAACAAACAAACCAAAAAAATAATTGTCCTAGATTAGGTTCTGAAAGCAGAGCTTGATAGGGATTTGAGTTCACTGGGGTTGCTGAAGGAATGTTCTCGGAAAAAGGGGAATGAAGGAAACAGGGTGAGGCAGGGGAACAAAATGAACAAGGATGAGGTGGTGTGAACATGAGATTACCATAGAAGCAAACTCATTTTGAAGTTAAGAGGAGAAGACTTCTACGCATTCCCAGGTCTGTCAACAATTGTCATCACCAGTATGAGACACTCCTGGACAAAAGCCTCCTCATCTCCAGAAGTCAATTCTCCGAAGAGAAAGCAGAAAGAACCAACACTCACAGCACCTCAGGGTTGAGTACACCTGCCTGATGAAATGTAGCTGGGAAGCACCCCATAAACAAACACTACAGTGATATAAGCGGTAAGATGTCCACTGCACTTTTTCTGACTGGGAGTGAAAGAAGGAAGACCTGCGGTGGGGATGAAGCAGAACCTTTGTCATCAAACTGATGGTGTAACTCCTCCTCACTGGTTTGAAAACTGGTCCTGCAGAGAAGATGGATTAGCTGAAATGGGGAGTGGGTAGATACTCCAACTTTACTCCTGAAATTTAAAATTAGGAAAATCAGTTGGAGTCCCTACAAGCATTTTTCCCTGAATTAATGCTATCGCACTCTCTGAGTGGATGTCCTAGAATGTGGAGGACTTAACTCAGGGGCATGAACTTGGCAAGTAGATTCCAGCTTCCACTTGTCCTCCCTGCCAGACACCTGTTTGTAGTAAAACAGGAACCTCACTGGGTAGTGGGCCTTGCCCCTAACAGTCGTCCAGTGTTAAAGGGACAAAGAAACCACCAAAATTAATTAGCTTTAAGAAATAAGGAGGGTAAGCTTGTGAACCTGATTGGTATTTTATTTTCTTTTTAATTTTTTTATTGTTGTGGTTGTTGATGTCATTACTGTTGGATAGGACAGAGAGAAATGGAGAGAGGAGGGGAAGACAGAGAGGGGGAGAGAAAGATAGACACCTGCAGACCTGCTTCACCGCTTGTGAAGCGACTTCCCTGCAGGTTGGGGAGCCAGGGGCTGAAACCAGGATCCTTACCCTGATCCTTGTGCTTGGTTCCACATGTACTTAACCCACTGTGCTATTGCCCAAATCCCGGAATATGTATTTTTAATGTCTCTCCAGTTTGAATTAATCATCCATGAGTATCACTACTCAATAGAGAACTGATGGTCTGGCTTTCTGAAGTCCCTTCCAAACTATGGAGCCACTTTATTGAAAATAAAGTTGCAGTCATTTTGGTTATCTGTGTCAAGAGTTTTGTAAGCTCGTCCACTGACATTTGTGACTCACCTAATTATCCTTGAAGCAGCTCAGTTTAATGAAGGTGTGTGCCACTGAATCTCCTGCAGATGAATATAATCAATCAGTGAGTTTCTTAATAATGCCAGTTGTGATTTGGCAAGTTTTCAAGCGATTTTTTTGTTGCTTGAATTAACTGTTCAATGGCGTATCATATGGCAGCTGCTATTCCATGGCCATGCCTTTGGAAGTCTCTCTAGGTGTTTTTAATTAGAACAGGAAGTATGGAAGCATGGAAGGAAACTCAAAACCTGTGAATATGGCTAGAAGCCTCTATAACTCCAGAAATAGCTTCCAGAAATAATGGTTGTACATGGGCACGTGAATAACCAGAGTTGCAGCCCTGACTCTTGACTCATGGATCCACTCTAACCTAAACTAGCACGTGTTTCCAGGAGTAGAGAATCTACTTTAACAGCCATACCAAGAGGCTGCAAGATAACAAGCTAACAGAGACCCATGAAACACATCCAATTCATTCTATTTGACTTATGAGGAAATAGGGTAGACCTACCAGGAAAAAATAAACACTCATCCTTTGGGACAACCTAAATGTTTAGAAAGCTCAAAATAGAAATCTGCATTTCCTACTCTTCTATGAGGACTGATTTGAAAAATAAAAGACTCGTGACCCTATGTGTATTTTGAGTTGATGGAGCAAATCATACTAAACTAAATAGAAATCAAAATGCAAAGAAAATAATTTATTATTTCTGGTAAGTACAGTATTTCTCTCTGAGATCTTTTTTAGAACAATCAATATTTTATTATGTAGATTTTTGTTCCCTGCTAAATAATGGCTTTTTAAAAGCTTTGCTGGTTTCTTTAGTAAAGTTGATTTTATCTCAGAAGAACAATGCAGAAGTAACAATAGAATCACTGATTGGGGGCATCCAATAAGGGTTCTGAATGCAGTTGAGAGATACTGATTATAACAATATGATTTTACTCGCAGCAAGGAATGCAGATGATGACTGAGTCCCAAGGTCTTGATGTATGTCTCTCTCATGTTTTCCTTACTGTAACACAGCTCTCTGCAGTAAATCCCAGGCGTGGTTTATAACTTCTGTAGCCAAATCACATAGTACAGAATTAGGAGTCTCAGTATTCTGAAGTAATTAAGATCTGTGGGAGCTGACTCAGCCTGCAGTTGTACTGAAGATTAATGAAATTAGCAGTGATGTCTGGAAACTTCACCAGGGTCCTGTGTGCGTCACCTTCATAACAGCCCTCAAGCCCTGAGGGGTGGTTTAATTGTCACAATCTTATTCACTGAGGTGTAGAAATAAGGTGGCTATTGGAATGACAAAAATCAGACATCAAGTTGGGCGATCAAAGAAATGATCCTAACTTTGTCCCAGTTCTTGATGCCTCTACCCTGTACTTGGTTTTTTTTGATTCCATAGCAACTCAGTGGCCTTTAACAAGCTACTCACTTTCTTATTCTGTTTACTGTGTACTGTTTGTCTTCCCTTCTGGAACATATCCTGTAAGAGGGCAGAGATTTTTCTTTTGTTTACTGATACTTCTAAGTGCTTTAGGCCAAACGTAGCATAAAGAAGTGTTTAATGTTCATCGTATGGCTAACGATGCCAGGGAGAATGCTCATCCAACAGCATTTATGATTTGAATATGTTCCTAGGCTTTCATGCACACTAAGTATTCATATGGTAGTTTTTAATCAGGTGACATACAATTTTGTGTCTTTTAAAGAAGCTCTCTGTTGACTGCAATAATACTAATAATTTATTGAGAATATTTTTTTCTTTGCCTCCAGGGTTATCACTGGGGTTTGGTACCAGCACTGCAAATTCACTGCTTCTGGTGGCCATCTTTTTGATTTTTTTATTGGATAGGACAGAGAGGAATTGAGGGAGGAGGTAAAGGTAGAGAGGGAGAGAGAAAGACAGACCCCTGCAATCCTGCTTCACCATTTGTGAGGCAACCCCCCGGCAGGTGGGGAGCCGGGGCCTTGAATCAGGATATTCTTACACAGGTCTTTGTCTTTCATACTATGTGTGCTTAACCCACTGCACCACCACCAGTATATATATTTTTTCTCCATAATCTCCACACCACCATCACTATCACCACCACCACCAACAACAACAACAACAACACTATCCTTCAGACAGAGTCTAGAGTAGTAGGACTCCAGGAAACATACAAGTGGGACATATTTATTTGTTTATTTATGAGAAGGATAGGAGGAAAGAGAGAGAGAGAGAGAGAGAAAAAGAGAGAGAGAGAGAGAGAGAGAGAGAGAGAAGGAACCAGACATCACTCAGGACCTCATGTTTAAGGATCCACTGCACCACCTCCCAGACCATGGAACATATGAGTTAGTCTAAGAGTTAAGAAAAATGAGATATAGTCTGGATCAATTTCCTACTATATTTAAAGGGGAAAAAAACAAAGAAATGCTCTTTCTCCCAAAAGAGCAAGAGACCAATTCGAAAGGACTGTGGGTAGATAAAGCACTGTGGGTAGACACTAGTTGGTTCCCCCATGGATTCAAGACTTGGTCCCCAAAGGACCCAGCATGAGGATTGTAGGAGGATGATGAGAAGATAGAAATAATGCAGCATTTCGAGTGGCTACTGAATACAGAGGAAGCTAGTAGAGCTGAGCTGCTGAAAGAGTAAAGAATCAGACAGAAACAGCCAAACTCCATTTGGGATTAGGATTGTGACTCTTAACTCCTCCAGGTACCAGCCGGGAAGCCAGTCTACAACCTCTGCAGTGACTGTTCATCATCAGACTTGATCGATTGGTCCCTCTTTTCCTTTTTATTTTTTTTCACACCCCTTATCCCCCACTTCTAATTTGAGACCAAGCAAAGAAGAATTTTTATTGGTGATTTAATAGTGATTGACATGATTATGGGATAAGGGGGGTACAATTCCCACCACCAGAGTTCTGTGTCCTATCCCCTCCATTGGAAGCTTCCCTATTCTTTATCCTTCTGGGGTTATGGGGTGCAAAAGGTGGGAAGTCTGACTTCTGTAATTGCTTCTCTGCTGGACATGGGCATTGGCAGGTGGATCCAGACCCTCATCCTGTTTTAATCTTTCCCTAGAGGAGTAGGGCTCTGGGGAGATGGGGTTCTAGGACAGATTAGTGAGGTCATCTGCCCAGAGAAATCAAGTTGGCATCATGGTAGCATCTGAATCTTGGTGGCTGAAAAGTATTAAGATGTAAACCAGAACAAACTGTTTTGTAATCAGGAAGCTAAAGGTAAAAATATAGCAGATGAAATTTGGAATTTTCATGTTGGAAGAAACTGGGAAGTCTATTTTAGGTATATTCCAACGGTCACAATGACTTTACTAATTTCTCCTGAGTCCAACAGCTAACATGCAGGTGGGCTAAAAGTATTGTTTGGGATGATGGTGTCAGAGTTGAGGATAGGACTAGAAATCTGGATCAGGGAAAAGGAAGCTCCCAAATATGGGAAAAGTGTGTAAGTACCCTTAACTGTAAACCCCATCAGTGTGACCTAGGGCCCAGGTCTACTCATATTCAGCACAGAATGTAACCTCTGAGTCCCTGTCAGTCTGAGCTCACAATCCATGGTAATAGCTAGGAACATTCTAGGCTGCACTTATTTCAATACCAGCCTTCCTAGAATAGCAGTGCGTGTTGACCCAACCTCCCTTTGGAGAGTGGGATAATTTCTACTATTGTTGTTCTACATTGAGGGCAATGTCCTGTGGAGGAGGGGTTGAAGTCTTAAGACATCAAGAGTCACAGTGGGGTCAAGTCATCAAGTGAAAGATTCCTAATCAAGGAACATCATATTATCTAATTTTTCTTATATAACAAGCCTCACCGATATTGAACAACTGGAAACAATAAGCAATTATTTGACTCATCTTTCTATGGGTTGGCTGGTTGGCTTTTGCAACTGGACTGGTACATTCACCTGCAGAATGAGTGTGGTGACTGGTGGCTGGATGATTTAGGATGACTTCACTCTTTGAATGTAGTGAGTTGTAAATTAGAGATTAACTGATGATTTATTCATGATATGCCTATGTGTTTCCCTCACTTTCCTAGTTCCCTCTCTACCCTTTAAAATAAACTACAGTTGTAGCTTGAAGACATTTATAAAATCTTAAAGATATGTACTTATCAGTTAATTTTCTCAGCAAGTATAGGGTTGCCCCTAGTAATTTAACTGACAGTCACTTTCTAACATGAATTTTCCATTTTTGTTTTACAGTTAGGACCTTACAATTCACCTAAATATGTGTATTTTTTCAAGATAAGCTTCCACCAGAGAAAGCTTCTGGGCAAGAAAATACTAACTTTAGAGTAATGTGAAGGTCTTTAAAGTATTTACTATATGAAAACTGACAATATAGTGAATTCAATGTCATCCTTATGTCATAATCACCATGCCTTTTCAGTTATATCACTGACGACAAATTCTTCCATATGCATATCTGGTAACTGTGTGTATCATACAGGAAGTACTGCAATTCAACAGACAATGCTCAACCACTATTACTAGAAGGGAATATTAGGCAATTAACAATAAACCCCTCAAGAGGGATTCCTATTCTATCACCAATATTTATTTTCTTAGGGACTTATGGTTACCTCTATCATGTTGACCTCTTTCAATTGCTACACTTCCTCTACAAATACACCCAAGTAAGAATAAAAACTCTTTTCTGGGTCTGCAGAGAACATTTGATTTAGGATATACCCATCAGAGAACCAGTGTTTTAACAGTAGCAACCTATAAAATCTTCATCTGCAGAATTCTGTCAGTACTTCCTCCTGGCTCCCCAAAACTCACACACCATGTCCACCTTCTAGTCATTATTTATAAGGGTAAGTGAATTCAAATGAAGCACAATTATGAGTCAGCCCGAAAAAAAAAAAAACAAAGAGATACAAGACAGAGCCTATTAAGTCAGATTAAAGGAAGCAGTGTTCTTTCATCCATTACCTGTCAATTTCCCCTGTATTTATTAATCAAGCACTG
Source organism: Erinaceus europaeus (assembly GCF_950295315.1). NCBI lineage: Eukaryota > Metazoa > Chordata > Mammalia > Eulipotyphla > Erinaceidae > Erinaceus > Erinaceus europaeus. The sequence goes on along the minus strand of NC_080182.1, from coordinate 8,749,364 downwards.
ATAATATTTCTGTATTCTTTTAGAATGTTTCTCTTGCTTGGGGCCCTTATACTTCTCATAAAAATAGCTGTGTTCAGTGTGCCATTCCGTAACATGACAAAGCATAAACCTGTTCAACATACCCATTCCTCATTACTCATTTCTCTAAGGAGAAAGGAGTACTGATATACATCAAGGTTAAAATCTAATAGGAACTGGGAGTCGGGCGGTAGCACAGCAGGTTAAGCGCAGGTGGTGCAAAGCGCAAGGATCCCTGTTAGAACCCGGCTCCCCACCTGCCGGGGAGTCGCTTCACAAGTGGTGAAGCAGGTCTGCAGGTGCCTATCTTTCTCTCCCCCCTCTGTCTTCCCCTCCTCTCTCCATTTCTCTCTGTCCTATCTAACAATGACAACATCAATAGCAGCAACAAAAATAACAACAACAAGGGCAACAAAAGGGAATAAATAAATATTTTTTAAAAACATAAAAAAATCTAATAGGAACTATGTCCTCCATTGCTTGGGCTTCAGTGGAGTTAGAGTGGCATTTGGATGGAGGGAAAGATGTACTAATATGTAATTTGGAGAGATGTAAAAATGTTCCTCTCAAAACTGGACCTGGAAAGAAAAAGGGGGGATTATGTACAAATGTAGACAGAAAGTTTTAGAGATGATAGTTAACCCATGTCTGCAACTCTAGGAGATCCATGGAGGTTTGCAATGAAGGGATTGAGGATTCAGAACTCTGGTGGTAGGAATGGTGTGTAATTATACCTTGTGGACCTGTTATTTTCATTTATTTATTTCCTTTTTGTTGCCCTTGTTTTTATTGTTGTTGTAGTTACTATTGTTAGTGTCGTCATTGTTGGATAGGATAGAAAGAAGTGGAGAGAGGAGGGGAAGACAGAGAGCGGGAAAAGACAGACATCTGCAGACCTGCTTCACCGCTTGTGAAGTGACTCCCCTCCAGGTGGGGAGCCCGGGGCTTGAAATGGGATCCTTATGCCAGTCCTTGGGCTTTGCACCACGTGAGCTTAACCCTGTGTGCTACTGCCTGACTCCCATTGACCTTTATTTTACACATCAATATTAAATCACTAATAAAAAAATGTTCCTCTTAGATATTAGTATTTTGTTGTTGTTGTTGTTGTTTGTTTTTGCCAGAGCACAACTCAGCTCTGCCTTATGGCAATGTGGGGGACTGAGCCTGGGATTTTGGAGCCTCGGGTGTGACGACCTGGAGTGAGAGAAGGTGAAAAGGAAGGACATTTGAAAGTATTGGTAGGTGTAGGCATGACTTAGAAGGGAAGAGAAGGCAGGACCATTGAAAACACAGGCCAGATATATAATAGTCAAGCCATAGCTATGATCCTGGGAGAACTATTACAGTTTCCAACGAAAGGAATGAGACACAGAACTCTGGTGGTAAGGACAATGTGGAATTATACCCTGTTATTTCTTAATTTTATTTTTTACATATATTTTTAATATTTTATTCATTAATTAATGAGAGGGATAGGAGGGAAGAGAAAGAACCAGAGGATCACTCTGGTACATGTGCTGCTAGGGACTGAACTCAGGACCTCATGCTTGACAGTTCAAGGTTTTATCCACTGCATCATTTTGTAAATCAATATTAAATCACTAGTGAAATTTTAAAAAGCTATATAAAAAGAACTAATAAGAAAGAGGTACAAATGAACAAAAAAAGTAATTATTCAAATTATTTAGAGCATGAATTTGTGTGCTGTCAATATGATCTGGGCTAGCTGAGTAATTTTTCTGGTCTCAGCTAAAGACTCTCTTCATGTAACTGTGGGTAGCACCAGGATTAGTTAGAACTGATTTGTCTAGGGTGGTCTCACATGGAATGGTCTTGAATTTCCCAGCAGACTAACCCAGACATATTTACATGCCCAGGGCATGCTTCCATGGCAGAAAGTAGGAGCATGGAACTCTTTTGTGTTCCAGGTTCAGAACTGGGATAGCTTTATGTTACCCAAATTCTGTTAAGGAATAAACCTTAAAATGAAGGTCAGTTCATATTGAAAGTAGTGGGAAAACAGATTTCATCCTGATATCAGAGAAGCTACAGTGTTGCATGGAGGTCTAGATATACAGAAGGAAAAACTGAAATCATTTGTGTTAATAATCTTCCAGAATTTATCTTTTGACCACAATTTGTTCTTTATTCCTTTAACTTGTAAAATGCACTCTTTTCCTTCCAAGACCTCCTTCCATCTGGAACGGAGTCCTTGATGTTGATACTTATCATCAACTGGAAGCTTTTCTTAATTGGAGGACTATGAGCTAAAAAGCCCCCAGTACACCGAAAATAAGTGTGAGACAGGGTCATGGTGATCATGTTAGATTTTTTTTTTCAGTCAGAATATTTTACCAAGAACAATTCATGGTCTAAACCTTGCACATTTCAGAGACTAAAGGAGCTCATGCTAGAACAGCAGAGCAGGAGAAGAGGAAGGTCTCACGAACAGACTATGATAGCATCAAAGCACTTCTTCTCTCTCTCTCTCTCTTTCTTTCTTTCTCTCTCTCCCTCTCTCTTTTATTCAGATATTAAATGACACCACATTTGTATTTTTGTTTGCATTGTTCTGATTCATTTCACAGTTGGATAATTATCATAGATATAATTTTTGTGTAACTTTAATTGTAAATTTCTTGTTCTGTATTTTGTTCATTCTCAATTAGTCTATTCATTGCTTTCTCTTTCTTTCTTTCTTTCTTTCTTTCTTTCTTTCTTTCTTTCTTTCTTTCTTTCTTTCTTTCAACAGAGTACTGCTCTGCTTTAGCATATGGTGGTGTAGGGGGTTGAACCTGAAACCTTAGAACCTCAGACATGAAAAATCTCTTTGCATAACCATTAGGCTATTTCCCCAGTCCTTTTCATTGATTTCTAACTATTTATTATTATTTTTTAACTAAAAAGGAATCTTTCCTTTATGAATCACTTTATTTGGGGAAATAAAGATTTACAAGAGCCTACGGTCATACATCTGAATACATCTGATCTCGTCTGATCTCAGAAGATTTATAAGACATACAAGTGGCATGTAAATACAGTTTCATCTATGTGTATGTAACATATATATTTTTTATTTTATTTATGAGGGAGAGAGAGGTAGGAACTAGAGCATTACTCTGACATATGCAGTGCTGGGGATTGAACTTGGTAATTCACACTTGAAAGTCCAACACTTTGTCTACTAAACCACTTTCCAGGTTACACAGCATAGTTTCACATTTCCCTGTGATAGCTGTCTACACACTACTCCCACCACCAACAGAAGCCTTCCTCCACCACCATGTATTGGAATTCTCACATACTCTCAGCTCCCTCCTGCCTTCCCCATGTAGAGTTCTTGGATCTGCTGTAATAGACCACAACTTGTCTAATTTTCATCCTGGGTTTTCATTTATTTTTTAATTTTTTAAGATCCACCTAGGAGTGAGGCACTTCTTACTGTTGAATTGTTTCCTTCTTTGATTTCTACAGATGCTGACAAAACAGATTCTAATTATAAGTAGCTTAGAGTCCTGTCTACAGATTATCCAAGATTTTCTGATAAATAAAACATTTGTTAATTTTTATTATAGTGCATGTAGCTTTTTTTTAAAGTCGTTGACATTTTAAAGTGCACTCTAAGTCCCAATGTTCAGTACAAGATTTTGCAAAGTGAAACATTTATATTCTGCTAATCAATAAACATTTAGGATTTTCTGTTAAATGCTAATTTTTCTGTTTTCCACTAATTCTAGATGGATTCAGTCATTTTAAAATGAGAGGTATTTAATAAATTCTCCAATTGAGTCTTTGGATATATATATATATATATATATATATATATTAAATAAAGGCTATCTTAAATCAAAATTTTCCTAATACACAAAAACCAAAGCTTTTTAACATTTAAAAAAGTGGTGGAGGGGGTTTGAAGAGTGCTACAAGTATAAAAAGTACACATTTGTGTGTGGTTTGATGAACTTCCCAGTTGAACAGATAGATCAAGAAGTAAATGACTTTCACTCCACGCCCACTTCGAGGCCATGCCTGTTTAAGACAATATAGAGTTTCTCAGACACTAAACACTACTGAGTCTTTGGATTAGATTGTCACTTGTTGGGGTGAGGTGTGTGTGTGTGTGTGTGTGTGTGTATGTGGGGGTGTCTGTGCCTTGTTACCCTTGTTCTGTACTAAGTGCCGGTAGCAACTATTTTCCCCAATGTGACAGCAAAATTGTCTCTGTAGGTATGTCTGAATATTTCCCTGGAGACAAATCATGCCTGGTTGAGAACTATTCTATTGCCTCTAGAGTGATTTAACCTTTAAATAAAACTCTACACAAATAACTGAGACACCTCACTCTTTTGTATTTTTACTTAATTCTCTGAATAATTTATCTGTGACACCTACATTTTTGCGGGTGAGTATGGACTGTGTTTTTACATTGCAGCATAAAATTCTACTGTATGAACTCATATACTCACTTGATGTTTTAAGGGCACTTTGATGACTTCTGGGTTTTGACTAACAGTGCTGAAATTCACTTGTTTATTATTAGAACTCCACACCAGACCATTAAAAAACTCATTACAAACTATAGGGGGACTAGGAAAAGATGGAAACAGGTTGTGGGTATGGATCAACCTGTCAACGCCCATGTCCAGTGAAGAAGCAATTACAAAAGCCACAACTCCTGCCTTCTGTAGCCCATAAAAATTTTTGATCCAGACTCCCAGTAGGGGAGAAGTTATAGGAGGAAGAATGTAAGAGGGCTCTGAACTCCAGTTCTATCAGGACTCATAGAGAGAAAAGGAAAAAGAGATGGACTTTTGGTTGTAATAAATTTATGTGTAGCTTAGAAAGGAAGAGCAGACAGGATCTTTAAAAAAAAAATAAAAAGGGGTGGGGGCAGATAGCATAATGGTTATGCAAAGAGATTCTCATCCCTGAGACTCTGAAGTCTCAGGTTCAATCCCCTATACCACCATAAGCCAGAGCTGAGCAGTGCTCTGGTAAAAAATAAATAAATAAATAAATAATAAAAAAAGTAAACCTTCCAGACACGAAGTTGCAGATGCGACCATGATTCCACCCTGATGATCTCACCAATGTGTCCTGGAGCCTCACCTCTCCAGAGCCCTGTCCCACTAGAGAAAGATAGAAATAGGCTGGGGGAATAGATCCACCTGCCAATGCCCTATTCCAGTGGAGAAGCAATTACAGAAGCCAGAATTACTACCATTGTACCCCAAAACACAACTCTGAACCATAATTCCAGTTGGGGAGAAGTGATAGGAGGAAGAGGATAAGAGGACTCTGAACTCCAGCTCTATCAGTTCCCAGAGAGAGGGGATGAAAAAGAGAAATATTTAGATATAGTAATGAGGTGATATGTGGCTTGGAGGGGAAGAGAGGACCAGACCTGGAAGAAAAAAGAAGCAATTATGTACAGATGTAGACAGATGTTGTAGAAATGACAATTAACCCATTACTGCAACCTTAGGAGAACTGCAGTGGTTTGTAGTGTAGAGACTTGGGATTCAGAACTCTGGTGGTGGGAATGGTGTGAAATTATAGTCCTGTTGACATGTAATTTTGTAAATCAGGACCATTTAAAAAATGGGCAAAAATATAGATGGACAGATAATTACAGAAGTAATGGTCAGCCCATACCTGTGACCTTGGGAGAACCACTGCAATTTCCAGTGGAGGGAATTGGGACTCAGAACTCTGGTGGTGGGAATGATGTGGACTTGTGTCCCTATGGTGGTGTAATTTTGTAAACCAATATTAAATAACTAATAAAAATTTTTGAAGAGAAAAAAGGCAATTATGTACAAATATAGACAGATAGTTGTAGAAATAATATTCAACCCATATCTGCAGCTTTTAGGAAAACTGCTGTAGCTTTTAATAGAGAGATTGGGGACACGGATCTCTGATGGTGGGAACAGTATGGAATTATCCCCCATTGACATGTAAGCTTGTATATCAATATTCAATCACTAATAGAAAAAATATATTCAATCACTAATAGAAAAAATAGGTCAGGGAGCTTATTTCTGGGTTCAATTCTTTCCCCCCCCCCAGGGTTATTGCTGGGCTCGGTGCCTGCATCATGAATCCACCGCTCCTGGAGGCCATTTTCCCCCCTTTTTTGTTGCCGCCTCGTTGCAGTTATTATTGCCATTGTTGATGTTGCTTTGTTGTTGGATAGGACAGAGAGAAATGGAGAGAGGAGGGGAAGACAGAGAGAGAGGGGGAGAGAAAGATATACACCTGCAGACCTGCTTCACCGCCCGTGAAGCGACTCCCCTGCAGGTGGGGAGCCAGGGGCTGGAACCTGGATCCTTACAACCGTCCCTGCGCTTTGCGCCACGTGCGCTTAACCCATTGCGCCACCGCCCGACCCCCTTTGGGCTCAATTCTATTCCACTGGTCAGTGTGTCTATTTATGTTCCAGTACTAAGCTGTTTCAATTACAGTGTTTAGTATGGTTTAATTTTATTCCTTCACAAATTCAATCCAATTTTCCCAATCACCTGTTGAAGAGACTGTTATTTCTCCATTTAGTGTTTTAGGGTCCTTGGCAAAAAAATAAAATACACATATGTGGGAGCTTATTTCTTCATCACCATTGTTCTCTAGAATATCTTTGGTTCTTATTTTTGATACTTAATATTCAATTAAGTGAACTATAGCTTTAGTATAACTGGCACAATCTTAGTGACTTGTTCATTATTCTTATTCTCAAACTTCCAAGAAGCTCACTTCTCTTCCTTAATGTAATTTTGCTTTAGATTTAGATTTAGTTCTAATTCATTAAATTATCCAAGTGATTATGTTTTGAAGGGGTCAGGTGCTACCACACACCTGGTTCAAGCCTCTGGTTCACACGTACAGGAGGTAAGTTCCATGAGTGTGAAGCTGTGAAGGAAGCAGTGGGAAAACAGATTTCATCCTGATATCAGAGAAACTACAGTGTTGCATGGAGGTCTAGATACACAGAAGGAAAAACTGAAATCATTTGTGTTAATAATCTTCCAGAACTCTCTCTCCCTCTCTTTCTCCCTCTCCCTCTCCCCCTTCCTCCCCCCTTTCTTTCCTGACACTGTCCCTCTCAATTTATCTCTGTCTTTATATTTTAAAATAATATGGTAAAAATGGCTACTGGAAGGAGGGAATTCAATGTTCACTGAGCCTCAGTTTGATAGCCTTAATGGCAAAAACAAACAAAACAGGGACAAACCAAACGCAAACAGTGATTATGCTTTGAGTTAACCTTCCAACAAATGCTATACTATAATTACAAGTTATAAATATAAAATATGTTCCAACATAGAAATGTTTCTACATTTTCTATTAATTAATTCTATAGGGGAAAAGTCTTTTAATTTGTAGTGACATGCATATATCTACTACTTAATCATTGCAATAAAACCCAGTTTGATTTCCAGAAAATTTTAGATGGCACTTATAAAAATTATACTTCAACTGCTTTGTTATGAAGTTTTTTTTTTATTTTTTAAACATATATATATTTATTTATTTCGCTTTTGTTGCCCTTGTTGTTTTTCATTGTTGTTGTAGTTGTTGATGATGTCGTCGTTGTTAGGACAGAGAGAAATGGAGAGAGGAGAGGAAGACAGAGATGGGGAGAGAAAGACAGACACCTGCAGACCTGCTTCACCGCCTGTGAAGTGACTCCCCTGCAGGTGGGGAGCCGGCTGCAACCGGGATCCTTACGCCGGTCCTTGCGCTTTGCGCCACGTGCGTTTGACCCGCTGCGCTACCGCCCGACTCCCTGTTATGAAGTTTTTAAGTACCACGACTATTAAAAAGGCAAGTAACAAAGCAAAGAAAAACAAATCTCACACAAACTTTTTAATTCTTTTTAATGTCCAGTAGGACCAGGCCATCCTCTGCAATACCAGGCCCCCAATCCACTTCTGTCAGTTAGCCAGTTAGAGAACAAGGAGACACTGAGTCAATGAATGTCAGATCCTTCATATTTAAGAGCCAACCATTAATTTCCATTTGTTGTCCAACATTTTTCATCGTATTTAATCATCACATGTTAAATTAACCCAGAAAAAAATGCACAAGACTTTCCATTCAACTCCTTCCCATTAATCTGTCTCCAAAATCTTTCTCTGAAAAGGGTTTGTAGTGGATTATCACATGATAACTAAAGTGTTTTTTTCTCCTTTTAATTCTTATTTACTTGTTAGTGAACCCAAGTACTATAAATTATTGTTTAAATAAATATGTTTATAATGTAAAGGAAACTATATAGCTTTTAATTTTATTTTTAATATAATTTTATTAGTGATTTAATATTGGTTTACAAAATTACAAGATGATAGGGGTACAACTTCACACCGTTCCCACCACCAGAGTTCCAAATTCCCAGTCCCTCCATTGGAAGCTATAGCAGTTCTCCTAATGTTGCAGATATAGGTTGAATATTATTTCTACAACTCTCTGTCTATATTTGTATATATGGACATTTTAAGGTCCATCTTCTCTTTCTTTCCAAGTGACACATCCACCTGTTACTACATCCAAATGTCCCTCCCTTTTTCCTCTTCTCTCTCTGGGTCCTGATGGAGTTGGAGTTCAGAGCCCTCTGGTCACCTTCCCCCTATCATTTCTTTCTCCCCTACTGGGAGTATGGATCAAAATTCTTTTAGGGGTACAGAAGGTGGGAATTGTGGCTTCTGTAATTGCTTTTCCGCTGGACATGGGCACTGACAAGTCGATCCATACCCCTAGCTATCTGGCTATTTATAAAGCAAAATGTGTATATAATCTTCCCTACAGCATTTTCTAAACACACATACCTGTATACTTTGATGTACATACTCACAATTAGAAGTGCATATGTAGCAAATATATGACATATTCATACTTGTTGTATACAAATGCAAATACTCATATACATGTGTACATGCATATATACAGTACAAAGTAATCAATAGTTGACTGGACTCTGCGACTACTCTGCTTAGATTTAAATTCCAGATCGATGCCATGGGAGATGCAAATTAACCTTTGAGTGCTTCAGATTCCTCATCCTAAAACTAGACTAATATTTGTACCTATTTAATAGGGTTATTTAAGGACTAGATAAGTGAATATATATATATATATATGTATATATATATATATATATATGCACAAAGCTTAGTACTTATACCAAAGTAAACATGAAGTGAATATCTGCCTGTAAAATTTCTATATGTTTGTTTGTATATCACTAGTGTAAATAATTACCCTCTTCTGTGTTTATTTTACACATTAGAATTTTTGTATATAAGGTTTTTTTTTTTTACGTGAAATACACTTAAAATTCAGGAAATTACTTAAATCTATTCTTCCAGGCAAACTGCATCTAATTTCGGCCTCATGTATTTTTCCAGGGTAGTCTGGTTCTTACCTTGTTTTCTATTTCAAACTCCTCAAAATCTTTTAATCTATTCTTCTCTTGAATCCTCCTAAGTTTTCCACATCTCTGGAGCTGCCAAGCCCCAAAGTGTCCATTGTGTTCTAACTGAGACATTATCGTGCTCTTGTGAAACTTTCTGCAGGGCTATGATTACTACCAGTGCTGAACTTAGCTCCACCTCCCTATCTTACCCCAGGGTGCCTTGTATTTGGCTCTGCCTAGAATGTGCAGCCTTGCCCTGGTTCTAGCACCCATGATTATAGAACAGTGGTTGTCCATCTGATTGCACATTAAAATCACAGAGGAGCTTTTAAAAAAACACTAAGGCCTTGGCTCATCTACAGCAATTAAATCAAAATCTCAGGGGACGTGACTGCACTCTGCTGTTTCTTAAAAGCTCTTGTGTGAGTCAGAAGTGCAGGCATAATTAACAACTGGTACCTTATTGAGAGGGCATCACCATCAAACGTTGAGGAATGCCATCTGATCCAAAGCCCCGCTCCAGAAGTCCTTATTACAACTTTGCTGCAGGTAGCTTGCTTGGAGTGTGGATTCCTCATTGAATGTGGGGGACAGAATCTTTCCAATTTCTTCTCAAACTAAGTCGGTGGGATATTGTTTTCCGGCTACACGCCATGCCTTATCACCATTTTCATCTAGGAAACAAAACATATCTACAAGGTGAGGCTGGAAATTGTGTTTTAGAGTGATATCTCCAGCTTTTCTTCTATCCTCACATCCTTGATGGGCAGTTTTCTGATGAACGATGAACAACATGATCCTGCTATACTAGCCAGAGGAGGCTCAGTGTCTCACTGCCATTCTATTTGGAGAAGTGTTCACAAATAAGTGTTAGTGTCAGTGACATGACTATGGAACTATTTTAAGCTATTATCAAAGTAAAGAGTTTGCCTGACTTCCTTGGGCAGAGGACCACCCCCATGTATCCTGGAGCCCCACCTCTCCAGATCCCTGCCCCACTAGGGAAAGAGGGAGACAGGCTGGAGGTATGGATCCACCTGTCAATGCCCATGTTCAGCAGGGAAGCAATGACAGAAGCCAGACCTTCCACCTTATGCATCCCACAATGACCCCTGGGTCCATATTCCCAGAGGGATAAAGAATAGGGAAGATATCAAGGGAGGGGATGGGAGATGGAGCTCTGGGGATGGGCATTGTGTGGAAATGTACCCCTCTTATCCTATAGTCTTGTCAATATTTCCATTTTTTAAGTAAATATTTTTAAAAAGAAAAAAATGAGAAACACCTTGCTCTGTATGGTTGTAGATACTATTGAGGTCAATATAATGTCAGTGAGATGACAAACTATAAACAGATGAATAAACAGAGGATTGGAGGGGTCTGCAGTAAATATTATGGAGGGGAAAAAAAGGTGAAATGTACCTTTATTTAATGAATTTAGCAGGAAAGAAAAACCTCCATAAAAATGTGGTGTTCAAGTAGAAGGAGACCTGAAGGAAGTGAGAAGGCAAGTCTTTGGGAAAGTGGCCCCAGCAGTCACAAAAGCCCTTGTGAAGGGGCCTGCTACATGCGTGTTTAAAGACTATGAGTAGGCCGTAGAGTTTGTGTGGGGATGGAGGGATGAGTTAGAATGATAGCAGAGACTTCAGCGTCTGTAGGGCCTCGTGGAGTTTCTGGAGCTTTGCAAGACCTCTATAGGGGTCTCTGGTGCAATGAGAATCACTGGAGTATCCTAAAACCAAAGAATAGTGAGACTGACTATGAAAGAATCACTTCATCCACTCTGCAAAGTGTGGACTGTTCTAAAGGGAAGCTGTCATAGGCAGGAAGCTTATTAGATGGTCGCTATAATTTAATTTAGAATTTTATGTACATAGAAATCACCTATAGAACTTGCTAAAAGGAAAAATTTTGATATTGTGAAGTTGGGTGGGGGTCTAAATATCTCCATTTCTAAGAAGGCCTGATGTTAATGTTACAGGGTTCTTGTACTTTAGTGTAGGAGACACTGAAACCAAAATGAAAAAGTTGAAAGGAAAACACTAAAAAGAAGTTGCCTGCCCATTGACATTGGGAATATAAAGTAGTAGTGTTGCTGGGCATCAGAGGAAGATATTTTAGATAGAATGTATTAGGGGTGGGCTATCAGTGGGCTATGAATAAGGTTCACAAGGTGCATCCATCTTCCACTCAAATTAAGAGAGAAGAAGCCAGGGGAATTCTCCACTAACTCAATAAGTGCCAGGTGTAGGAAAGAAAATGTTGACTGAGGTCTACATTCAAAGGGCAAGACATAGAGTGATTAGCTGCTATCTGAGAATCTGAAGTGTCTGCTTAGTAATCAGGTTGTTCACAGAATTTGTCAAGGCAAAGAAAATGTTACAGATCTGAAACCAGGTGGTAGACAGGAGAGACAGAAGGGGAAAAAAGCTGGAGAAGACTCACTTTAAGTGTAGAAAAGAGCACCTTTAAATTTGGAATCTAGATTATTGTTCTATGAGACTACATTTATATTTTCTCAGTTGATTTGTTTTGTTTTTCAATTACCACCGGATGTTTTATTAATGATAGGTCATCAAGAAATAATTCCTTTTCATCTAGGGGCAAAGATTTTTTCTTCCACTTAGAGAGAAAGTAAGAAACCAAGTGAAATCCCTTAAAGGGAGGTCATTTTTCTGTTCATTCAATATTTTGATGGTAAGTGAAATTGAGAGAGAGGAGGAAAGACAACCTTAGATCCATATATATGCTCCAATTTCTCCTTTAATAATATTGCCATAGAGTTCCTTTGTCTGACTCCATGAATAATATGAGATTCTTTGCTAAGTGCTAATTCTTTCAGAGATCTTGGACTACTTATTATTGCTACACTGCTCCTGTAGTCAGCCTCACTGTGTCTGTACTTATATTGGATATAGGTCAAAGACCTTCATTTACATGCTAATTCCACTAATTTTGGATACTTACAGGCAAAGACAGTAGCAGTCATTCCCAAGTCTTCTAGCAGCTAATAGTACCAACAAATATTTTCATATTCTGATGCACATCATGCAAAAGCAGTATGTAATACTGTATCCTGTACTGTCATTTACACCCAAGGAGGCTAAGGACTTGGAGACCTAAAGAAACACAGTTGACTTCAGTAGGATACCAACCATCTTGCATAGCTTCCCTGATCAACTAGTTAAAACAACCATAACAGTTGCTTTGACTACTGTTATTTAACATAGTCCTTGAGGGCCACACCACTGCAATCGGTCAAGAAAGAGATATCAAAGGTATACACACTCGGAAAGAAAAATCAAACTATCACTTTTTGCGGAGGACAGGATAACATATCTAGAAAACTCCAAAGACTCCACCAACAAACTTCTGGAAATAATAAATCTAACAAATTATCAGGATAAAGAATCTATACACATAAGTCTGTGATATTTGTGTATACAAACAAGGAGTCAGAGAAAAGGGAAATAAAAGACCGAACCCCATTTACAATTGAACCCCAAAAGATAAAATACCTTAGGGTGAGTCTCACAAAGGAAGTAAACAAATCTTTACAATGTAAACTATAGGACATTGTTAAAAGAAATAATAACACAGGGGAATGGAATAATATTCATTGTTCCTGGAATGGAAGAATAAACATTATTAAAGTGTCTATCCTACCAAAAGAAATCTACAATTTCAGTGGTGTGTCAATCAAGAATCTAATGGCATTTTCAATAGCTGGGCTGTATTCCATTGTGTGTATGTACCAGAATTTTTTTTCAAATTTCTTTATTTGGGGATTAATGTTTTACAGTTGACAATAAATACAACAGTTTGTACATGCATAACATTTCCCAGTTTTCCATTTAACAATACAGCCCCCACCAGGTCCTCCTCTGCCATCATGTTCCAGGACCTGAACCCTCCCCCCGCTCAACTCAGAGTCTTTTACTTTGCAACACACCAACTCCAGTCCAAGTTCTGATTAGTGTTTTCTCTTCTGATCTTGTTTTTCAACTACTCCTATGAGTGAGATAATCCTATATCCATCCTTCTCTTTCTGACTTATTTCACTCAACATGATCCCTTCAAGCTCCATCATACCACAACTTTTTTTTTTAACCACTCCTTTGACAATGGGTGTCTGGGTTGCTTCTATGTTTGGGCTATTATGAATAATAATTCTTCTATGAACATAGATGTATATAAATCTCTTCAGATGTGTATTTTCATTTTCTCCGCATATATTACCAAGGAGAGGGATTGCTAGGCAGAAGGATGGGTCCAAGTCTAGTGTTCTGAGGAATTTTCAAGCTGTCTTCCAAGGGAGTTGAACCAGTTTATATTCCCATCAACAATGTAAAAGTGTTCCCCTTTCCCGGAATCTTCTCCAGCACTTGCTGTATCTATTTTTTCCCTGATGTATGACATTCTCACAGATGTGGAGTGATATCTTCATGTTGAATTTATTTAAACTTCTCTGATAATTAGTGACTTTGAAGATATTTTCATGTCTGTTGACCATCTGGATATCTTCTTTGGTGGAAATTCTGTCCATATCTTTTCTCTATTCTTTAAATGAGATTTTTAAATTTTTATTTCTTTCCTTTCTTCCTTCTTTCTTCTTCTATTTCTCTCTTTCTCTCTTTCTTTCTTTCTTTCTTTCTTTCTTTCTTTCTTTCTTTCTTTCTTTTTGTCTAGAGCTAGACAGAAATTGAGAAGGGAAGGGGAGATAGGGAAAGAAACAGAGAGACACCTGCAGCCCTACTTCACCACTTGTGAAGCTTTCCCCCTGCATGTGGGGACCAGGGGCTTGATCCAGGGTCCTTGTGCGCTGTAATGTGTGCACTTAACCAGGTGCACCACTGCCTGGCCCCCTGGCTTTTTTGTTGTTGTTACTGACTTTTGTGATATTATATATATTTAGTTGACAGCAGTGTTATTGCTCTCAGTAACCATTTCTTTCTATCTTATTTATCAGAACAGAGAAATTGAGAAAGGGGGGAGGCATACAGAGGGAGAAAGAAAGACACCTACAGACCTGCTTCACTGCTCATGATGTGTCCTCCTGCAGGTGGGGAATGGGGAATGAGGCCTGGTCCTTGAGCATTCAGCTGGATGCACCACTGTCTGGCCCCCTATATTTTTTTTATTAGCCTTTTGTCTTGTGTATGGTATATGAAGATTTTCTCCCATCCACTAGGGTATCTTTCATTTTGGTGATGGATCCTTTCACATACAAAAAAAAAATAGAAGCTTCTCAATTTGATGTAGTCCTTTTGGTTTATTTTTTTTTTTTTATTGCCTTTCAGGGTTCTTGATGAGGTTTGGTGCCTGCACAATGACTCTACCACCGTTCCTGGTGTGTGTGTGTGTGTGTATGTGTGTGTGTGTGTTTGGTAGACACAAACAGAAACTGAGAAGGAATAAGGAGGAGGAGGAGATAGAGAGAAAGAGAGAGAGAGACAGCTGCTGTACTTCTTCACAACTTATGAAGATTCCTCCCTGCACCAGTCTTAGTACTTGGTAATGAGGGCACTCTACCTGGTGTGCTAGCACCCCCTCCAGCTACCCATTGGTTTGTTTTTGTTTTCTTTGTTATTGGATTTGATTCTTCAAAGACATTTCTTTTCCCCCCTTTTATTTATTTATTTTAATTGCCACCAGGATTATCACTGGAGATCAGTGCCAGCACTATGAATTCACTGTTCCTGGTAGCCATTTTTTTCCTTTCTCTTTTATTATTTTACAGAACAGATAGAAATTGAGAAGGGAGGGGAGATACAGAGAGATAGCGGGAGGTAAAAAGAGAAAGATAGACACCTGTAGACCTGCTCCACGACTTATGAAGTGCCCCCCTTCAGGTGGGGTGCCGTCGTTTGAACTTGAATCCTTGAGCATGATGATATGTGCACTTACCCAGGTGCACCACCGCCTGACCCCCTTATAGACATTTCTGAAGCAGGCACAATGGACTATTATGCCAGTGTTCTCTTCTATATATTTAGTAGTTTCTGGTCTCACATTCAAATTCAGGCATGGAGCCCCAGTGAAAACCCTGGAAGCAAAAAAAAAAAAATCTGGAAGAAGGTTTGCAGGTGTCCACTTGGAGTTGACTTGTGCATGAGGTTATGAAGTCTTCCTGTTTCAATCTTCTGCATGTTTCAAATCAGTTATCCCAGATCATTTGTTGAAAAGACTTTGCTTTCTCCACTTAGTGTGTTAGACCCCTTGTCAAAAATTAGCTGTCTTTAGGTATAAGAGGGCTTTTACTTCTTTCATTGTAATGATTTCCTAGTCTCTCACTGCACACCTGGCCTCTGTAGACTTTCAGTCAAACACTCCATTCTGATATTAAAACTAAACAAGACTTTTTTTGTCTCTAACTAGAGTTGGGAAATTGTTGAAGTGACCTGGTGAGTTTCTTACCTCTATACCAATGGGTGTGGTCAAAGGGTAAAAAAGAGATTGACTCAGTGTGGACCATATTTCTGGTTTGTGATCAGAGGTGCAAAGTCTTTTTTTCTCTTTATCTATTTATTTGCTTATTACTTTACAATGACCCATATACTCTCCTCTTTCTTTTGCAAGTCATTTTGTCTGTGTTTTTGTTATTGATGTTCCTGCTTTTTGTTCAGTTCTTAAACTGAGCATTTTTCACTGGGCTTATTCTTTACCTAAGAATAATGTGGGGTCTGTGAGATAGCATAATGATTACACAAAAGGCTTTAATGCCTGAGCCTGTCTATACACACAGGGTCTCAGGTTCAATCCCTACTATAGCCATAGGCCAGGAAAAAGAGGAAGGATTGGGGGTGGAAGAGGTGAGGGGGAGAAGAATGGATTGATTATTCCTAATGATGCTTTCTCTGCCTGGATATTAAAGGTTGGTAGTCTTTTAAATTTTCTCCAATTATTTGTATATTGTTTGGTGAGTCTGAGGGGTGTGTACGTGTGTGTATAGAAAGAGCTCATGTGTAGAAGAAAGCAACTGATATTATCTTTGAGCACTTTTCAGTGAGTGAATAATCCAGCAGATTAGAAAGCAGCGGCTATCAGTGGGTGGAAATTATGTGTAGTTTCACTGTAGGCCTCAGTGAAGCAGTCAAAGACCAGTACAGCTGGCTTGTGGGCTCTTCAAAACCGTTTAAATACCGTAACAGCTTAATTGAGGTGTAATTGACTCACTATAACATTTACGCATTTTAAGTTGACAAGGATTTTAGTAAACTGATGGGAGTTGTGCAAACATCATCACAATCCAGTCGGAGACTATTCCTATCATCTCTAAATCCACCCTTCTGTTTGCAAACATAACCTGTTTCCATCCACCAGCCTTGACCAACACTAATCTACTTTCTGTCTATATAAATTTGTCATTTC
This sequence comes from Erinaceus europaeus, assembly GCF_950295315.1. NCBI lineage: Eukaryota > Metazoa > Chordata > Mammalia > Eulipotyphla > Erinaceidae > Erinaceus > Erinaceus europaeus. The sequence goes on along the minus strand of NC_080182.1, from coordinate 8,732,560 downwards.
TGGACATTTCAAGTAAATAGAATCAGAATATGTGGTCTTTTGTACTTGGTTTCTCTGAACACAATGTGTTTGAGGTTTATTCATGTGATAGCCAATCTCATTTTTACTAGTGTTTATTATACCCTGGTGTGGTTTTAATGGCCATATATATTTTTTAAACTCAGTGACATGCATTATGTGACAGAGACTATTGTTTTGATTTGTAGGGAGAATAGAATATGCTAAATTGAGATAAATCTAGATAATGGCCATTGACATGGTTCAAAAACATCATTCTTCCTTTAACCTTAATAGATTTTGACACTTCCTGTACCAAAAAAAAATTATATTGGCTCCTGGACAAAATCATTTGGCCAGAACAAATACACTTATATGCCAATGTAGCTGTCATGGGCAGAGATAGGGGACAGGAAGAGAAGAATGACAAGAGATATGTACAATTCTTAGACTGACATCTCTTAAACACACACACACACACACACACACACACACACACACACCAGCTATACACAGAAAAGACACATGCTTGAAAAAGCAGTGAGTGCCCACCTAGTGAAACCAAACAAGCACTCAAAAGCATTGACTGTCTTTCAGAGTCAACTTATGCATTCTGAACGCACAGCACCTTTATCTCACTCCAGCTAAAATACTGGTGATGTATTCTTTCTCTTTCAAAATTGTTAAAAACAAGAAAATAGTACTCTTCCTGCAGTTAGTGAAGTTCAGATATTTACAAGTAATAAGCTTTATGTACTACTAATCTGAAAAAGCATAAACTTTGACCAAGAAAACTATAATAAAATACCAAAATAATAATACAATAACTTATATTAATCATCACCCTTGCTTGTTGTTTATATGTTTTGAAATCCCAGGGGCCATAGTTATGTTTTTTAAAAATCTGGCGGGAGGGCAGGCAGTAACAGAGCTGGTTAAATGCTCATGGCACTAAACCAAGAACCGGCATAAGGATCTTAATTTGAGTGTCTCTAGCTCATCACCTGTAGGAGGGTCGCTTCATAGGCGGTGAAGCAGGTCTTCGGGTGTCTATCTCTGCCCCTCTCTGTCTTCCCCTCTTCTCTCAATTTCTCTCTGTCCTATCCAACAACAACAACAATAGCAATAACAACAAGGGCAACAAAATGGAAAAAATGGCCTCCAGGAGCAGTGGATTCGTAGTGCAGGCACTGAGCCCCAGCGATAACCCTGAGCCAAAAAAAAAAAAAAAAAAATCTGGAAGAAGGTCTGCAGGTGTCTATCTTTCTCCCTCTCTATCTCCTCTTCCCCCTTTCGATTTTTCTCTGTCCTGTATATATATTCTTTTACCTCTTTATATCATTTGTCATCTTTCTGTTTTCAGATTTTGAGTTGCAACGTTTTATATGCTCTTTCACTTAAAATCCCTCCTTCTGGGACATTTAGATTGTTTTCAGTTTCTGAACAGTATTTTCTTCCCTTTTCATCAATAGTTAACTTGTTTTCAATTTTCAGAACCAAAGTTCTAATTAGCATCTTTGTTGTACTGCAGAGTATTTCTTTGGAATAGATTCCCAGTGGTTGAATAAGGAAAATTCCAAGTTAAAATCTTGATAGATATTATCAAATTTTCTCCTTTAAAAAATATTACTATATACTCTCATTCATAAGTGGGAATTAAGAAGTAAGGACACGGGCTGGGAAGTAGCATTCCTGGCTGAGCATACATTACCATGCTTAAGGACCCAGGTTCTAGCCCCTGCTCTCTACTTCCCTCTCTATCTACCCCTCCATATCAATTTCTCTCTGTCCTATCAAATAAAATAGAAAAAAAGGACAAAATGTCTGTCAGGAGCAGTAGTGCTGGCACTGAGCCCCAATGATAACCCTGGAGGCAGTAAGAAATAAAATAAAATAAAATAAAATAAAGTAGAAGGACAGTAAGGGGAAACATATGGTGAAACTTAGACAGGATGTGGTATATGGAACCAAAGCAAAGGACTCTGAAGAAGGAGGGAGAAGAGTGGATAGAGGAGTGTGTGTGTGTGTGTGTGTGTGTGTGTGTGTGTGTGTGTGTATCCTGGGGCATAATGATGTAAGAAGACCAAGGCTGGGGGAGAGTGCATCTTGTACATATGTGACAACAGCTATACTGGAAACCATTAACCCTGTCTCCCAATAAAGTGGGAAGATGTGTTACATCATCAAAAAGTATTTATTTGCTTACTTACAGTCCCACCTATAAGTGAGATCATGCGGCTACATCAAACTGAAGAGCAAAAAAGAATCATCACCAAAATAGAGAGACTTTCCAGGGGTGGGAAAAATTCTCTAAATGCCAGACATAAGACAAAAAGCTAATAAACAAAATATATAAATAACTCACTAAAGTTAGCAATTTAAAAAAATCTATTGAAAAAGTGGAGGGGAGGGGAGGGGAGGACATGAACATAATCTTCTCAAAAGAAAGATCCAAAGGGCCAACAGATATGAAAAAACGGTCAAAGTCACTGATGTTTTGCTGTTTTAATTTTTGATGTCCTTGCATTCTTCTCTTTGACAATTAATGATTTAATTTTACAGTAATTCAGTTTTATATGTAATATGAGGGGACACTATGGTTTATATTTGCTTTCATTTGTCCTAATAACACTCCTTTCTCATGGACCTGAATCGCCACCGTTACATTATGTATGAAGTGGCAAACTCTTTTGGGCATGTGTGATTCCTTAAGTATTTTTCTATTTCTATTAAAATCCAACCCTGCAATGCAAATAAAGACAACATTGAGATACCACCTCACCCCTGTGAGAATGGCAGACATCAAAAAGGACAGCAGCAACAAATGCTGGAGAGGCTGTGGGGACAGAGGAACCCTTCTGCACTGCTGGTGGGAATGTAAATTGGTCCAGCCTCTCTGGAGAGCAGTCTGGAGAACTCTCACAAGGCTGGACATAGACTTTCCATATGACCCAGCAATTCCTCTCCAAGGACACCATAACACCCAATGAAGAAGATGTGTGTACACCTATGTTCATAGCAGCACAATTTGTAGTAGCTAAAACCTGGAAGGAAACCAGGTGCCCAACAACAGATGAGTGGCTGAGAAAGCTGTGGTGTATTTACACAATGGAATACTACTCAGCCATTGAGAACAATGAACCCACCTTCTCTGACCCACCTTGGATGGAGCTAGAAGGAATTGTGCTAAGTGAAATAAGTCAGAAAGACAAAGATGAAAATGGAATGATCCCAATCATAAACAGAAGTTGAGAAATAAGAACAGAAAGGGAAACTCAAAGCAAGTTCTGACTGAGTTTGGAGTAGGGCACCAAAGTAAAAAATCTCTGGGTGGAGGGTGAGAGTAGATGTTCAGCTTCACTGAGGGGTGGGACCCAAACAGTCCTTTGGTGGTGGGAATGGTGTTGATGTACACTCCTATTAAGTTGTAGTCTCATAAATCACTATTTAAGTAATATGAAAGGGGAAAAACTGATAGAATGTCTCAAACCTTTTAATGCACAGATTATAGGCTGAGTATATGTTCCTTCAATCTAAGAACTTGATACTTCAAACGTGTGACCAGACTGAATTTTCACAGTGGTCTCAAATTATTAATACATTTCTAATAATGACTTGTTCTTTGAAATGTTGACTCTTCTAAAAGCTTAGACCAGGGAGAGCAGAAGCAACCGGTGGTGTTATTTTATAAGACACAGCTATACATAAATAATGTCAAAGGGCATAAATTAAGGTGATGTCGTGTATGATACAGCAAATCCTAACAATGGGATTTTCAAAGTTAACCCAATTGCCAAATAATTTGATTATTTGGCTTTATATGTTAACTCTTCCAGCCACCAGGTTCTAGATGCTACTATGATGCAAATCTGACTTTCCTGGGCAGATGACCCCACCATGTGTCCTAGAGCCTCACTTCCCCAGATCCCTGCCCCACTAGGGAAAGAGAAAGAAAGAGGCTGGGAATACAGATCCACCTGCCAATGCCCATGACCAGTGGGGAAGCAATTACAGAAGCCAGATCTTCCACCTTCTGCATCCCACAATGACCTTGGGTCCATACTCCCAGAGGGATAAAGAATGGGAAAGCTATCAGGATGAGATACCAAGTTCTGGTGGTGGGAGTTGAGTGGAGTTGTACCCTTCTTAGACTATGGTTTTTGTCAATGTTTACTTTTTATAAATAAAAATTTAAAAAATAATTCAACCCTGCTTTAATATTAATTTATAGTATATTTTGATATTAGGCAAAGTTATTCAATTTCTTTTTTTTTCTTTTTTTACAAAAGAAGTCAGACACAGAAGGACATATTCTGTATCATTCCATTTATTTGAAATGTTCACAGTAGCCAAATTCATAAAGACAGAAAATAATTACTGGTTACTAGGGACAGGTGGGAGGGCAAATATGGGACAACTCTGGATAGGTCTGGGGTTCCTTACTGGGTCCATGAAAATGTTCAGCTAGTCTATGCCTGCTTTTGTCAACATGCTAAAAACACTGAATTATGCACTTTATTAAAAAACTAACTTGAATTTGATAGGACAGAGAGGAATGAGAAGGAAGGAGGGGAGAGAGGGGGAGGGGGGAGAGGGAGAGGGAGAGAGAGATAAACACTTGCAGCACTGCTTCACCAGTTTTGAAGCTTTCCTACTTACAGGTGGGGACTGAAAGCTAGAACACAGGTCTTTGAGCATGGTAAGACATACACTTAACCAGGTGCACCACCACCCACCACCTCGAACCCAGGTCTTTGAGCATAGTAATATGTGCGCTTAACCAGGTGTGCCACCACTGGGTCGTGAATTGTACACTTGAAAAAGATGTGTGTGTGTGTGTGTGTGTGTGTGTGTGTGTGTGTGTGTGAATTATCTCAACAAAGCTAGTATTTTAAAATAAAACTGAATACAGGTACAGCGTCACAAATGATTTCCTGGTTGGTAAAGTTTCATCCTGGTCCTTTGTCTCTGAACCCCCATACTTTTGGAAAGGAAAGTGTGTAACTTTGAGGCATGTCTGAGATCTCTTTCAAAATTAGGTTGAGAGTGTTGAGGTTGAGAGTATGCCTGGAAGGATTTTGCCTGGTATTTAGGTATGTAGTTTAGGAAAACAGAAAGTTGCCTTATTTCACAGAATACTCATGAAAGTCAAGGAAGATTGCTAAAAGCTACTTACATTCTAGAGAATGTAAATAAAATAACATTTTTTTAAATTGCAGCAACTGATCATGTGCTCTAGAGGACAGAAGCGTGGTTTCGGTTTAACAAATTTATTCAACAACTGTGATGTTCCTGGGCATGGTATTGAAACAACCTGTTCCGATGAACCAGGTTATCTGATAATAGAAGCTATAAAATTGAAAGTTATGAAATTGTAGTCTGTGTTTCCATAGTGACCAGTTTCTGTCATTTTTAGATGCCCGAGGACCTTTCTCAAATATGCCTGTTGCAAAAATTGTGTTTATCATCAACCCCGCTAGTGCACAGCTTTATTTGGGTTCTGTGCTCCATGAATATACTCGTGTATGTATCCCAGCTTGATGCCACTGTAGTCGGGACCTTGTCAAAGGCTTTATCCTACTGGTGTGTCCTGGACTCTGGCTGTTGACTGCATCAACTGAGGAGTTTGAAGAACTGCAGGATCTGGGAAGATAGTATGCTGGAGGCCGCAGAGGCTGTTCAACCCCAACAGCACTGTATGTCAGAGCTGAACAATGTTCTTCCCTTCCTCCAAAAATACAGTTTGGGGAGGCTGATGTCTGGCTTGGTGATAACTACATAAAAATAAATGCTGACAGATTTGTCAATTCATGTCAACCCCACTTTCCTCTCCCATTTCCACCCACCTCCTTTATATGATCTCCATTATTGCTCTCTCATTTCCAGTGATTTCGTGTACAAATATAAACACACATATTGAGTTGTCAGAAAAGTCAGGACATATTTTGTTTCTCTATGAAAAAAATAAAGCATCATGACTTTTCCCACAGCCCAATATTTTACTCTCTTACATCCAAGTAGCATACAATGTGTACTCTGTTCTCCCATCTCTTTGTTTATCCTAACAATATCCTGTAGCACATGATCAGTCATGTAGAATAAGATGCAGGAAATGTAAGAGACTTTTCTAGATTCATAAAGCCAACAAGAGGAGGAACTAGAAAAATTCTCATGCACCCTGGTACTTTCCACTTTTCTTAAAATCATTTCTCTTGGGTTTGTTATTATTTTGTAATTCTCAGTATAAGAGTTGCAAAAAGAATATTTACAATTTTCTGGAAAACATTACTCGGCTTTGTTCAGACAGGTCAATGATATGTTTAATGAAGACTTGGAAGAACTCTAATATTTCCTGTTGTGACAAAGCTTACTTTCAATTTTTTTTTTTTGAGAGTTGAAGATACTCTGCAAGAGTATTTGCTTCCTTCCCATCCTACACTCCTTCTGTTTATTCTTACTTTAGTCTTCGCAGCTGAGATGCAGACTGCCTGCAAAAAAAAAAAAAAAAAAAAAGTAGAATGTGTTAAGGAAGTGACATTCCCACTAAAATCATAGCAATGGTGTTGTTATGTAATCGATACTCCACCTTCTAGTTGTTAGGGGAAAAAAAGCATTTTGTCTCTGTACATGAAAGGACACACATGTCAGTATATTCTTTGACTACAGATACCATTTCCTTTCAAATGTCTGTCAGTCACAAAGGTGGCTTGCAGAAGGGAGAGTGGCTTGACTCGGTTACTCACTTCTCAGTTTAGTGAGCAGTGTTCATGTCCTGTAGCTTTTTAGATGAGAGCTCACTTCTGAGCACAGACCCACCTCCTAAGACTATAAAGCCACAGTAAATGCAAAGCTTAACATTTTCATCTACTTGTTCTCTTATTACAGTGATAATGAATACCTTATGTTTCCCCCACCTATAATATTTTTTGCTATAAATAAGTGAGATTGGCCTACTTCTTTCTTCTTCCCTTCCCCCTTCCCTCCCTTCCTTTGCTCTTTGTCAGGCTTTAGCATCTGATCTATGTTGGCTTCAGAAAAATGGTGTGTAAAATCTTACTTCCTTTTTCAAGCTCCAGAGAATTTACTTTAGGATTAATAGTGCTTCCTCTGTATCAGAACTGAGTGAGCGAGTGCATAGATTTTACATCAGGTGCCATGCAGTGGTGTACCGGGTTAAGCAAACATAGTAAGAAGCACAGGGACCCACCCAATGATCCGGGTTCTAGTGTAAGCTGCCAACTCCATATCCCCTTCTCTCCTACCATAGCTTTCTTATTCTTTATCCCTTTAGGAGTAGAGATTCAGGATCATTATGGGGTGCAGAAGGTGGAAGGACTGGCTTCTGTAATTGCTTCTCCGCTGGACATGGGAGTTGGTAGGTTGATCCATACTCCTAGACTGTTTCTGTCTTTCCCTAGTGGGATAGGGCTCTGGAGAGGAGGGGTTCCAGGACACATTGGTGGGGTCATCTGCCCAGCTAGGAAATTTATATTTAAGGTTTATTCCAGTGGACCCATACCTTTAGTCATTTTTGCCTGAGCTTGACAGCTAACATGCAGGTGGGCTAAAGGTCTTGTCTAGAGAGCTGGCGTCAGAGTCAGAAATAGGACTAGAAAGCTGGATCAGGGAAGAGAGTAGCTTCCAAATATGGAAAAAGTATATAAATAAATATCATTAACTACAAACCTCACTGATCTTATCTGGGGCCCATGTCTATTCATATTCAGCACAGGAGCCCGTGCAACCTCTGCATCTCTGTAGGTGTGAGCTTGAATTCCATGGTCATAACTAGGAACATTCTAGGCTGCACTCAGTTGCAGCAGGACCGTCTAAACCACCTTTCTAACATACTGTTGAAGTCAGAAATGACAGGAAGTAGCTAGAGGAATGGAGACACTACTGGGCCTTGTCAGAACACATGTTCCCTAGGCAAGCCTGGGGGGGGAGGGGGAAGGAAATTGCGGCCCAGGAAATGGGAGTGGTAACAGGTGTGGGTGTGGCTTAGAAAGGAAGTACAGGCGGGGCTTGGATGTTTAGTTGGATGTTTATTAGATACACCTGTGGGTGTGGCTTTTTCTCTGCCTAGGTGAGCCAGCCAACATGTGAGTAAGGGCTCTGAGTCTCTCTCCCCCTCTCATCCCACAAGTACTCCAACATGTTGATGTTCTCAGTTTTCCTGAATAAGGTTTAAAATTCTTGAAAGTCATGTCTTCTCAATTCTTTGTTGAGATTATGTGTGAGGAAACTTTAAACTCATGAGAAACAAACTCATCTTGTAATCCACCCCCACCCCCAATACTATGCTAAACACAACCACTGACTTTTTTCCTTGTAGGTCCCCAGATACCTAAGAATCTATCCAGGAAAGCTGGTTGTGATTGCAGATGTGAAATCTTTGAGAATGCCCTTGGCTTTTGTCAAGGTCAAGGGTAATGTTCTTCTCATTTCACATACATTAATGTGAAGAGTCCCCACCAGAGACCAGAATTTCCCATGCTTGTCAAAGCTACACTGTACATGCAGTGATGTTATGGTCCCTGCAAAGCTGTGTGGCTGGAATGATCTAAGTGAAGCGGAGCCAAAGTGTTCTATCATAAAGAATGCCGTAACCTCATTTGTGCTAGGAGCAATGCTTTACTGAAAGTCAAGCATCAATAATAAACATGGTGCATTGTGGTGTCAGTACATACCCCACCCCAAATCTACCTTCCAGTGTCCTTTTCCTACTCTTTTTTAAAGGTTTTCCGGATTTCTCCTAAAACTTCCCCGTCAAACGTAGACTCAGAGCCCTTTCTTCCATGTTGGCAGGCTCACCTAGACAGAAGACAAACATGTCCATTCTATGTCCCATATGTGAATTACTTCTTGTTTTCAGGTGTGAAGGTTGGATTTGGAAGCTCCTGGCAGGTTACCTGCCACAGACTATTAATTCTTTCTTGCAAGTGCCCATTTCTAAGCTGCAGGTCCTCTGAATTCTTTTTCTTGAGTATTCATTTACCAGGGTCTTGCCAGGGGGAACATCTGGTGTGAATTACCTAGTCTCCTAGTGCCTCCATAGGGCTAGACATTTCAGTTCCCAGGCCCCTTGAACTGACTCAGGTAAGACCTTCCATTGTCTTTCAGGTGTAGAGATTTAAAGTGTCAGTTTCTGGGCCTGTGGGCTAACTTGCTTACTGCTCACACAGGTAACAACTTTGTTCAGATTAGCCTAATTCAAGCACAGATGAGCAGTTACTGAGAGAAAGCAAGGAAAGGGAGTAAGAGGAAAGCACAGGTTAGGCATGTAGACCCCTGAGAGAAAGACAAAGGTGGGGGTAGGGTGGTCCTGAGCTTCCTGGTCTCCCAGGTTTTAGAGCTGCTTTGGGGGATGCCGGGGTCCTGAGGGGAGGTAGTCTATCCTTGGTCTTCAGGTGCTCACATCTGCCTCCATCTGCATTGTATGGCCTTTGCAGTCTGCTTTGGAGCCAGTGCTGGTGGCAGAGGCCCTTGTGGCCTTGTTGGTCATTTCTTCCTGGTTGGCTGCAGGGTGCAGGAAGAGGAGTCCTTTCCCTAAGCAGCCCCATAACAACCATGCTAGGGAAATCAATGGGAAACATGGGCACAGACACAGTTATCTTATAATACGATAAGTGCTCTGAGAATACAAACATATGATTAGAATGATAATAACCCGCTTCCTATTTAAATATGGAAGTTTTAGTTCAGGCTTCCCCCAGAGGCAAACCCTGACACAGAGATTGGGAGAGTGGGTGGTTTACTTGCGAGATAAAGAAAACAGCAGGAGGAGAGTGGGGGACTGAGAAATGGAGTTGAAAACAGCAGGCAAGGATCTATTATCAAGTGAGTTACCACTGTGGCTACCTTAATCTTAATTTCCATGAAGAAATCTCAAGCCAATTTTGAATTCAGATCCCAGACAGGTTCTGCTCAATGGTAAGGGAATCATAAGTGGTCACACACCAGCTTAGCCATGGACTGATGGCTGCTCTAATTCCCTGGCACTTCTAGTTCACCCCTTGTAGGTTTCTTTTTTGGTGACCAGAGAAACCACTCAGCAAGGAAATTCAGTTGGAAGTTGACTGACCATACACTGGGGTGCTGATCTGAGGGGTGTTGGGAAGAGCCAACACAGACATCTGCTGCAGGTGATGGCTTAAAAACTTTGTTGAAGTGAAAATTTCTTGCGCATGCATTAAAAGACAGAAAACTAAACACAAGCTAGGGAGATAGCTCAGTGGAAATATTGAGGTCAGAAATGACAGGAAGTAGCTAGAGGAACGCAGACACTGCTGCACTGTGTCAGAACACACATTCCTGAAACACACCTGTGGGGGGGGGGGAGGGGGAGGGAAATTGCTGCCCAGGAAATGGGAGTGATAACGGGTGCGAGTATGACTTAGAAAGGAGGTGAAAGGGGGGCTTGGATGTTTCTAAGTTAGACCTGTGGTCATGGCTTTCCCTTTGCCTAGGTAACCCTGTCGACATGTGAACTCTTGCATTCTCTCTCTCTCTTTATCCTTATCTCTTTCTCTCTCTTGACCTTACATGTTAATGTTCTCATTTTTCCTGAATAAAGTTTAAAATTCCTGAAAATTATGCTTTCTCCTCAATTATTTCTTAGGATTATGTGTGATGAACTTGTGTGTGTGTGTGTGTGTGTGTGTGTGTGTGTGTGCGCCTCCAGGGTTATTGCTGGGGCTCTATACCTGCACCACAAATCCACTGCTCCTGAAGGCCATTTTTCTAATTTTGTTGCCCTTGTTGGATAGGACAGAAAGAAATTGAGAGGAGGGGAAGACAGAGAGGGGGACAGAAAGATAGACACTTGCAGACCTGCTTCACCGCTTGTGAAGTGACCCCCCTGCAGGTGGGAACTGGGATCTTTACACTGGTTCTTGCTCTTCAGGCCATGAGCGCTTAACCCGTTGTGCTATCGCCCGGCCTGGTGACAAACCATTTAACATATGGGGAACAAAACTCAACCCGGAATTCTTCCAAATCAGATAGGGGACGAACCTTGCCCTACTCTCAGCCTAGGTCTGAGCCACCGGCACCTCGTGGGTGGTGCTAAGGTAGAGGAGGAAGCTCTGGTCTTATGATGCTCTTTCTCTGTCTCCCTCTTTCTATCTCTATGTCTGGATGGAAAAAAGCAGCCCAGGGGTAAGAGCTCATGTCCAAGAGGCCCAGTGTGCAAAACAAACAAATGTATGTAAATAACAGAAACTTACTTTTAAGTCATCAACTAATATTTTTTGCTTTTTGGGTTTTTTTTTCCTCCAGGGTTATTGTTGGGGCTCAGTGCCTGCACCATGAATCCACTGCTCCTGGAGGCCATTTTCTCCCCTTTTGTTGCCCTTGTTGTAGCCTTGTTGTGGTTATTGTTGCTGTTGTTGGTTGTTGATGTAGTTCCTTGTTGGACAGGACAGAGAAATGGAGAGAGGAGGGGAAGACAGAGAGGAGAGAGAAAGATAGACACCTGCAGACCTGCTTCACCACTTGTGAAGCAACTCCTCTGCAGGTGGGGAGGCGGGGGCTCGAACCCGGGTCCTTATCCCGGTCCTTGTGCTTTGTGCTACATGCGCTTAACCCGCTGCATTACCGCCTGACCCCCATATTATTTGGTTTTAATTTCAGGGATTATTACTGAGGTTTTTTTTAATATATTTTATTTTATTTATTTATTCTTTTTTTTGCCCTTGTTTTTATTGTTGTAGTTATTGTTGTTGTCTTTGTTGGATAGGACAGAGAGAGATGGAGAGAGGAGAGGAAGACAGAGAGAGGGAGAGAAAGACAGACACCTGCAGACCTGCTTCACCACTTGTGAAGAGACTGCCCTGCAGGTGGGGAGCCGGGGCTCACCGGGACTGAGTTTTTTTTTAATCATTTGAAATATAGCTAGAAGACCTAGAATTAGTAAACAAATTCTGTGTGTGGTATTTACTAACTATTAAACTGAAAGAAGGAATTGTTGGCATGAAGTGGGCTTCTTGTACATATGGACCCTTGGAAATCTCTCTCCATTCACATGGGTATTGGACATAGGAAAAGCCTAAAAGCAGGATAGAAATAAAACAGACAGCAATAATTCTCACAATTCCTCCTTCCTTTCATGTTCCTTAGACACATTCTATGTGAAGGCTACAGGTTCCTGAGAACAGCAGAAAATAGGAAAGCACTGAGAAAAGCACTGCCACCCCACCCCACCCACCCCGGGAGTGGGATATTGAGTGCTGGGATGGTCTGGGTTATCAGAACCAAATAGCATAAGGGTCAGCAAGAGCTCTCCTCTGCAAATCTTTCTTGGTAGGGGGCCATCTAGGGAAATAATCCTAGAGGAAGCACATTGACAACCCCTTCCCCTGAACTCCTGCAGGAAGCCTGGAAGATGGGCCAGACCCTAGGACGTCTTCCTTTGTACCCAACTGCTAATGCCATTAACTGCAGATGTGTGCACAGATGACAGCTAATGTCATTCATTCCTGAGGGTCCTGTTCAGCATCCTCACAGCCCCCATCCCCCTCAGCTCCATACCTCTAAAGCTTGTCTCCCCCTCCCACACACATTTTTTTTCTGCGTCTGGGGTTATCATTGGGGCCTGCACTACGATTCCACTGCTCCTGGAGGCCATTTTTCCCATTTTTGTTGCCCTTGTTGTTGTTATTGCTGTTGTTGTTGGATAGGACAGAGAGAAATTGAGAGAAGATGGGAAGACAGAGAGAGGGGGAATGAAAGACACCTGCAGACCTGCTTCACCACTTGTGAATTGACCACCCTGCAGGTGGGGAGCCGGGGTGGGGGGGGTGTGCCAACCCCGATCCTTATACCGGTCCTTGTGCTTTGCGGCATGTGCGTTCAACCCGCTGGGCTACCGCCCAGCCCCCCTTTAACACCTCTATGATAATTTTATGTAGTCAGTCAGTTTAGAACCCTACCAGCAGAGTTTAAATTAGTGACTATTTTGGTGGGGGAGGGGAGGCTTGTGATTCCATATGGATTTGAGGTTGCTTTTCCTATGGTGTGGAATTTTTACAGGAATCCCACCGAATCTGTAGTTTTGAGTAGTATGGACATTTTGACAGTATTGATTCTTCTAGTCCATTTGTTCTTTGATCTTTCTTTATCAGTGTCTTATAGTTGATAATGTGCGTCTTTTACCTCCTAGGTTCAGTTTTGTTCCCAGTTGTCGCATTTTTAATCCTCCTTTCCCATCAAATTATCTATTGAAAAGCCTGTGTGTGTGTTTCTAGACTCTTTCAAGTCAGTCTCTGCTCTTCCCTGAAAGCCAGGTGTTTTGTTGTTGTTGTTTTACTAGAGAACTGTTGAGCTCTCTAGCTTATGGTGGTGTGAGGGAGGGACTTTGGAGCCTCAGGCATGAGAGTCTCTTTGCATAACCCTTCTGCTATCTATCACTGCCCAAGTCAGGTTTCTTGAAATCATAGCTACCATTCACTGTTTCTCTCTTCTCTCTTTTCACTGCCTCTTATACCACAATCTGTAACATTTTACTCTTTAGGCCCACATGAATTTCCCAAAATGTATCGGTCGGCCTTTCTGCCTGTTAAAGGAAGCTATCCAGGAAGGTACTTTGATTTCCAGGTTCTTGTCCTTGACTCTAAACGCGTTAATTACCTCAAATCAAAAACCAACTGCAGAATCCTGAGCTGCCTATTCAGTTTTTCCTCTCTTCAGAATTCTGGCCCTGAAGCCCTGGTAACCTCAGAATCTGCATTATTCTTTCTGGTGGATTCTAAATAGACTCGATGTGATTAGTCTTTGCTTGCTAAAAAATATCCAGCCATGTCTGAAGTCAATGGTGACCTTTACAATGCAAAGTCTCTTTGAGGCCTTATCTTGCTTGGCATGTTTACTAATCTGACTGTTGCCTACTACCGCCTCATAATTCTGTCTCCGTTTTTGGTTTAGGTGATAAGGTAGGACTTCCTTTTTTCTTTGTTATTTTTCTCATTTCCATAGATATGTCTTTTTATTTATTTATTTATTCCCTTTCGTTGCCTTTGTTTTATTATTGTTGTTATTGATGTGGTCGTTGTCGGATAGGACAGAGAGAAATGGAGAGAGGAGGGGAAGACAGAGAGGGGGAGAGAAAGACAGACACCTGCAGACCTGCTTCACCACTTGTGAAGCGACTCCCCTGCAGATGGGGAGCCAGGGGCTCGAACTGGGATCCTTAAGCAGGTCTTTGTGTTTTGCACCACCTGCGCTAAACCCACTGACTGCGCTACCACCCAACTCCCACAGATATGTCTTTGTAAGGGGGAGTAGGGAGAAAGAAATTTGATTACCATGATAATGCTCAAAGTGATGCTGTAATAGTGACCTGGGAAATAGCTCAGCTCATAGACCATAGTACCTGTATGCTTGAGACCACTGGTTCAATCGCCAGTGCTGCATGTGCTAGAATGATGCTCTCCCTCTCCTTCCCTCTCTCTCTATCTCTCCCTCTCCCTCCCCCACCCCTCTTTTCCCTATAAGATCCTTATGTGATTTCATTAATAAAACTCTTTTTAGAATATGGAACTAAGTTTCATGCACATACACCTTCAATACTATGAGCAAATATTTCTCTTCATTTCTAAATACCCATCTTTTCTAAATGTTATGTCATAGGGGTCTAGGATGTAGCTTACCCAGTAGAGCACACACTTTACTATTTTTTATTGTAATTAAAAAAATAAAAAGACTTTGTGGGAACATGGCTCGGTGCAGATTCAAAACAATTTAAGGCTTATGGCATGGAGGTATAGCAGTACAGAACGGTATGTCTAAAGTACAGTACAGCAAAATAAGCAATTATCGGCAGGGGTATAGACCAGGCCCATGAGAGAAGTTAATTACCAAAATTCGACTTCACGTGCAAGTCCTGGGAGGAGTGGCCATGGTAGGGCCACAAGCATGTAAGAAAGCAGGGGAACCCGGAGATGGGAGTGCAGGAACAGAGGCCAACTTCTGCCTGGCACATGCTCAAGTTCAGTTCTGACATCAGCTGTATGCTAATTACGTTCTCATGGTCAGCAGTATGCTAACGAAGCCTCGAAGTCCCATTCACAGGCTGTATCACAACACTCCCTGAAATTAAAAAGGAAAAGAAGAGTCTGCCAGCATCTGTGGAACTGTGCACTTACAAAACCCTAGGACCTTGCCACCCCCCCCCCAAATTATGTCATTAAGAGATGTTACTATTAGCAAGAGAAAGATTTACTCACCTTGAAGAGAGCATCCTGAAGAGTCTGAAGTCTCCTTGTGACCTCTATAATACACCTCCAGCAGGTAGAGGTAAACACTGTTCCTGTCTTTATTGCTCTGTGGATAGCAATAAATGAGCCTTTAGCTTTTTTTTTTTTTTTTTTTGTAAAAATTAGTGTAAAAGTCTGACTTTTTGTGACATCTAGCATTCACTGTTGAGGTCCAGGTCCCTTTACCTGACAGGTACACTCACCACCCGGCCACACAGCTTCTGTCAATGTTGATTACCTTTTATCCTGAGATTTGTCCTTGATCTGTTAGGAACCACTTCTGGAAACATCTGGACTAGTATGTCCTTCCTGTCATTGGCGGACAGACAGTCATTTACTAATAAAAGGTACAAAAGTCTGCCCTAAGCCTCAAGGAATGAGTACTCACATGCTAGAACTCCCATGAAATTGGACTGAAGTTGGATTTCAGCTAAACTCACACCTTTACCTAGAATCTTTTCTTCTCCTGACTGTTTCCTTACCTTCACAGGAATTGAGAACATATCCTCAGTGATTTGCACAACAACCACCTCTCTTTACTTTCAACCTGTTCCATATATGGATCTTCAGAAACAAAAAGACCATAGAGGGGAGTTGGGCGGTAGTGCAGCGGTTAAGTGCATGTGGCGCAAAGCGCAAGGACCAGTGGAAGGATGCCAGTTCAAACCCCCGGCTCCCCACCTGCAAGGGAGTCACTTCACAAGTGGTGAAGCAGGTCTACAGGTGTCTATCTTTCCCTCTCCCCTCTGTCTTCCTCTCCTCTCCCCATTTCTCTCTGTCCTATCCAACAACAACAACATCAATAAAAACTACAACAATAAAACAACAAGGTCAACAAAAGGGAATAAATAAATATTTTTTTTAAAAAAAAGACCATAGAGTATGGAGAAGATGAGATTAAAAAAATAAAACAGCCAGGAAATAGTCTTCTCATGGCATGCTGAAATATTTCAGCATCACATCCCCTTGAAGAGAGACCACTAGCCTAAGGAGAAAGTCTGCATGGAAGGAGGGTGACAGAGGGTGACTACATAAACAGAAGATTGACCTCTAAAAATCTTAGAGTCTCTTAACCTATGGAAATTGGTTAAGTGGAAATTTGCTTAAAGTTGACAATGTAATCATCTGAGTGTCTGAGGTCTCAAAATGAACTTCCACGATAATACAAACATTGCTGAAAGAAACTAAACTTATCAAAATGCTTATCATGCTCTTTAACCCCTCCCACCCCCTGAAATGAATATTTGGAAACATTTCAGAATTAGCCTGTTTGTAGCTCTTTGTGGAGAAACAAAGTTTAGAACAGAAACCACCTGTTTTTAAAGACTGTTATAAACTAGTTAGAATCCTAAAATACATGTAAAAGTTTCTAATGCATTGCCTTTTTTTTTTTTTTTGCTAAAAAAATGAGAAAAAGAAAAATGTCATTTAACATCTCTGAGTTTCATGGAATAGTCTTTTTTTTCCTTTATTGGGGGATTAATGGTTTACAGTAGACAGTAAAATACAATAGTTGTACATACACAACATTTCTTATTTTCCACATAACAATACAACTCTCTGGGTCCTCCTCTGTCATCATGTTCCCGGACCTGGACCCCCCACCCCCGCCCCAGAGTCTTTTATTATTGGTGCAAATCACCAATTCCAGTCCAAGTTCTGCTTTCTGTTTTCCTTTCTGTTCTTGTTTTTTGTCTTCTGTCTATGAGTGAGATCATCCCATATTCATCCTTCTCTTTCTGGCTGATCTCACTTAACATGATTCCTTCAAGTTCCATCCAAGATGAAGTGAAGAAGGTGAAGTCACTATTTTTAAATAGCTGAGTACTATTCCATTGTGTATCTAGACCACAACTTGCTCAGCCACTCATCTGTGGTTGGACACCTGGGTTGCTTCCAGGTTTTGGCTATTACAAATTGTGCTGCTATGAACATAGGTGTACACAAATCTTTTTGGATGGGTGTATTTTGTTCCTTAGGATATATCCCCAGGAGAGGAATTGCAGGGTCATAGAGTAGGTCTTCTTCTAGTTTTCTGAGAGTTCTCTAGACTGCTCTCCACAGAGGTTGGACCAAGTTACATTCCCACCAGCAGTGCAGGAAGGCTCCTTTGAGGGACATCATTTTAAAATGAATGTGGCACGCCATTTCATGGGCAGGCTAACACGAAGTACTACTAGTCATCTCTGCATCCTCTTCCCTTCTTCATAGTCTTCCATCTCTCATACTTCCATCACTCTCTGTCTTCCTTCAATTCCATGAGGAGTTAAATTCCAGCCTTAAGTGCAGTTCCTTCTTAGTCTGATAAATTTCCTGGATCCTTCTCCTCCAGATTGTCTCTTGGACCGCATAGGACCCTCCAAGACCCTTGATCTTCTTCCATTAAAGCTTCTCGCTGAGCCAGCAAAAGTAATCAAAGTCAGTCTGTCATCTCCCCAGATCTCTGCCCTGACCCACCTCATAGCATTAGCTTTAAACACTCCTAGGCACAAGGCAGTTCAAGCAATGTCTGAATGTGCAATAATATCACTGCAATCTCTTCATACTTTCTACCACATAGCCAGCTCACAGTATGCAGAAATGAAGTGGGGTGCCATTTCTCTACAGTGTTCTGTTTTGGCTATGTGGCAGGTTGAAGCAGATTTAAAAGAATGGGGGAATCCATTTCCCCAAGAAGGTAAAATTTGTACCCAAAGGGCATCACTGGTCAAATTTCACTGTGTGGAGTTTCCTGTCACAGCCCCTAAATCCTTTCCTCTACTGAATCCAATATTACATATAGAAGAGAAAGTGAAGGGATGATCATCAAGTTTGAGGAAACAGAAAATTAGAAAGATTAGAAAATGGAGCTGGGTGGTGGCACAATTGGTTGATCACATATGTTACAATTCACAAGGACCTGGGTTCGAGTTCCCAGTCCCCATCTAGAGGGGAATAAAACTTTGTGAGTAGTGAAGCAGTATTGCAGGTGTCTCTCAGTCTCTCTCCCTATCTCCCTTCCCCCCCTCAATTTCTGGCTGTCTCTATTCAGTAAATAAATTAAGATAATAAAAAATTTTAAGGCTAGAAAATTAATAAGTGGAACAAATAAATGCAATGTTCCATGTCGTTCTGAGTCAACCAGAGAGAAATTGACAGGGAAAACTCCAGTTTGTAGAATTGAGGAACAATGATACTGGCCACTTTCTGAGACTGAAAGCAAAACACATGATAGCCCTTGATTTTTCTTCAGTGTGCTTCATTTTCTGAGATCTGGTTTCTCTTTGAGTATTGAGATACACAAAATTTGGGGCTGCAGGGCATAACAGATGGTGTTGGAACCTTTCTGCATATCCCTGGGCCTTACCATTTTAGAGTGAGTGTATTGGCCAACGCCTACCTGCTGGCATCTGTATGTGTGTCCGTTGGGATCTTCTGTCTATGTGCAGAGTAAGTCAGAAATGTACTTTGCAGAAATAAAGTAATATCCTCTCTTCCAAGAAATCATCATGTCCCAAGTATGATAATCCACAGTACTCTATATTAATTTTTGGAGCCCTCTGGTGGAATTGAACTTGGTTACCTATGCAGATACTAGCTGGTAACAAAGTTATTATTGTCAGTGCTCTGCCCTGCCTCACTTATCCCTCTCTTTTTGTCTCTCTCTGTGTGTCTCTTGGCATCTTCTCTTTTAAAAAATTTTTAGTTAATTGATTATTTTGACAGGACAGGGAGAGAAGCTGAGAGGACAAGGAGATAGAGAGGGAGAGAAACAAGGAGATAGATACCTGCAGTACTGCTTCATTGCACCTGAAGCCTCCTCCCTGCAGGTGGAGACCAGGGGCTTGAATGCAGGTCCTTGTGCGCTGTAATGTATGAGCTCAACCAGGTGCACCACCACCCAGCCTAAAGATTCATTTGTTTGTTTATTTTAGATTGAAACCAAGGTAGAGAGACAGAGAGAATGAAAGAGACCATAGCACTCAAGCTCCCTTTAGTGCTGCAGTGGGTGGACTATTTCACCAGCCTCGGCATCATCTCTTAAGTGATCAGCTTGCTATAACTCCTTGCCTCTGATCCTGAATGAAGGCACAAGGTATCTCAAAATTACACTGTGATCACACTCTCAGTCAGGATGCAGTGGGCTCTGCTCTGATCAACAGAACTGTCCAAGGTTTAAATCCTAAACCTGAAAATGCTCAAGAGAAAAAAATTCTTTTTTTTAAAAAAATTTTTATTTATAGAATGGAAACACTGACAAGACTATAGCATAAGAGGGGTACAATTCCCACCACCAGAACTCCATATCCTATCTCCTCCACTGATAGCTTTCTTATTCTTTAACCCTTTGGGAGTATGGACCCAGGGTCATTATGGGGTGCAGAAGGTGGCTTTTTTTCTAGTAACTTAATAATGATTAACAAGACTATGGGATAAAAAGGGTAAAATTCCATAAATTCCTACCACCAGAGTTCCATATCCCTTCTCCTCCATTGGAAGCTAACTTATTCTTTATCCCTCTGGGAATATGGACCAAAGATCTTTATGGGGTACAGAAGGTGGGAGGTCTGGCTTTTGTAATTGCTTCTCTGCTGGACATGGGCACTGACAGGTCTATTCATGCTCCCAGCCTGTTTCTACCTCTCCCTATTGGGGCAGGGCTCTGGAGAGGTGAGGTTCTGGGACACATTGGTGAGGTCGTCTGCCCAGGGAAGTCAGGTTGGCATCATGGTAGCATCTACACCTTGATGGCTGAAAAGCATTAAGATATAAAGCAGAACAAATCATTTAATGATCAGGAACCAAGAGGTAAGAATAGAGCAGATTAAATTTGGGGTCTTCATATTGGAAGAAGCTAGGAAGTCTATTTTAGGTATATTCTGAGGGGCCCATGACTTTATTAATTTTTGCCTGAGCCTGCCAGCTAACATACAGGGGGGCTGAAAGTATTGTATGAGAAGATGGTGTCAAAGTTGGAAATAGAACTAGGAAGCTAGATCAGGGAAGAGAGTAGTTCCCAAATATGGGAAAAGCACATAGATACCATTAACTGTAAACACCACTGGTCTGACCTAGGACTCTTGTCTATTCATATTCAGCACAGACATTGGGTGCATTGGATCGACCTTCTCGTGGTGCATCCCGTGAGTACCCATTCATTGGGAAAACTGATGATCCTTCCTAGCCGACTGAATCCACATGGATCCCAGTCACTTTCAAAGCCAGCAACAAGCAACTCCTGACAGCTTTCAAGCTGTTGGTCCTGCTACGCTGTTAACTGGCTATGGAAGAAGGGCAAACACTAGAAGAAGAAGAAAGCACAGACATCCCTGTAAGTCTGAGTTCACCTTCCATGGTCACGCCTAGGAACGTTCTAAGCTGCACTCATTTCAGGACCAGTCTTCCTCCTTTTTTAGTCTAGAAAGAGTTATTTTTTCTCTACAGCCTCCTGGTATAGACAAAACAAATTGAGCTTTTAAAACAGGCATGCTTTTAGAGCAGAGGTAAATTTACTAGTCCCCATTGAATTAGGAAGAAACTTGACTGTCTTGCTTCCCTAAGCCCCTGTTCTAGAAGATAATTCATGTATTAAGTGGCTTTGGGTAAAAGCCCTTAGGATGGATGTGATGAACTATGGCTTTGAATGTAATGACTTCTGAAATTCCAGCTCCAGGGCAGATCAAGGGGCACAGAGATGTTATCAAAGTTCAGTAACACAATTTCGCTGAGTGCTATGGAGCAAAGGGTCAGGTTTATTATAGAAATTGAGCATTACCCAGTTGTGGATGGAGCTAGGGAAGCGAAGTTCTGGGAGAGATCATGATGTCCAAGTCATAACCAGATCTCTGCAGCATTGTTCAGTGAAGTCAGCACTATCAGAGATTCTGAGAAACCAGCATCCAGGAGGTCAAATGTAATGGTTGTTTCTGTGAAGCTGCCATCTCTGCACTTCCACAGCCACGTGTCTGGTAGTCAGCTGGTCTAGAGCTTAGTCAGCAGTTCTGACTGTTGGGAAGAACTAAACAAGGACTTGAGGAAAATGAGAACAAGCAGGTGTGGACACCCTCTGCATCTTTCCATCACTGACTCCAATGCAAAAGTCTGTTTTTTTTTTTATTTGTTTGTTTGCTTGTTTTGCCTCCAGAGTTATTGCTGGGGTCTGGTGCCAGCACTATGAATCCAATGCTCCTGGCAGCCTTTTTTTTTTCTGTTTTATTGGATAGGACAGAAAGAAATTGGGGGAGGAAGGGTAGAGATAATGAGAGACACTTGTAGACCTGCTTTGCTGCTCGTGAAGTGTCCCCCCCCACACACAGGTAGAGAGCCAGGTGCTCAAACCCAGATCCTTGAGCTTAGTACTATGTGTACTTAACCTGGTGCTTCATCGCCCAGCTCCAAGTCTTTCTTTTTTTTCTAAATCGATTTTTTATATTGAAGAAATGCTGCTTGATTAGACTGTTGTTATCCCAGGGGTACATTCTCACATCTTCTCAGAACACACACTGGCCTCCTAAAAGTCTTTCTGAGAGTGATGGCAGCTGTTACACTTAGGTCTCTCCATTTTCCTGTAGGTCCCTCTTGTGATCAGCTCTCTCTGGAGCCAGGCAGGGATAGGGGTATCTAGTTTGAGTTTACAAACTGGACATCTGAACAACCTAGCACAGTCAGGTCTCAGGTAGAACTCATCACTCTAAAAGACCCATCTCAGATTTTTATTTTATTTTATTTTGCCTCCAGGGTTATCACTGGGGCTTGGTGCCTGCACTACAAATCCATTGCTTCCGGAGGCCATTTTTCCCATTTTGTTGCCCTTGTTGTGGTTGTTATTGTTATTGTTGTTGTTAGATAGGACAGAGAGAAATCAAGAGAGGAGGGGAAGACAAAAAGGAGGAGAGAATGATAGACACCTGTAGACCTGCTTCACTGCTTGTGAGGTAACCCCCCTGCAGGTGGGGAGCCAGGGCTCGAACCTTGTGCTTCTCACCATGTGCACTTAACATGCTGTGCTACCACCCAATTCCCTTCTCAGCTTCTGACCCAAGCTCCAGCTGACTTTGTTTTTGCTTGTTTGCTTTTATCTTTTCCCTCCTGTCCATGACTGTGGGGGTTCCATTACTGGTTTAAGTAGGCTAAATGCCCTGTGACTCTTTGACTTCCAGAGTGATTCTCAATCTGAGGGTGATGGGCATTAGGCAATGCCTGGTGACATTTTTGATTGTCACAACTGGAAGTTGAGTAGATGCCAGGTTTGCTATTAAACATTCTTTTTTTTCCTCTCTCTCTACATTTAAAAATTTTTATTAGTGGCTTAATATTGATTTACAAAATTACATGTCAACAGAAGTATAATTCCATACTATTCCCACCACCAGAGTTCTGAATCCCCAGTCTCTCCACTGCAAGCCACCACAGTTCTCCTAAGGTTGCAGACAACTGTCTGTCTACATTTGTACATAATTAACCCCTTTTTCTCTCAGGTCCAGTCCTCTCTTCCCCTCTAAGCCACACATAACCCTATTACTATATCCAAATGTCCTTCTTTTTCCTCCTCTCTCTCTGGACCCTGATGGAGCTGGAGTTCAAAGCCCTCATACCCTCTTCCTCCTATCACTTATCCCTTTGGGGAGTATGATTCAAAATAGTTTTTGGGGTGCAGAAGGTAATTGCTTCTCCACTGGACATGGGCACTGACAGGTTGACCCATACTCTCAGCCTATTTCTGTCTTTCCCTGGTGGGCTAGAGCTCTGGAGAAGAATATTCCCAGGACACATTGGGGAATCATCTGCACAGACAAGTCAGGACGGAGTCATGGCAGCATCTGCAACTTGGTGTCTGGAATTCAGCAGAAGCTACTAAACATTCTACAACACACAGGACAGGTACCACAGTAAAGAGTTATCTACCCCCAATGTGTCAAATGTTGAGAAGCCTGTAGTGGGAGCCCCCTACTAATTCATTCAGTTCCTTTATTTTGCACAATCAAGCATCTTCAGAAATGCTAAAAGAAAATAAGAAAGTATCTATTATTAATCACAGAGTCTTAACTGCTTCCTTTACCTAAAATATTTTTTTCTTTCAATAACCCCAAGCTGCTCGCCTGTCTTTTCCTGAATACATCTCCTTTAAGATGTAAAGTCACCACTTGCGGCTCCCCTTGCAGATCACCATCTGTCACTCACACTGTAGCATGAAGATTACCTTTTCATTCTACATCACTACCAAACATTTACTAAAATCATTGTCTGATATCTGTCTGCCCCACTGGAGTATAAACAGTATATCTCCTATAGTCTGTACAACAGTCCTGCAAGCACTGTATTTTAATTTAGAGATGAGAAAGTTGAGGTTTGAGTGCTTTGTCTAAGACCACCCATTAGTGTGTGGAGCAAGCCAATATCTGCCTGAGTAAACAATCATGAAAGCAGATAAAATAGTATAGTTAATAAAAAAAAAAAAGCAGCAAGATGCAGTATCTGTTTTTGTAATGTTTTCCCTTAAGTATTTAAGAGGTAGCTCTGCTTCAGTCCTGTCTGCCTGCAGGTCTGTGGATAGAAGCAGACCTAGTTCCCAGAATCACCAGCCAGCAGATCTAAAACTCCTCTCTAAATAGCTGTTAGTAAGAAGAATGCAAATGAGAATGCCTAATTGCAAATTGCTCCCAGCCCTACTTTTAGATCTCCTGTGGAGTCTGAGCTCAGCTTGCTCTTAAGCAGACACAAGTGCTGGCTTCTCCCTTCTGGAGCTTAGTGGCTCTATTGGTCTGGAACCAGTCCTACCCCTTCAGGACACTTAAGATTGTCACCCCATGGGAGTCGGGCTGTAGCGCGCAGGTGGCGCAAAGCACAAGGACCGGCATAAGGATCCCGGTTCGAACCCGGGTCCCCACCTGCAGGGGAGTCGCACAGGCGGTGAAGCAGGTCTGCAGTTGTCTATCTTTCTCTCCTCCTCTCTGTCTTCCCCTCCTCTCTCCATTTCTCTCTGTCCTATCCAACAATGACAACAACAATAATAACCACAACAATAAAACAACAAGGGCAACAAAAGGGAATAAATAAATAAAATAAATATTAAAAAAAAAAAGATTGTCACCCCAAGGAGAAACTGCCCATCTGGAGCAGAGCTGTGAGTGGGAGCACCTCAGTGCCTGTTGAGAGTGCAGGGTCTAGGGTCTTGCTTTGTTTTCAGTTCAATTTAAAAAATTATGTGCCTATGTTAAATAGTAAGAGAAGATCAAGTAAATCAAATATCAAGACGAATGTGCTTATATACATACACTCTTGCATGAGAATATGTAATATTATGATAAGATCTAGGATGATCCAGTCTTCCAAAACTGAAAACACAATACCTGGGCAATAACTGTTCTTTCAAATTTCACTCCATTGTAATTCAACAATGCCTGCTATTGTGCTGTTTGTTCATGTAGGACTTTTTAATAGTGGGTTAAATCAAATGAAACTGCCATTTTTTGTAGATAAAATATTGGAGGGTAGCTTGGTTTAACAGAATAAATAATCAGAGCCAACTGGATGGAATTCAGAAGCAGGACCCCCTTCTCTGGGAGACTCAGCAGTTGAACCCCAGACTCAGAGGAAATGGGGGGAACTGGCAGATCACAGAGGCAGGATCTCATGAAATGGGGTAAAGGACCAGAACCATGTTAGAGGCAGTAACTCTAGCATAGTTTTAAGTGTAGTTTTAAGTATAGTTGCTTTTTGCCCTCCTGCCCAGTGAGGTGGAAAAATTCCTTGTCCTTTTCCCCTTGACAAACAGGACCTAAACAGTGAAGGCCATCAGTTATTTTGCAAGCTGCTTGAAAGACCCTGCATCTGGCAAGCCTTATCAGGGCCTTTGCATAGGGTTTGAGGAATGCTGTTACCGAATAGTTACAGCAGATGGCCGGATAAAATTGCAAGCAGATGGCCGGGTGGTCTCAGCAGATAGCAAAAGAATGTGGTGACCCCCACTGTGGCCAGGTCCTATTGGTCTGGTTCATGGGGTGATGTTTAGAACTAGCTCATGCTTTGCTCTGAATGGATCATGCTTTTCCTGAGTTTGAAATGATTGGATTTTGCGTTTTCTATAGCATGTTATTGGATATAGGCTGATAAGGTGATGTGTTCCCCCTCCCTGAGTGTAGTCTGAATTCCTATAAATTGTGTGGTTTGAGCCTTGTTCAGGGCCGAGCTGGTGGACTGTTGCCAGTTGCCACTCGGCCCAGATTCGAATTCGTTAATAAAATCTTTTGCTTCCTTGCAGTGGATGGTGGTTTGATTTTGCTCGCTAACAAACCACACAACCACAACTGGGACAAACAGCTGTCAGATAGAATATGTTGTCTTGTCAGAAGAGTTGGGCTGCAAGTCTCTCTCTCTCTTTCTCTCTCTCTCTCTGCCTCCCCCCTCCTCTCAATTTATCTCTATAAATAGCTGCTGACTAGAACTAAGCTCTTGATCAAAACTAGTCTGAGTGTCCCTGAACTGCAGTTGACCTAAAGCTTCCATCCAGCAGGGAGCAGCCCCAGACTAAGGGGCTTCTTGCAAAGAGGTGATAGATAAGGTTGTTGGATAGGACAGAGAGAAATGGAGAGAGGAGGGGAAGACAGAGAGGGGGAAGAAAGATAAACACCTGCAGACCTGCTTCACCGCTTGAGAAGAGACTCCCCTGTAGGTGGGGAGCCGGGAGCTCAAACTGGAATCCTTATGCTGGTCCTTGGGCTTTGCACCATGTGTGCTTAACCTGCTGCGCTACTTCCTGACTCCCACAACCCAGGTTTGATCCTGACTCCTGCATATTGAAGGAAGCTTCAGTCCTGTGGTCTCCTTTTTCCTCTCTCTGTCTCTGTATCTATCTGGAAAAATCCTCCAAAAAACATTTACTGAGTTCCTTCTATGTGCCAGGCATATGTCAAGGCTAAGGGAATGATACTCATAGTATCAGTGTTTCTCCTTTTCTATCTGTTCCACTCTACTCTTCCCTGTGCCTATTGGTGCTAAAATAAGAGGCAACAACATGGAACTGTGGGAGAAGATGGTCTCATTCCAACATTACAGATTTGTTAGATAAGGAAGATTAAATGTAAATAAACTGGCATTAAATCTCCCTTTTGGCAGGGTTCCATCAACAATGGCCATTGTTAGTTTTTAATACTGTTATATTTATCCGAGGATTCATATTACCCATTGCAGCTAATTTTAGTTCTGCCTCTTTAATTGTTCCAAATGCATTTTTAAGTACTGAATCTCCATCCTAGTGCTTCCTGAAGAGGACTGTGTCTATTGATGTTGTCTCCTCAGTTCTTGCTGCTGGTTCTTATTTGCTTTCTCTCAGAAATGGATGGTTTTTCTTATTATTGTCAAGAGTTTTTTTTTTTTTTTTTGCCTGCACCACAAATCCATTGCTCTTGGAGAGCATTTTTTCCCCTTTTGTTGCCCTTGTTTTATCATTGTCGTGGTTATTATTATTGTTGTTGTTGCTGTTGTTGGATAGGACAGAGAAAAATCGAGAGAGGAGGGGAGACAGAGGGGGAGAGAAAGATAGACACCTGCAGACCTGCTTCACTGCCTGTGAAGTGACTCCCCTATAGGTGGGGAGCCGGGGACTCGAACCAGGATCCTTATGCCAGTCCTTGCACTTCGCCAAGATTTTTTTAATACTATTAGCTTTTAAATGCCTTTTCCTCAACCAATTGCTTATTCTCCCCATTGTGAAGGTAGGTGTTGGTGTGGGTGATTTGCTTTGATCCTTTGGACAAACCTTCCTAAGGGTTGTTCAGTTAAGTTATGAAGGAGGAACTCTGGGAGAGAGACAAAACTTTTATTTCCCTCTCATCTCACATTCTGTATTCTCCTCCAGTATCAACAACTGGTGACATTAGCCACGTGTGTGTCAGTCATGGTGAGCAGCAGGCATCCCTGGGAAAAGGACACATGTTCCCAGGTTTTTCCAGAGTGAAGTCCCTTAGCAAAAAGCAGTTGTTCTTAGGTGAAGCTCCAGTGAGAACCATTAACAAGCAGCACTCACTGCAGCAGGGGAATGGACCTACTGGATCCATAAGGAAAGATCTGGAACAGGCAACCACAATGGCAACTATACTGATTCAGTGTGTGGTATTCTCTTCCCCAGAATAAAAATGAGCAAGAACCTTGTTTTGCTGGTACATGAAGGTAATCAGCATATGGTTGACTTCAGCCTGACTAGTATACAATGGACAAGGGATTGTGGGTGTACAGGAAGTTATTTAAGCAAGTGTCTGACGGAAGTTAGTCTCTCTGTTCCTGCTGCTCTTAGCCTGTTCTCTCCTTTTCCCCAGGAAGCCATGCACCCACCTTCCCCCTCCACCCTCACCTGAATGTGTGCAGCTCAGCATTGATAACTAGTTTAAAAACTCATGGCTCCCCACCATCATGACTAGCCAATCTTTGCCCCTTTGACTACTTGCTGCCATGGCTTTTATGTACCTAAATAACCTGCGATATAATAAGCCTTCTGTTTGTTAAACACCAGGCAAAGCCCGCAGAAGTTTTCATTTTTTAATTTTTTTACTTACTATACTGTTGATTCCTAGATGTTACTGGTTGGGAATGATAAAGAACTCAAGTGTATGTATTGCAATTGCAGCATTTCTGGATTTCCACGTAAGAACTAGGCCTGCCTCTTGAAAAGAAAGATTTGGGACTTGGGGTACAGGTATAATTGTGCTGTATTAATAGAGATGAAATGTAATGCTATTCTAGAAAAGGTAGGATTGGAAAAATTAAAAAAAAAAAAACAGCTAACAAGAAGGCAAAACAGAATATTGACAATGCCACAATCCTCTTTCCCAACACTTCAAAGATTATTTGAAACAGTGGACAAGTACCATTTGAATAACTGGCAATAAGACATTATACATATTGTAAACACTATCTATATAATTTGAAAATAACCAGTGGAAGTTTGGGGTGGTGACAAAAGCTTTTAAAGCACAGTTATCTCACCCATACAAGCCCCATTCAGGTCTTCTCTTAGCCAGAATGTTCCATCTCACTCTCTTTCTCTGTGACCAGACACCTTTTTTAATCTTTTTCTCTCTAGTCTGCTTCTGTCTTTGCCACAGCTGCATTTTTAATTCTATGAGTCCTGGTTTTACACAGGTTTAATATACAGCTTTCCTACCACAAGTTGTTCTGTTTCTCATTTCTCAAGAAAGCTGGAGAGAAACTCAATGCATCTCTCTATTGTTTTACTTTTTCTGGGTCGGAAATATTCATTGTGCTCTTGGTTCCTTAAATGCAGAGAAAAGGGGGCCTTTAGTACATTCTGAGGAGCATGTGGGCTTTATTTACTTATTTTGGAATTATTCTGATTTCAAATATGAACCCATGTTCCCCAAATTAACCCATTAAACCTATGTCTTCATGTTAAAGTCCTAATGCTGCCATTGTTGCTTGGACTGATATGGGAGCTAGTCCTATCTAGCTCTGGTCTTGTGTTATGAGTCTATTAGAAATTGCTGTTCCTGAACAGTCTGGAGAACTCTCAGAAAGCTAGAAATGGACCTACCCTATGACCCTGCAATTCCCCTCCTGGGGATATATCCTAAGGAACCCAACACAGCCATCCAAAAAGATCTGTGTACACATATGTTCTTGGCAGCACAATTTGTAATAGCCAAAACCTGGAAGCAACCCAGGTGTCCAACAACAGATGAGTGGCTGAGCAAGTTGTGGTCTATATACACAATGGAATACTACTCAGCTGTAAAAAAAAAAATGGTGACTTCACCGTTTTCAGCCGATCTTGGATGGACCTTGAAAAAATCATGTTGAGTGAAATAAGTCAGAAACAGAAGGATGAATATGGGATGATCTCACTCTCAGGCCGAAGTTGAAAAACAAGATTAGAAAAGAAAACACAAGTCGAACCTGAAGTGGAATTGGAGTATTACACCAAAGTAAAAGACTCTGGGGTGGGTGGGTGGGTGGGGAGAATACAGGTCCATGAAAGATGATGAATGACATAGTGGGGGTTGTATTGTTAAATGGGAATCTGGGGAATGTTATGCATGTACAAACTATTGTATTTACTGTTGAATGTAAAACATTAATTCCCCAATAAAGAAATAAATTATTAAAAAAAAAAGTAATTGCTGTTCCCATTATGATGTCTGGGACATCAAAATAACATTTACTTTGCTTGACAACCGATTAATGAACCAAATCAGTAGACTAGGAGCAAGATGGTCAACTTCATTAATTCCCTTATCATGGTCTCATTGTAGCTAGACACAGCAGTTATCTAGCAGCTCAAAAGCGGGAGGTACATGTGTGACTGAGCTGCCAATGCAATATAGAATGAGAATTTCAGCTTTGGTGGGGCTAGATAGCATAGTGGTTATGCAACGAGACTCTCATGCATGAGGCTCCAAGGTCCCAGGTTCAATCCCCCCACACCATCAAAAGCCAGAACTGAGCAGTGCTCTGGTAAAAAAAAAAAAAATTCAACCTTGTTACCCTGATTTTGGAATGCTATTTCAAAGGGAAAACAATTAGAAGATAACAAATGAACACAAACACATAATCTTATTTTTGGTAGTTGGGTAGACCATTTGTATGACACTCTTCTTGGATTCCCTAATCTGATTGTAATCACTGAGTCAAATGCATAGAGGAGGACTGCTAAAACAATTCAATATCTGGCTCCCACTACAAGAGCTTTGACAAAGAAATGATTGAACAGAGGTCACATAGGCTTCTAAGCTGAATATGGGCCCCAGATCACATCAAATTGATGGGGTTTACAGTCAACAATATTTATACACCTTTCCCATATTTGGGAGCTACTCTCTTCCCTGATCCAGGTTTCTGGTCCTTTTTCCAGCCATAACATCGTCTCCCCAGACAGTAACTTGGATCCACCTGCATATCAGATTTCAGGCTCAGGGGAAAAACAACTAGTATAACTACAAGCCCTTTGGAATGTAACTAAAATATGCCTACTAGCTATCTACAGAATGGAGACCCCACAAACTCTTCATCTTCACTACTCCAGTGTTTAGGTTCATGATTAGTCAACAACTTGTATGGCTTTATATGTTAACTCTCTTTTCAGCCACCAGTGTCCAGATGCTAGAAGGATGCCAACCAGACTTCCCTGGACAGACAACCTCTCCAATGTGTCCCGGAGCCCCACTTCCCCAGAGCCTTGCCCCACTTGGGAAAGAGACAAGACAGGCTGGGAGTATGGATTGACCTGTCAATGCCCATGTTCAGCGGGGAAGCAATTACAGAAGCCAGACCTTCCACCTTCTGTACCCCAAAATGACCCTGGGTCCATGTTCCCAGAGGGGTAAAGAATAGGAAAGCTGGGGGTCAGGTGGTAGCACAGCAGGTTAAGTGCATGTGGTGCAAAGCTCAAGGACTGGCATAAGGATCCTGGTCTCACTCCCATGCAGTTGAAAAAAAACAAGATCAAAAGGGAAAACACTAAGCAGAACTTGGACTGGAGTTGGTGTATTGCACCAAAGTAAAAGACTTTATTGTTATGCGGAAAACTGAGAAATGTTATGCATATACAAACTATTATATTTACTGGTGACTGTAAACCATTAATCCCCCAATAAAGAAATTTTTAAATAATATTTTAAAAACCCTCCTAAATTAAAGGGAGAGAGAGAGAGAGAGAGTGAGAGACAAGAGAGACCAGGTAGTGGTGCTCCTGATTGAGCACACCTGTTACAATGCTCAAGGGCCCGGGTTCGAGACCCCAGTCTCCACCTGAAGGAGGAAAGCTTTTGAGTGTCTCTCTCTTCTTTTCTATCTCCCCCTGCCATCTCGAGTTCTGGCTATCTCTATCCAATAAATAAAGTTTTTTTTTTAAATCTATGAATCTGAGAAACAAATTGTAAGTGGTTCTTAGCAAAGGGCAGAGTCACAGGAGAAGGATTAAGTGGGGACTTCGTGGGTCAGGATAAGAACGTTGCAGCTCATTATAAGAAGTGGACAAATGAGTGACAAAAAAGGCTAGTTATTTCCAAGCCTCTATTAGAACAGATCTATCCACCGTGATTACTGTTCCAAGCATTATTTATAATTTATTTATAATTCTCTACAGAGGATTTTGATTTACGTCACAAAATGTGATTCAGAAATCTCATTAAGACATTATCATAAGAGGTTTGAAAGGCCCTGTGTAATTCTAATCTCCTGCTCCTATTCATTTCGTCTTAAATCAAGGTCTTTTGAAAAATGTTGATGACAAATACTACAATGTTTTATTCAAATATCTGTTTTTCTACCTCTCCCCTACCTGTCCAGTGAAGTAATATTCTTGCATATCCATGAAGTCCTTATTCTTTGGAACACATACATCACCAAACTGACCCAGAC
This sequence comes from Erinaceus europaeus, assembly GCF_950295315.1. Taxonomy (NCBI): domain Eukaryota; kingdom Metazoa; phylum Chordata; class Mammalia; order Eulipotyphla; family Erinaceidae; genus Erinaceus; species Erinaceus europaeus. The sequence goes on along the minus strand of NC_080182.1, from coordinate 8,700,959 downwards.
CATGTCAGTACTAGACTGACAGTGAAAAAAGAACATTGAGCTGAGGTCAAGGCTAGGCATTACTGAGATGGAAGCATTACATTATTTTTCTGTATCTGTTGAGGTGATCGTATGCTTTCTTCTTTCATCTATTAATAAGGTGAGTTATATTGACTCCTTTTACACCGTTGAACCAGGGGACCAGGATGTGGTGCAGAATAGTGAACATTTTATATCATGTGCAAGGACCTGGGTTCAAGCCTCCACTCTCCACCTGCTAGGAGAGAACCTTCACTAGCTGTGAAGCAGGTAGGCAGCTATCTCTTGTTCTTTCTCCTTCTCTATCTTCCCCCTCCACTCTCAATTTCACTCTGTCCTATCAAAAGGAAAAGGAAGAAATGGCCACCGGCAGTGATAACTCTGATGATAACAATTAATATTTGCCAATTTAATCGATTTTTAGAAGCAAACAGAAAAGTTTGATAAGAAGCAAACAAACAAAAAGTAGGCCCAAAACAGTGAAGCCCCGGTGATAAAAATGTTACCAGGGCTGATATGGCATACTGTCTCATGGTAGTTTTAAAAAAGTTGAATTAATCTATAAAGGATTTTGCTCACTAATATATAGGAACTATTTATATTCATGAGGGGAAATTTTTTCCCTCTTTTTTCTTTCTTTATTGGGAGTATAATGGTTTATAGTCAACAGTAAAGGGATGAACTGCTGCTATGGGATGGACAGGACACAGGTGGATTTCAGAGGCACTGGGCTGAGTGAAAGAACTCAGACTGTGGCACACGTGGCACGAAGTGCAAGGTCCGGTGTAAGGATCCTGGTTCGAGCCCCTGACTTCCCACCTGCAGGGGAGTCACTTCACAGGTAGTAAAGTAGGTCTGCAGGTGTCTGTCTTTCTCTCCCCATCTCTGTCTTCCACTCCTCTCTCCATTTCTGTCTGTCCTATCTAACAACGATGACATCAATAACAACAACAACAATAACTACAACAAAAATAAAAAGGGCAACAAAAGGGAAAATGAATAAATAAATATAAAAAAATTTAAAAAAAGAACTCAGACTGTGAAGAGTATATGTAGATAAAATTTGGCAAGTATTTATTTAATGAATACTGTATGACAGATCATCTAATGTGTGTTCATGCGTAAGGCACAGCCATTTCCATCTGCTTCATAAAGCAAGGCATCAAAAGTTAAATCTTGTCTTCGAAAAGGAAAGTGCAAGCAGCTTTGTACAAGATACTTAGAGCAGTTAACTTTATCATTCAGTGTTCATGATAACCTATCAGCATGACTTTGGTGGTTGAGAGAACTCTCCCACATTACAAATATATGTTTGATCACATGAGCTTTAATGTTTTTCATTACATCTAAGGTCAAATAACTTTTCAAGGGGGTGGGAAGGAAATTGGTTATATGGATGGTGTGTGTGTGTGTGTATGTGTGTGTGTGTATTAAAATACTGTACAACAAATGCTAAAATTCCTAGAGCCTCTGATATATTTTCAGCCAATAGAATTGGAGAATTCTGTTTCCATACTGAATGCTGACATGATATAGACATGCAGAACATAAAATTGCACAGAAGTATCCTTAAAAGCATTCTTCTGTGTTCAGTAGCAGCCCAGACATTATTTTTAGACATATCATTCCCTGCAACTGATTGCTTTAGAATTAACTGACTGAATAATAGTAACTTCATTAGGAAATTTCGTATTTCATAAAGAAGAAACATTATCTCAAATAACTTATTTCTTAGAAGATAATGAAAATTTAAAAAAAAGATTGTGTAGATCATTAAAATCCCTCTATTCCTCTTTCGATTCCATGTTGTCGGCTACATAAAAGGATTAGAATTTGACTTTATTGCCTGAGTATTTTAATTAAAGCTGTATATTGGATCGTGATGAAAAGGAAGTTTTATATCATTAAAGAGGCACTTGTACTTATAAGAGCTCTTTGAATAAGAAAAGTAGAAATTATCAGTGAATGATTTTCTGAGAAATTACTTTTGCAAAGATAATAAAAATATCACACTGGGTGGGCAGGCAAATTATCATTCATTAAAGGTCTGGAACTTGACTATATTTGTGCTGACCCTAAACAATTAATCTTTAGTGGTAAAATTTTTCTGATGAAAAGAAAATTATTATTTATTAATTATTAAGAAGTATGCAACCTAAGAAGGTAGGATTTTTTTTTAATTTCTTTATTGGAGGATTAATGTTTTACATTCGACAGTAAATACAATACTTTGTACATGCATAACATTTCTCAGTTTTCCACATAACAATACAGCCCCCACTAGGTCCTCTGTCATCCTTTTTTGGACCTGTACTCTCCCCCGCACCCACCCCAGAGTCTTTTACTTTGGTGCAATACACCGACTCCAGTTCAGATTCTACTTGTGTTTTCTCTTCTGCTCTTGTTTTTCAACTTCTGCCTGAGAGTGAGATCATCCCATATTCATCCTTCTGTATCTGACTTACTTAACATGATTTCTTCAAGCTCCATCCAATATGGGCTAAAAACGGTGAAGTCACCATTTTAAATAGCTGAGTAGTATTCCATTGTGTATATATACTACAACTTGCTCAGCCACTCATCTGTTGTTGGACACCTGGGTTGCTTCCAGATTTTGGCTATTACAAATTGTGCTGCCAAGAATATATGTGTACACAGATCTTTTTGCATGGGTGTGTTGGGTTCCTTAGGATATATCCCCAGGAGAGGAATTGCAGGATCATAGGGTAGGTCCATTTCTAGCCTTCGGAGAGTTCTCCAGACTGCTCTCCACGGGGCTTGGACACATTGACATTCCCACCAGCAGTGCAGGAGGGTTCCTTTGACCCCACAACTTCTCCAGCATTTGTTGCTGTTACCTTTTCTGATGTATGACATTCTCACAGGAGTGAAGTGGTATCTCATTGTTGTCTTGATTTGCATTTCTCTGACATTCAGAGACTTGGAGCATTTTTTCATGTGTTTCTTGGTCTTTTGGATCTCTTCTGTGGTGAATATTCTGTCCATGTCCTCTCCCCATTTTTGGATGGGGTTATTTGTTTTCTTGTTGTTGAGTTTGGTAAGCTCTTTATATATTTTGATTGTTAGTCTTTTGTCTGATGTATGGCATGTAAAAGTGTTCTCACATTCTGTGAGGGGTCTCTTGGTTTGGGTAGTGGTTTCTTTTGTTGTGCAGAAGTTTTTTAATTTGATGTAGTCCCATAGGTTTATGCTTCCCTTAGTCTTCTTTGTAATTGGATTCATTTCATTGAAGATGTCTTTAAATTTTATGGAGAAAAGAGTTCTGCCAATATTTTCCTCTACGTATCTAAGATAGTTTGTGGTCTAACATCCAAGTCCTTGATCCACTTGGAATTTACTTTTGTATTTGGTGAAATATAGTGATTCAGTTTCATTCTTCTGCATGTTTCAACCCATTTTTTCCAACAATTAATTTCCCCATGTAATAGTCTGGGCACCTTTGTCAAAGATTAGATGTCCATAGGTATGGGGCCTCATTTCTGGGCTCTCAATTCTATTCCACTGGTCAGTGTGTCTATTCATGTTCCAGTACCAAGCAGTTTTGATGACAATGGCCCTATAATACAGTTTGAGATCTGGGAGTGTGATGCCTCCAGTTCTGTTCTTTCTTCTCAAGACTGTTTTGTCAATTCTAGGTCTTTTCTTGTTCCAGATAAACATTTGTTCTATTCTCCTAAAAAAGGGGGCAGGGAGGCGTTTGGGATCTTGATGGGATAGCATTAAATTTGTATATGGCTCTGGGTAGTATATTCATTTTGAGGATGTTAATTCTTCCAACCCATGAACATGGAATATCTTTCCATTTCTTTGTGTCTTTTTCAATTTCCTTGAATAGTGACTCATCATTTTCATTATGCAAGTCTTTCACTACTTTGGTTAGGTTTATTCCTAGATATTTTATTATTTTTGTTGCTATAGTAAAAGGAATTGATTTCTGGATTTCATCTTCTTCTAACTTGGTGTTTGCATAGAGGAATGCCACTGACTTTTGAATGTTAATTTTGTAGCCTGACACCTTACTGCGTTGCCTGATGATATCCAAAAGCTTCTTGCTGGATTCCTTAGGTTTTTCTATGTATATTATTATGTCATCTGCAAATAGGGAGAGTTTGACTTCTTCTCTTCCAATCTGTATGCCTTTAATTCCTTGCTCCTGCCTGACTGCTCTGGCAAGAACTTCCAACACTATGTTGAATAGTAATGGCAATAGTGGGCAGCCCTGTCTAGTACCTGATCTGAGGGGAAGTGCTTCCAGTTTTTCACCATTGAGTATGATGTTGGCTACAGGTTTGCTATATATAGACTCCACTATCTTCAGGAATTTTCCATCTATTCCCATTTTTGTAGTGTTTTGATAATAAAGGGATGTTGGATTTTGTCAGAGGCTTTCTCTGCATCTATTGATATAACCATGTGGTTTTTGGTCTTGCTTTTATTGATGTGGTGGATCATGTTAATTGATTTACATATATTAAACCAATGTTGCATCCCTGGGATAAACCCCACTTGGTCCTGATGAGCAATCTTTTTTCTTTTAATAGTTATTTATTTATTCCCCTTTGTTGCCCTTGTTGAACAATCTTCTTTTTCAATTTAAAAAAAATTTAATATTTATTTATTTATTTATTCCCTTTTGTTGCTCTTGTTTTTTGGGGTTTCTTTTGTAGTTATTACTGTTGTTGTCATTGTTGGATAGGACAGAGAGAAATGGAGAGAGGAGGGGAAGACAGAGAGGGGGAGAGAAAGACACCTGCAGACCTGCTTCACAGCTTGTGAAGTGACTCCCCTGCAGGTGGGAAGCCCGGGGCTCCAACCGGGATCCTTAGGCCGGTCCTTGTGCTTTGCGCCACCTGTGCTTAACCTGCTGCGATACTGCCCTACTCCCTGGTGAACAATCTTTTTAATATACTGTTGTATCCGGTTGGCTAGAATTTTGTTCAGTATTTTAGCATCTGTATTCATCAGAGATATTGGTATATAGTTTTCTTTTTTGGTTGTGTCCCTGTGTGCTTTTGGTATCAGAGTGATGTTGGCTTCATAGAAGCTGTAAGGGAGTTATTCCTGTGTCTTCAATCTTCTGGAAGGCTTTTAAAAGTAGAGGCATTAACTCTTTTTTGAAAGTTTTGCAGAATTCATTTGTAAAACTATCTGGCCCAGGACTTTTATTCTTGGGAAAGTTTTTGATAACTGTTTCAATTTCATTGGCTGTGATGGACCTGTTCATGTTATCTAGTTCCTCTTTATTTAATTTTGGGAGTTCATAGATATCTAGGAAACCATCCATTTCTTCCAGATTCTCTAGCTTGATGGCATATAGTTGTTCATAGAAGCCTTTCAGGATATGCTGAATTTCTGCATTGTTTGTCGTGATATCTCCTCTTTCATTTATGATCCGATTTATTTATTTATGATATGATTTATTTGGATCTTCTCCCTTTTTTGTTTTGTGAGTCTGGCTAAAGGTTTATCGATTTTGTTCACTCTTTCAAAGAACTAACATTCACTTTTGTTGATCTTTTGTATGGTTTTCTTATTTTCAATGTTATGTATTTCTGCCCTAACTAGTTATTTCTATCCTTCTAGTTGCTTTCAGGTTCCTTTGTTCTTTTTCTTCTAGGTCTTTAAGGAGAAGGTAGGATTTTATATGTGGCTGTCATCACTTTAAAAAAATTACTAGTTATTTAATAATGATTAACAAAAGTTTAAGATAATGGGTACAATTCCATATAGTTCCCACCACCAGAGTTCTATATCCCATCCCCTTCATTGGAAGCTTCCTTATTCTTTATCCCTCTGGAAGCATGCACCAAAATTCTTTATGGGGAGCAGAAGGTGGGAGGTCTGGCTTCTTAAATTGCTTCTCCACTGGACATGGGCATTGACAGGTGGATCCATACCCCCAGCCTGTTTATATCTTTCCCTAGTGGGGTAGAGCTCTGGAGAGGTGAGGCTCAGAGACACATTGGTGAGGTTATCTGGAAGTCAGGATGGAATCATGGTAGAGTATGCAACTTGGTGGTTGAAAGGCAGTTAAGACATCAAGCAGGACAAATTATTCAATAAACAGGAACCCAAAGGTATGACTATAGCAAATAAAACTGAAGGTCTTCATGTGGAAAGAAGCTAGGAAGTCTACTTTAGGTATGTACCAAAGGGCCCATGACTTTACTAATTTTTACCTGAGCATGATACCTAACATACAGGTGGACTAAAAGTATTATCTGGGAAGATGGTGTCGGAGTTGAGAATAGAATGGGATATCCAGATTAGGGCAGACAGTAGTTCCCAAACATGAGGTACTTATATATACTTTTATAAATACTTTATAACTATTAACCCCATTGATCTGACCTAGGGCTCATACCTATTCATATTAGCATAGGAGTCTGTATAACCTCTGAGTCCCTGTCAGTCTGAGCTCACAGTCTATGGTCACAGCTGGGAGCCTTCTAGGCTGCACTCATTTCAGGACCCTTGAGTGGCAGAGTAGGTTGGCCCAGCCTCCCCTTTGGTAAATGTGGCAGTTAGCCTTCTTCACTTTCTTTGAATGAAGGCACTAGCAAATTTTAGGAGTCTGAAAGGTCAAGGGCATTGCTCCTTTTTAATTACCATGCTTCATACAGTGATTCAATTTATAGAAAAGAACAGAGAGAGCGTCATACTAGTGAAAAACAGCATGCAGTAATCCTGAGTTAGTTATATACTTGGCATATTTGAGAAGCAGCAGAAATTCAGAGTGGTTGAAGCAGATAGGGAATGGATGATTAGAGTGCTAGCAGGGGGGCCTGGAGTTCGCTGCAAAGATGTAGTTTAGATGTTGAGTTAGTAGTGCTTATAGGAAGTTGTTTATCAAAGAAACAGCATGGGCCAGTTCATATGCTGTGGTGGGAGAAGAGGTCTTTTCCTGAGGGCCCATGATTTCAGTGATTTTTGCCTGAACTTTGATAGTTAACATGGAGGTGGGCTAAAAATATTGCCTGGGAAGATGTAACAAGAGTTGAGAATAGAACTAAAAAACTGAATCAGGGAAGAAAGAATCTCCCAAACTTGAAGAAAATATAGAAATACCATTAACTTGGAATTTAACAGTAGCACAGCGGGTTAAGCACAGGTGGCACAAAGTGCAAGGACCAGCGTAAAGTGCAAGGACCCTCGGAAGGATCCTGGTTCGAGCCCCCGGCTCCCCACCTGCAGGGGAGTCGCTTCACAGGCGGTGAAGCAGGTCTGCAGGTGTCTATCTTTCTCTCCCCCTCTTTGTCTTCTCCTCCTCTCTCCATTTCTCTCTGTCCTATCCAACAATGATGACAACAAGGGCAACAAAAATAGAATAAATAAATATAAAAGAAAAGAAAAGAAATATCGTTAACTGTTTACCACATCAATCTGACCCAAGGTCCATGTATTTAGATCAGAAGCCAGTATAATGTCCCAGTCCTGAGCTTGCAGTCCATGGTCACAGCCGGGAACCTTCTAGGCTGCACTCATTTCAGCACCAATCAAGTAGCAGAGTAGGCTGACCAGCCTCCCTTCAGAATGTCCCTACCACTGTTACTTTCTAGCGGGGGCAAGGTCCTGGAATTGACCACTAATGGTGGAGAGAGGAGTCTGTTAGAGGTCTAGGTCCATTGTAACTACAGAGAATTCTAAGAATTCCCTGACTAGGGGCCCCAGGTGATGGGGTGGCTTGATAACAACCAAAGAGACCACCATTGAGTGAGCCAGTCTCTTGCCCTTTTCCAGCTTTTATAGTATCTTCTTTATCTGTAGTTTCTTCTTTATCTTGGATTTTTCTCCCCGCTGTTAAAGCATTGCGTGTTATTTGTCATATTCAAATTGGTCTATGGGGTCTGACCTCAAGTTGGGGAGGAAGTACACCTAGGGTTTTAGTGGGGTCTAAGTTAGCCTACAGTTTTACTGCATTTACTTGTTTGATGATTCTAATAAAGTTTGTCACAGAAACAATTTATATATATATATACACACATACACACATATATAGCCAGTATATCTCTTGGCCAATTGTATGTTTTTTTATTCTAAAGACTATCAAGGGGTGACAGTAATGCTGATGCTGTTAGATAAAATTAGGAGATATATCTGACTTTCTTTAGTATAGTTAGTTGAACAGACAGTGATTGAGGGATGTGAGGTAGGTGGTAAGAGAGGAGGGTATCTAGGCCTAAGTAAGAAATATTTGATTAGACAATTTATGTCAAGGATAAACAAGAAACCCAGAAAATAGGAGAAGGTATTTGCATACTACATTTTAGATAAGTGGTTAATATCAAACATCTATAATGAAGTAATACAACTCAATAAAAAGAAAAAGAACAACCCAATTTACAAAAAATGAGCAGAAGAAATGAACAGACATTTCTCTAAAGGAGAGATACACATGCCCCACAGACATATGTGGAAATGCTCCACTTCACTCATCATCAGAGAAATGCAGATTAAAACCATGTTGAGATTCCACCTCACACCTGTGAGAATGGGTTCCATCAATAAAACAAGAGAAGATGATTGTTGGAGAGGATGTGGAGAGAGAAGAACTCTACTGCACTGCTGGTGGGAATGCAAAATGAGGCAACCACGCTGCAGAACAGTATGGAGAATCCTTAAACAAATACAAATGGAAATGCCATATGACCCAGAAATTCTCCTCCTAGGCATTTACCAAAAAATATAACAACACTGATTCAAAGGGATACATGCACCCCCATGTTTATAGCGGCTTTACTCACAATAACAGAAACCTGGAAACAACCAAAATGCCCTTCGACAGATGACTGGATAGAAAAGTTATGGAATATGTACTCGACGGAGAATTATGCAGCGATAAAAAGGGATGATATTGTGTCCTTTGAGATAAAGTGGTTGGAATTGGAGATTATGCTCAGTGAAGTAAGTAGAGAGGTGAAGAACAGCTACAGAATGGTTTCACTCATATGCAGAATAGAGAGAACTGAATATACAAATGTGAGCAAAATATATCATCCTATTTTCAAGACTGTGGGAGAAATATAGTGGCTATCTATGGGGGTGGGGATGGAGACACATGCCTTTGTTTATGGAAGTGGTGAACAAAAGTAAAGAAGAAAAGAAAATAATTTAAAAGGGAGTGGAATGCTAGGAGTGGTTGAGTCCCACAGGCCTGAGCCCCTTGTTGAAAATAATAATAATAATAATAATTAAATTGAACTTGTATTTTCTCGACCATACCAGCGACATTTCATGCACTCAACAACATTGTATAGCATAGATTGATTTTTTATATTTATTTATTTATTCCCTTTTATTGTCCTTGTTGTTTTATTGTTGTAGTTACTATTGATGTCGTTGTTGGATAGGACAGAGAGAAATGGAAAGAGGAGGGGGAAGACAGAGAGGGGGAGAGAAAGACAGACACCTGCAGACCTGCTTCACCACCTGTGAAGCGACTCCCCTGTAGGTGAGGAGCCGGGGGCTTGAACTGGGATTCTTACACTGGTCCTTGCACTTTGTGCTACTTACTGCTGGACCCCAAGGCCCTGGATTCTTATTCCCCATCTTCTCCCTACATCCACCAGTCTTCTGTGAATCCTATTAGGAGAGGTTAGAGAAATTTCTGTTTGGGTCTAAGATCTCGGGGGTGTGTATGTTTAAAGTGCATGACTTTTTTTTTTCTCTTCCTCTGGCGGGGAGGGGGAGATACCTTATCAGAAAGCCAGTCAGTGCCAAAAGGTGCTGCACAGGATTGTCTGTGAAGAGGCTGCTTCAAGATGGAAATCATTCTCCACTTCTGCTTAAGAGGACTTAAAGAAATGGGGGGGGGGGGTAGGGTAGGCTTAGAATTCATATAAAGGGGCCTGTTGTCTACAGTTACCAAATTTGGTCAGAGAGCTTGTTGACTGGGTTCTAGTTCTAAGGAGTTCTTTGGTTATTTCTACTATCTCTTCTCTCTTTTTTCCTGTAGAAAAAATAATGCTCGTTATTTCTGAGTGGTGAGCTTTGGTAGCTCTAGCAAAGCCAAGCATAAACGTGTTCAAGACATTGTTCCCTTTCCTGTCTGGGCAGGTCAAAGCCAGCTGGGGTCCTGACCTCTGTGCGATGGCTGCAGCTGAGTGTCATTGTCAAGGGAAAGCATAGAGAGGTTAACAGATGGGCAGAGAAACCTCTGAAGGCCTAGTGGAAGCCTCAGAAACTCTAGAGCAGCTGCAAAGACTAATCGCAAGTACAGGAAATAATTAGGAAGATGCAAGTGAGCAGTGGTGACTGAAATGAGGTTGCCCAGACTGTGTCTGGGGACAGAATAGACAGATGTTAATGCAAACGTGTCATCACTGCTCCTCTCAAAGGGCTCAACAGCTCCATGCCTAGACAGAAAGATAGACAATAACACACAGGCTTTGCAGTCAGTCAAGTATCAGTTCATTCAGAACCCAAGTTGAGAGGCAGAAACACTAAAAAAAAAAAAAAACTTTCAAAACTTGCCTCATTAGCTCTCTTAGGCTCAGTCCTGCCAACCACTCTGAGCCCACACACACCAGCCAGCACAGACAGCACCTTTGCCTGTCCTTTGTACACCTGTTCTCCTATCTTACCTTCCAGACACACCTGTTCTCTGCACCCCAGTGGTCTGCATAAAAATAATGATAGGCATTAGCGAATAGTGCAAATGCTCAGGTTCTTATCCTGTACTGGATGGAGATTTCATTCCCTATATCAGAATCCAAAGGTCTTCAGTAGTTGTAAAAAAAAAAAAAATCAACATTTGAACGTAGACTGTCTGGAAGTCAATACATTTCTCCATTGCAGTTCCTTCTTTATTGCAAACACTGAATCTTGAAACATCACATTTATAGGATTGAGCTTTTGTCATTTGTTTATGATAAAGAGGAAAAAAAGATGTGGTGATGGGGAGTATCATGAAAGGAGATTTCAAGGTACTAGGAAGCGCACTGTACCCTGTTTTGTTTGTTTGTTTGTTTGTATGTTTGCCTCCAGGGTTATCACTGGGGCTTGGTGCCTGGACTATGAATCCACTGCTCTGCAGGCTATCAAAAGGTCCTATAATATAAGGTATAAGATGGTCATATAGACCTGAATTAAAGAATTTTGGCACACTTATTCAGTTTTTTTTTCTTTGACAATACTATCTTCTGCCATGACAATACAGAGGATAGGGTTCTTTTGGATGAGACTTTACTTAAAACAGGGTACAGCTGGGGGCTGGCGGTAGCACAGCAGATTGTACCTGTTTTAAGTAAAGTCTCATACAAAAGAACCCTATCCTCTGTATTGTCACAGGCTAGCTGAATAAGTGTGCGAACACAATGGAATTCTTTAATTCAGGTCCATATGGTCATCTTATACCTTATATTACAGGACCTTTTGATATATAAGGTCCTAACCACCTAAAAGCTATTTTAAAAGAAAAATACAACTAGCATCTAGCATACACACCAAAGTTTGGGTCAAATCTGAAGCTTTTCCTTGGGTGATCTTGAATCCCCTGAGGTCTCTGGAGTTAGAAGCATGAATTTCAGTCTCACTGGTAACTACCGTGGCCTCATGTACATAAAGTAAAGATCATGCCCAATCACTTCATTTTGTATCTGAGGAAGTTTCTCTGGAAACAAATGTTTCCATGACAACAGAAGGCATGCTCATTCCAAAGATCTCCATGAGGGCTCTTTAGAGGCCTAAGCTAGCTTTTAAGCTAGGTGGGCTTTAGCTGGTCCTAATCACTCACTTCCTTCTGCATTGACTCTTTACAACATCCCGCCATCTAGTCAGGGTATCCTGGGATTCCCACATAGACATGTTAGTTCTAGACCTCTAACAGATCCCTCTCTTCATCACTGGATATCTCCATCAGGAACAACATCATAAACCCTCTTGTGAGCCTCCACAAGATATTGCCCTCACTGTAGAATAACAATAGTAAAAACTGCCCCCATTCTCCAAAGGGAGAATGGGTCAACATACTCTGCCACTCGAGGAAGACAGGTCCTGAAATGAGTGCAGCCTAGAAAGTTCCTCGTTATGACCGTGGAATTTGAGCTCAGACCTACAGGGATGCAGAGGCTACACAGGCTCCTGTGCTAAATATGATAGACACGGGCCCCAGATCAGATCTACTGGGTTTAAAGTTAATGTTATCTATAAACTTTAGCTGTATTTGGAAGCTACTCTCTGCCCTGATCCAGCTTTCTAGTTTCATTTCTAACTCTGACACCATCTCCCCCAGACAATACCTTTAGTCCACCTGCATGTTAGTTGTCAGGCTGGGCTCAGGCAAAAATTAGTAAAGTCATGGGCCCCTTGGAATATGCCTAAAATAGATTCCTAGCTTTCTCCAAAAAGGAGACCCCCAAATCTCATCTGCTATATTTTTACTTTTAGGTTCCTGATTACTAAATGATTTGTTCTGCTTTCTATCTTAATGCTTTTCAGTCACCAAGTTGCAGATGCTACCAGGAGGCCATCCTCACTTCACTGGGCAGATTACCTCATCGATGTGTTCTGGAAACTCACCTCCTCAGAGCCCTGCTCCACTAGGGAAAGATAGAAATAGGCTGGGGTATGGGTTGACCTGCCAAAACCCATGTCCAGCAGAGAAGTAATTACAGAAGCCAGAACTTCCATCTTCTACACCCATAAAGATTGTTGGTCCATACTCCCAGAGGGATAAAGAATAGGGAGCCTTTCAATAGAGGGGATGGGATACAGAACTCTGGTGGTAGGAATTGTATGGAATTATACTCCTCTTATTCCACAATCTTGTTGATCATTATTAAATCACTAATAAAAAAATAATAGGGAAACTTCCAAATGGAGGGCATGGGATATGCAACTCTGGTGGCGGGAATTGTAATCATTGAGTTATCAATTGTAGTAAACTTCTAATTTGTTACAAAGTTTTTTCATAAGTAATTGACTACAGCTATGAAAAGCATAAAGAAGCATCTGCTCATATAGAATCCCCAGAAATCCATCTTGGACCCCTGACCTCTGACATCACCCACAATTACAGCCATCCCCCGAAACCCATGATGTGACCTGACACGATCTGGAGAACCTGATTCACAGACTCCAAAGGACAAGACTTTCCTACTGCCTTTCTCTCAACCATCGGTGTCTGCTCTTCCTGCTTCTGTTTCGCCCACCATGTTTTGGCGGTTCCAGGTCACTCTCTACAGAGAAGAAAAGTTCCAGTGGCCATCCTCCTCCATCAAGATAGACATGTGGCATTTATTTCCTGGCCATTGACATTGGACTGATGCTTCTATAGAACTTGCTGGACACTCCTTTTATATTGCTGGACTTCTTAAAGAATGACTGTAGCAGTTCATAGAACTTTCCGTCAGCTGACTCAGGATGTTGCAATGCCAGATCACCCCTCTAGCCCCTCGGCTTATCAGGCCCCCACTCCTCCACCCATCAGGTTCACTCTGTCTCTTGCTACTCTTACTTATCCCTCCCTGTCTTGTGCTAGTTCTTTTTGAAGACACTTACACACTATCATTCTGCTTTCTTCCCAACAGGTTTCTGTTCACCCCTACACTTCTATTCCCCTGACAGAGATGAAGCCTTTTACAGACATTGACCCAGTTATATATGGCCATTAAGTAAGAGGAAGATGTTGGGGAATTGTGAGGATATGGTTGAGCTTGGAAGGGCTTGAACCTGAGGGGTGTGTCAATCCTGTTAGTCTCTCTCTCCACGGAGAGGTTGAGCAAGGAAGGACAGTAGAACCCCAAAAAAGGTGTGCCTCTTATCAGTCTCCCTGCCTCACAAAGTGCCCCGCACTCCTGATACTATGACAAAAAGTTAAAAAGAAAGGGGGAGATGTTGGATAGTATGCCAGCTCCCCCTGGCTTCTGCTTAACCATATGCCTATATAGGGATAGATTTAATCCCATTCAAAGCTTTGGTCTATTTACATAAATCACTTTTACATTTACATAAAGCACTCCCTCCAGGGCATTGGTGGTTCAGTGATAGGATTCTCGCCTGTTCCGCCCCCTCCTTGTCACACTCTGATTTTCACCAGTCACTTTTCTCTCCACCCTCTCTACATCACATCCTGTTTCCACCCTACTTGGAGAGTATAAAAACAGCTGCTCTTCTGACTAAAGACACTTGGAAATTGCTTTCCGGCTCCGAGAGTTCCAGAGTGTATCTCCTGCGGAAGTTGGTGCAGCACGAGTTCCTGATCCCTCTCCCACACAGCAGCCTAGATCGGCTCCAGTTGAGTTCTCTTCAACCCAGAGAGCACTAGCTCGGGAAGAAGTACCCTCAGGCTATCCCGGCACTCCATGGTGATTCCTCACCTTGACAGGTCTTTTTTATTACTACAGGTATCTCTCTCTCTTTGTCTCTCTCTCCCTCTTTATCTCCCTGAACATATAGCTTTAGAATTTGGACCATCCTTAAAAAGCCAGAGACCATAAGAACAAAACATAAGACTTTATAAGAGGCATAATATGTTATTAAAATAAATGATGACTACATTTGTTCCAGCTTTTCCACTAATGTGAGAAGAGATTCAACTGAAGTAAACTATGTAAAACCCTTAGACTGCATCTGGTACTTATTAAGCACTACAGAAAAAGTTATTTGTTGCTATAACTACAATTATCACTACTATTAATACTTAAAAGTTACATAATGTGTGACTTTAGTAATAACTTTTTTATTATTATCTTTATTTATTGGATAGAGACAGCCAAGAATTGAGAGGGAAGGGGTGATAGGGAGGGAGAGAGACAGAGAGACACCTGCAACACCACTCACTGAGTTTTCTCCCTTCAGCTGGGGACCAGGAGCTCGAACCCAGGTCTTTGCCCACTGTAACGTGAGCACTCAATCAGGTGTACCACCACCCAGCCCCCACACTGTGTTCTATTGATTGTAAGCAAGAGGAATTGTGGGCCATGTACATAATTAGCATACAGGTGATGACATTATAGGCTATAGCATAGAATATAAACTCACAAGGAGCGTGGGGCATGAGATTACTTAAGCTGGTGACTGGTGGAAGTTCACTCTCATTTCTGAGCCATCTTTGACTTTTTCTGTTCCTGTGTGATCTTTAGAGCCCTGCACAATGCAGTTTCTCCCAGGACCCATGCATATTGGAGCTGATTGCTGGTGAACCAAGTTTAAGGGCTCAAGGCTCCAGCCACATGTCTCTCTCCTGACCCTTTTCAATTTGGTTTTTGTCTTCCTAGTAAATCCTGCCACTTTTTTTCAGCCCCAGAACAAAAGTACCGCAGTAGTTTTTTTGTTTGTTTGTTTGTTTTTTTTACTCTTTGAGCTGAACTTTGGGTGAATACAGTTCCCAGATTTAACTGTGCAAAAATTCTCCATTTCTGCCTTAGACATGACATGTTTGGGAATTGATGGAGAGGTGGTCAGGCAGTGGTGCACCTGGTTAAACAAACATAGTGTGCAAGGACCCAGGTTCAAGCCCCTGATCCCCACCTGCAAGGGGAAAGCTTCAGGAGTCATGAAACAGGGCTGCAGGGGTCTCTTGGTGTCTTTCCTTCTCCATCCCCCCTTCTCTCTCAATTTCTCTATCTCTATCCCATAATAAATAAATACAATAAATAAATAAACAAATAAATAAATAAATGGGAAAAGAAGAGCTTAGAAATTGATGGAGAGGGGAGTCCGGCAGTAGCTCAGTGGGCTAAGTGCACATGGTGTGAAGTGCATGGACTGGCATAAGGATCCTGATTCGAGCCCTTGGCTCCCCACCTGCAGGGGAGTTGCTTCCCAAGTGGTGAAGCAGGTCTGCAGGTGTCTATCTTTCTCTTCCCCTCTCTGTCTTCCCCTCCTCTCTCCATTTCTCTCTGTCCTATCCCACAATGAAGATAGACAACAATAATAACTACAACATTAAAACAAAAAGGGAATAAATAAATATATATTTAAAAAAAAGAAAAAGATGGAGAGATGTGTGATAAAGTCAGAAGAATCTTTGGGTGCTCTTAAATATTCTCCTTTCGTTTGGAGACCTTGGACTGCTCCATTTAAAGAACAGCACTGGAGTCAGCACTGGTGGTGACATCCAGCAAAGCAACCACACTGCCATGTGCAAGGACACAGGTTCAAGTCTCCAGTCCTCACCTGCAGGGGGTGGGGAGAGATTTCACAAGTGGTGAAGCAGTGCTGCAGATAGTTTTCTTTCTCTCTCTCTCTCTGTATCTTCCCCTTCTCTCTCAATTCCCCTCTATCTTTATCAGGAAGGAAAATGAAAATGAAAACGAAAAGGAATAAAAATCATGGACTCCAGGAGCAGTGGATTTGTCATGCAGTCCCCAAAGCACAGTGATAATCTTGGTGGCAATAAAAAATAAAATTCAATTATAAAGAGTAAAGAATTCAGGAAAAAAGTATTTAAAGATTTTTTTTCTTTATTGGATAGAGATAGCCAGAAGTCAAGAGGAAGGGGGAGACAGAGAGGGAAAGAGATGGAGAGACACCTGTAGCACTGCTTCTCCACTTGCAAAGCTTATCCCTGCAGGTGGGGTCTGGGGGCTCAAACTCAGATTCTTGAGCATTATAACATGTGCTCTCAACCAGGTATGCCACCACCCAGCCCCAGGAAAAATCATTTAATAAAATTGAGCCAACAAGATAACTAACCTGGCTATACTACATCATGTGCTAAGTGTGGCCTCCATTACACTGGAGGAAGCTTCAGTCCTGTGCTGTCTTTTCCCCACCCCTTCTATGCTGCCTTCTTTCTATCTGAAAAAGTCTCCCTGGAGAGGTTAAGGCCTAGAAACAACAACAACAAAACAACAACAACAAAACAACAACAACAACACACACACACACACACACGCTTGCACGTGCACCCATACACATAAATCATCTACTAGATAGTAGGCTACTTAACTATTAAAATAATAGCGCATTTTACAATCTTGGCTCCTCTTTCTAAGTTATTGTTAAGCTGTTTTGCAACCAAATAATAACAAAGTTTCCACATGTCAAAAATTTTATAGCAAGCAATCAGATAATATGACATTCATAACATAAAAGGATGATTAATCTCTTCCCTGAACTTATTGATTTAGAGGTGTAATACTTTTTATAATTGTCATATCAAAATCAGAGGAGAGGGAGAAGCACTGTTTAACTAAGCAATGTGCCAAAAAATGTCCCTTGTGTTTTCCTTTAGTTTTTATGTTACTTATAGAAAGATTATTTCTCCCATCAGGAACCTGACAACACACCTATCATTTCCTTCATACAGAAAGTTATTGTAATAACAGCGTTACTGAAGAAACCTGCCATCTGTTGTATCACACCTCCATTCTCAGTGGATTTGGAATCTCTTTAGAAGTTGTAACTGAATCCTATTATCTACTCTGTTAGTAGCTGTGTTGTAGAATGTGGCTCAAATCTGAAGCCAATCTGAACTCCCAAGTGACTTCTTTCTACCTCAAGTCTAGACCTGGCACAAGGAGAGAATCCCTTCTGCAGGTGAACCTCTACCAATCATGTGCATCTGTATGTATTTCAATCCCCATTAAGTCAGAGAGACAAGTGGTCCCAACCCCAGATTTCCTTACTACCTAGATGGAAAGGGAGAGGAAGAAAATAGCGTGCTTCTATGCTGACTGTCGAGAGTGGAGCACTTACTTTAAATATTTGCACAGGTTGATCATTTTTCTTGCATGGAGAGGACTGAAGACAAAAGATTTTCAGAAATTAGCTGTCCATAGTGAGATAAAGCACAAAGAGAAGGATGATGATGGGATGATCTCACTCACAGACAGAACTTAAGAAACAAGAACAGGGTAGTCGGCAATAGTGCAGCAGGTTAAGCACAGCAGGTGGCACAAAGTGCAAGGACCGGCTTAAGGATCCTGGCTCAAGACCCAGGCTCTCCATCTGCAGAGGAGTCACTTCACAAGTGGTGAATCAGGTCTGCAGGTGTCTATCTTTCTCTCTCCTTCTTGGTTTTCCCCTCCTCTCTCCATTTCTCTCTGTCCTACCCAACAAAGACGACATCAATAACAACAATAATAACTACCACAACAATGAAAAAACAACAAGGGCAACAAAAGAGAAAATAAAATATAAGAAAAAAAAAGAAGGAAGGACAGAAAGGGAAAACACAAAGTAAAACTTGGACTAGCTGGGTGTATTGTACCGGGGCAAAGAACTCTGGGGAAGGAGAACAGGGAGAGGGGTAGGAGGAGCGGGCTTCCAGGTCCTGCTACATGATGATGGAGAAGGACCTAGGCTGTGGGTGAGATTATTTTGCATACATCTATCATGGCAAGATGGAAACTTTTACGCCTGTGAGCTCGTAAACCACTAACCACCACCACCCCCCAAAAGAAAAAAAGACAAAAGCTTTTCCCCCAGCTCTCCTCAAGAAGTAGGATTGAAAATGGGTCCTATTCTGTGGACCA
The DNA here is from genome assembly GCF_950295315.1 of Erinaceus europaeus. Classification (NCBI taxonomy): domain Eukaryota; kingdom Metazoa; phylum Chordata; class Mammalia; order Eulipotyphla; family Erinaceidae; genus Erinaceus; species Erinaceus europaeus. The sequence continues at coordinate 8,682,498 of NC_080182.1, read as the reverse complement.
GATCAGGAATAGAGAGATGCTCCCTGTTCTATGAGCATTTAACCCAAAGGAAAAATGTTGCAAATTGAAGTCATAAAATTTATTCTAAATTCAATACCATTCAACCAGTCATTATATACTTGGAAAATCCCAACAGTAGACACGGTTTTCCCTCTCTGCCTCTCCCTCTCTCTTTCTCTCTCTTGGCCTTTCTCACTTTTTTCTTTTTGTTATTGCTGGGGCTTCACCACTGTGCAGACTTTTTCAGACAGAAAGAGGAAAGGTACCCTACAGCACTGCCCTAGGAACTAGAATTTGAACCCGGGTTCTTTATACTGTAGAGGAGAACCATTGCCAGATAAGCTACCTCACCACCCTATTCTAGGTATTTCATTTCTTAATATAATATTATAAGCTAATAGGAGTGTGTATTAACACCATTCCTACCACCAGAGGTCTTTGTCCCCACCCCCAGTCCCCTATAGTGAAGCTAACAGATCTACCCTCTCCCCCTACCCAGAGCTTTTTAATTTGGTGAAATACTCCAAACTCAGTCAAATCCTACTTCGTTTCTCCCTGTTTATTCTTCTTTCTCAAATTCTTTTTAGGAGTAGGTATTTCTAATCATATCTGATTAGAAACATATCTGCATCCTTGTTGATGATAAATTTCTAAATTATCTCAAAGGTCTCAGACTTCTTGGTTTTCTTTTTGAATAGAAGTGGGGGGTGGAGCACAGCTTTCTTGAGCTAGCAAAGTGCATCTATTTAAAATGTACATTCGGTGGCATCCAAAACAAAATCAAGACACTTGTTTCCAAATTTTCCTTGTGCCCCTTTGTAATTACTTCTTACCCCATAGCAGCACGTGCTCTATGATCTGCATTCTCTGTATAGATTGCCTGGTACTTCAAGTCAACACCACCTTGCAATTTGCACTTTCTTTTTGTCTGAATTCTTTTGTTCAGTGCATTTATTTTAACTCATCCTTGTGGTTGTGTGCATCAATGATTCATCTTTATATCACTAAGTAGGATTCTGTTGTGTCACAGTTTGTGTATTCACTTACTACTAGACATTTCAACTGTTTCTAGTTTAGTGCCCTTACAAATCATGTGGCTGTCAGGGAGCTGGATGGTAGCAAAGTGGCTTAAACACACATGGCACAAAGTGCAAGGCCAGCATAAGGATCCCTAGAGGAGGCAAAGTCAGGTCTACTGTCTGACAAAGTCCACATAGACTGAGGGCTGCCTGCAAAGTGGGAAGTCTTGGACAAAATCAAACCTATTCATCCTTTTGCTTATGATCACATTGATCATTTGGGGACTTATTGGCTACTTTAATCAGAAGAAACTTACAGTGGAAGTACATAAAAGTAGCAATTACAGCAGTGAGTGTAATAAGATCAAAGATGGCCTACTGCACTCATCAAAAAGCTCACGGAGGAAGAGCTGTTTCTCCATCCTGGGACTACAACAGAACCAAATTGGCTAAATTGGCTACAAGAGAACAAGAACCTTGGGTTCTTCTCACAGCAGAAGGGCTGCCTTGGGTAGCTTATAGAATAGGTGGTAGATTGTAGTCTCCCCCAGAGTGTAAGGGACCTTACCAATTACCCCCAACTAATGACCCTCCCCTCTTCCATTTATGGGCATCTATGATGAATACCTTGGTCATGTGGTTTACATTAAAGGCTAGCAAGTTGAGGTTAATAAGTTTCCATCTATAAAGAAACTAGCAAGGCCTCGTCCCCTCTAGGTGTGTGTTTGCCAGGAAACAAAGACAAGCTAAAGAAGATAATTTACTTCACAGAAACTGACCTTTTAGAAACAATAGATGCTTTACAGAAAACTCATGATATTCCAAGAAGCTTACTCAAGAAAAATAGATTATAATAAGAGTTTATATTATCAACTGCTGAAATAAGAAATGAACTTTATGGTAAACAGTTGTGAATTGACACATGTTGTATCTGCGTGAAAAAAAAGGTAGAAGTAATAAAGCCCTGCAGAAGAGAAAGTAGAGGCACCTCTCTCCTACTCCTGAAACAGTTCAAGTGTCTCTAATCTCATTCCACGCTGACTCCCCTCATCTTTCAGGGACCCTGATAACATGCTGGGGCTGGACCCCAGCAGATCCTGGTTCCAGCCCCCAGCTCCCCACCTGCAGGGGGTCGCTTCGCATTGGGTGAAGCAGGTCCACAGGTATCTGTTTTTCTCTCCTCCTCTCTGTCTTCCCCACCTGTCTTCCCCTCCTCTTTTGATTTCTCTCTGTCCTATCCACCAACAGCTATGACAACAATAACAACTACAACAAGTGCAAAAAAAAAAGGGGGCGGGGGAATGGCCTCCAGGAGCAGTGCAGGCACTCAGCCCCATCGATAACTCTGGAGGCAAAAAAAAAAAAAAAAGATGAAGAAGAAAGAAACAAATCACGTGGCTGTCAACATATCTGTTTAAATCTTTGTGTGGACATATGATTTTGTTTTTGTTGAATATATGGAGTTAACCGGGTCCTGTGGAAGTATATGTTTAGATTTAAAGAAACTACAGAGGGTCAGTAAGAGAGCTCATGGGAGTTGGGCGGTAGTGCAGCGGATTAAGCACACGTGGCACAAAGCGCAAGGACCGGCGGAAGGATCCCTATTGGAGCCCCTGGCTCCCCACCTTCAAGCAGGTTGCTTCACAGGTGGTGAAGCTGGTCTGCAGGTGTCTTTCTTTCTCTCCCCCTCTCTGTCTTCCCTTCCTCTCTCCATTTCTCTTTGTCCTATCTAACAAGGACAATATCATCAACAACAACAACTACAACAACAATAAAAAAAACACAAGGGCAACAAAATGTAAAATAAATATTAAAAAAATTTATTTTAAAAAAGTAAGAGAGCTCATTATAATAGTGTGCCTGCCTGCTTTGTTATGCACATAACCCAGGTTCAAGCCTGGCTCCCTCAGAACTGGAAGCCATGGCATTATTTTCACCCTTCTTCTTCTGTCTCTCTCTTTTTTTGGTCTGGAAAAAAAATCAACTTGGAGCAATGACACTCCAGCAACAGCCAACAAGAAAAGAAAAAGCTACCAAACTGTTTTCCAGGTTGGTTGTAATGAAGACATTCTCTGGTTTTCTCTTTCCATTTTGGGCAAATGGAAAGAAATATTGTTAGTTTTCCAATTAACAACTGAACTTTCTTGGCAAAATTTTTTTCTCTCATGTTTATATTCCCTAGGAAGTATTATTCTCACTCCATCTTTTGACTTCATAGAATCTTTTTGTTCCGCCAAACAAAAAGATTTTTAGTTATCTCCCAGCCTGTCCACTGAACTGCTTCTCATAATGGGGGCAACTCATCAACCTGGGAGAATCGAAGGTGCAGAGAAGTTGCATCAGAGACTGTTCATAAAGATTAATGGAGGCGTCTTCAGAAAGTTTTGTTTTGTTTTGCCTCTAGGTTCTTTCTAGGGCTCAGTGCTGGGGCTATGAATCCACTACTCCTGGGGGCCATTTTTTCCCCATTTTATTGGACAGGACAGAGAGAAATTGAGAGGAGGAGAGAGAGAAGGAGAGAGAAAGATAGACAACTGTAGACCTGCTTCACTGCTAATGAAGCATTCCCTCTGCAAGTGGGGAGCTGGAGGCTGGAACCTGGATCCTTATGTGGGTCCTTGTGCTTCATACTGTGCACTTAACTGGGTGCACCACTGCCCGGCCTTCTCAGGAAGTTGTTAATTAAAACACCTTAGGTGTGATGGATCCCACTTTACTACCTACAACACACAAGACTGTGTTGAATGCAAGTGAGTGGAGCGGGGGCCAGGGAGAATCAAAGCCCTTCAGCCACATCACGATCTCCTCCTCACCCCACCCACACTATTCCTAGTATCTTAAATGTCCAAAACATAAGTATTGACTTTGTTCTTTAGAGCCATCACTTGCATGTTTGAAGAGAAAAAAAAGATATATTTTTAATATCTATTTATTTATTCCCTTTTGTTGACCTTGTTGTTTTATTGTTGTAGTTATTGTTGTTGATAGTATTGTTGGATAGGACAGAGAGAAAAGGAGAGAGGAGGGGAAGACAGAGATGGGGAGAGAAAGATAGACACCTGCAGACCTGCTTCACTGCCTGTGCAGTGACCCCTCTGCATGTGGGGAGCTGGGGGCTCGAACTGGGATCCTTACACTGGTCCTTGTACTTTGCACCACCTGTGCTTAACCCACTGCGCTACTGCCTGACTCCCAGAAAAGGTATTTTTTTAAAGAGTGAAATACTCTTTGGAAATGGGGAAAGGCTAAGTCAGTGAAGTATAGGGAACAGGGGTTGACAGACGGCTAGTGGCACCATACACCATGGAACATGCGTTGGTTACTGGCTAAGCTCATGCTGATGGAAAAGTGATTTGGGGACTTCCTAAGAAGTTTAGTTCTTTCTGTTGTTTCTAAGAAAATTGAGAATACAAACTATCCATGAAGATGGATGTATGAGTTACAGGTTTCAAGCAAACACACACCCTTGGCCCTATGCTCGTACTGCTAAGAAGAAACACACATCTATCAAACTCTCTGAAATGTGAAGGCAACCTTCAGATGTTGTTTCCCAGACTCTCGTCTTCTTCCTGTAGGCAAAGTCTGTCTGGTAAAGCAAGCATGAAGCAGTCAGATGCCTCAAGTGTGAAGGGACCTTGCTCAAAGCTTGGAGATGTCAGTAGGCAGCCAGAATCCAGTCCCACAACAGAAGGGGGAAGGAGTTGGAACAGCAAGTCGGAGAGGGGGAGGAAGGAATTCATATTTGTTCCAGCTGTTACTCACACTCAGTGACTCAGAGGAGAGAATAATCAGGACTCAAAAGGGAGCCCTGGAGAGGTGAGTCACTCAACACTCCAACCACCTTACTGAACCCTGCCTTTGCAAGCCAGTCTCACAGTCTGGAAATGATTGATGAGGATGGCTTCAACTGCTAGCATACACTCCAAATTCATCTCACTTCTACATACTTATTTTGGAGATTATGTCTAGTGTGATCAGAAACCCCCCACAGGTTGAAGACAGAAGAAATCCAATTTGGTTTAAGTCATTTGCTTTCTCTGGCCTCCCCACCATGGAACAATAATACACTAACAGAATCCTGGCCTTCCCAGGTCATCCTGACCCTTAGAATGAGTCTAATATTTCTGATAGTTTACAACCAACCCCTCCTGCCACTGCACATGCACCATTCCAGGCTGTCTTTTCCTACTTAGGTTGATGTTAACAGTGTCAAGTAGGTACGGATATCAAAGAAAAATATTTGAAAGCAATGACTATATTTTTCTATTTTTATTTGATAGGACAGAAAGAAAATTAAAAGTTGAAGGGGAATAGAGGAGAAAAAAGAAAGACATTTGAAAACATGCTTCATGGCTCATGAAGCTTTCTCCCTTATGTAGAATTAGAATTCTGGTTATTTTCATTAGACACATTTGAGTATGTATTAGTGCAGTGTTGTGACTCAGCAGGAGTCTGGGACTATTAGCATACGAATGACATTACCCTGAGGCGGGACACACAGAGGAGGGAGTGTATAAAAGGCATGGAACCCTTGGATAGGGCCCACTTTCCCGCATGACTCTCCCAATCCATATCAAATAATATTGCATCCGCCGATCACAACCTAACCAACGCAACGATTGCCACCTCAACATGCTTTAGCTCAGACTGTGTCCAGAGACTTCACATGTGGAATGACAACCCTTCAGCTTCATTACTCGGGTGAGACCTTTCCTTTTATAGTACACTCTAATTTCATCTCAGGTAGTTCACTTTCTAACAAAGTCCCATAACCTAGATATACACCAGTTTCTGTGAGAGAGAGCTTATGTTCACACGTATCTATAAACTAGTGCAAAATATATACCTGAAAGCAGAAGTTCACTAGAGTTTGCAGTGAGTACTACACTAACACTTCCTCTCCACTATTCCAAGCTTGGGATCCATGATTGCTCAACAAATTGTCTGGCTTCGTATGTTAACTCTCTTTTCAATCACCAGGTTCCAGATGCCACCAGGATGCTGGCCAGGCTTCCCTGGATTGAAGACCCCACCAATGTGTCCTGGAGCTCAGCTTCCCCAGGGACACACCTTACTAGGGAAAGAGAGAGGCAGACTGGGAGTATGGACTGACCAGTCAACGCCCATGTTTAGCGGGGAAGCAATTTCAGAAGCCAGACCTTCTACCTTCTGCAACCCTCAATGACCCTGGGTCCATGCTCCCAGAGGGCTAGAGAATGAGAAAGCTATCATGGGAGGGGGTGGGTTATGGAGATTGGGTGGTGGGAATTGTGTGGAGTTGTACCCCTCCTACCTTATGTTTTTGTTCATTAATCCTTTCTTAAATAAAAAATTTAAAAAAAAAAAAAAAGGCATGGACTTGGAGCATGTCACTCTTTTCGGCTGTTGCTTCTTCTGGTCAGAAGCATCTCGGTGGAGGTGCTCCAGGCACCCATCTGCCATGGCTACTTCTCCAGGGAACTGAACACGTGTGACTGCTAGCTGGTAAATTTTTAGACCCCTCTACAGCCATGAGAAACCTTTACTAGAGCTGATAATTGTTTATCTTATGGGACTAAACTTTTGATAACTATACTCAGATTTTATGGACCTAGCATACTCTTAACCCTTGATGATAATTGCTTATTTTGCCTTTTACCTGTTTCACCCTAATAAATCTTGTATTTTTTTAAAGCCATTCCCAGCTCCCTGCTGTGAATCCTTAAGCGCAGCAGCCCCCACAAACCTTTTTTAAGTTAAATTTCTACAGTGCAGGAATAAGCATTGTGTGTATCACACTGTCCATGCACCTATCTCTAGATTAGCTAGAGACAGAGGCAGTGTGGAAGGATGATTTTGAGGATGGCTCCATGCTTCCAGGATCCCTGGTAAACATTCACTTTGTAATTCTGAGGACTCTGAAAGTGGAATTAACTCCATTAGTTTATGGCAGATGACATATAGTGTCATGATGCATGATATTCAACTTAAAGAGTTAGAAAAAGATTATTTTCCTGCTAACAGCACCTGTAAGGCCTAACATAATTAGGTTCTGGCAACTTTTCTGACTTCTTTTAATGCCATCTCTACTATTTCAGTCATGATTCTATATATAGCCTCCTATTTCTGTATCTCTGGTTCTTGTTGAATACCACAAGGAAAATCTATACTTATGTCTTCTGTAAAAATATAAATTGATTTAGAATAGACAGATAGCCATACAGAAAATATATAATAAGTGGGGGTAATTTTTCTAGAAATTAATTTACAGTATTGTGAGGTTTGCTAAACACTTTAAAAATTTGTTGGGTAGTCAGTCAGCAGAATTTTCTTTTCTCCAGACCTCTATCAGAAACACCAGGCTTTCTTTTTTTTTTTTTTTTCTTTTCTTTTCTTTTTTTGTATCACTAGTTATTGCTGGGACTTGGTGCCTATTGGATCAATCTACCACTCCCAATGGCCACTTTTTTCTAATTATTTTTCTTTATTAGGAAAGAAAGAAATTGAGGGGAGGCAGAGATAATGAGGGAGAGAGAAAGGAATACCTACACTAGTTGCTTCACACTGTCATGAAATACCCCCCCCCCCCCGCGCGCAGATGGGGTGGGGGGGCTCAAGCCTGGGTCTTTGTGCATGCTAATGTGTGCACTCAACCAGGTGAACCACTACCCAGGAAATCACAGATAGACTTGTAAGGGCCTTCAGCTGACTGATTAAATCAAGCTGACCCAGCTTATCCAGGATAATCTCCTCACGTAAAAAACAACTACTAGGGGCTGAGTTGTGGTGTGCCTGATTGAGCGCACATGCTAGTGTTCCAGGACCCAGGTTTGAGCCCCTAGTCCCCACCTGCAGGGGGAAAGCTTCACAAATGGTGAAGCAGGGCTACAGGTGTGTCTCTGTCTCTCTCCCCTACCATCTCTCCCTTCCCTCTCAATTTCTGGATTTCTCTATCCAATAAATACAGTGTTTTTTTTTTTTTTTAAACAAAAAAGACAACTACTAAGGCACTTTAATTACATATTCTAAAATTCCTTTCTAAAAACACCTAGGTTAGTGTTTGTTGAATAATTGGGAGCTATTATCTCAAAAAGTTCTCATCAGAATACTACCACACTTCTTAGCCCAGTTATTAGATCCAGCTTCTTGAATTATATTTTTCTCATCTTAATACATCTTCATCTGGCATTGTTCTGCCATCTAATGCTGGGCTCAGAAAATGATTGAGGAGGTATTCTCTCATATTTTTGTATTGAGCTGTGTAGTGTTGGTATATCTTCCTCATATGTTTGAAAGACTTCAATAGGAAAGTCTTTTGGGTCTGCAGTTTTCTTTGTGATAAATCCCTTTTCAATTCTTATTCCAAGTTCTCTAATGGCTAATGGACTAATCCAACTTTATCTTTCTAAATATTTATCTGAGATTTTATCTTTCAAGAAATTATCTTTTCATCTAAGTCTCCAAATACACTGGCACAACATAGTTCTTAGTAGTCCTTATTAACTTTATAATATCTGTATGTGACATAGCACTCCTTTATTTCAAATATTGGTTGTGTGTGTGTGTGTGTGTGTGTGTGTGCGCGCGCGCGCGCGCGCGCTTGCGTGTAGGGGGTGGGTAGGGGTGTGTGTGTGTGTGTTTCTCCTCTCTTTTCTGTTTCTTTCTGTATTCCTTCTCTTCCACTCAGTCTAAAGGAGGTCCATTTAGATAGGAGTTTATTGATCTTTTCAAATGACCTTTCTTTTTTCTATTATTTGTCTATTTAGTTTTCTGTTCTTTATTTCTTCCCTTCTGCTTTTTAATTTTTAATTGCTCTTATTTTCTTCCTTTTATAAATTTAATAGGGAATGAGGGGAGAAAGAATAGGAGAAAGAAGGAGAGAGACACCTGCAACACAGCTCTACTTCTTGTGAAAGTTTTCCTCCTGCAGGTGGGACTGGGGGCTTGAACCTGAGTCCTTGCTCATTCTAACATGTGTGCTCCACCAGGATGCCACCTCCCAGCCCCTCTATTTACTTCCTTTAAAAAAGTTAAATGTTGTAGCATTACTTTTATAATGTTCTCTCGCACAGTTATTCCCATTTAATAACTGCTTTAGCTCAGACTAGGTTTTAATTGTCACCAGGTTAACACTTTTGCAATTTCATTGCAGATTTTTAACTTGGCTCAGGGACTATATATAAATACAATGTTTCATACCCCGTAAAGGTCTTTGGTCCATACTCCCAGAGGAATAAAGAATAAGGAATCTTCCAATGGAAGGGAAGGGATATGGAACTCCGGTGGTGGGAATTATATGGAATTGTACCTCTCTTATCCCACAATTTTGTTTATCATTACTAAATAACTAATAAACAAATTTATTATTTATTAATAAAGAATATCTTATTTATTATTAAATAATAAGTACAATGTTTCCTTTCCAAATACCCAGATATGTTCTCGGCATTGTTTTCTTATTGGTTTGTAACTTAATTCTATTGTGATTGGAAGACAAACATACATATTAAATATTTAATAATATCAAATCCTAATATTAAGCATTTAAATTTATTGAGACTTTGTTGGTGTCTAGTATATGGTGTATCTTGGTGAAAAGTCTCTATACACTTTTTCTCTATGTATTTTGAGTTATTGTTAATAGATGTATTAAAATGCTATAATGTTACATTTTTATTGGTGATTTAGTATTGATTTGCAAAATTATAAGATAACGGGAATAATTTCACATCGCAGTCACCACCAGAGTTCTGCGCCCCAATTCCTTCCATTGGAAACTGCAGTATAGTTCTCCCAAGGTCACAGATGTGGGTTGACTCTTATCTCTAGGACTCTCTATATTTATATATATTTGCTCATTTTTCCTATGGCCCTGCCTTCTCTTCTTTTCTAAGTCACACCTACACCTCTTGCTACTTGTGAATGTCCTTCCTTTTTTCCTCTTCTCTCTCCAGGTCTTGATGGAATTGAGGTTAAGAGCCCTTTGGCCATCTTCCTCTAACATTTATTTTTCCCCCTCTGGGGGTATGGAACTGTTACATCTTTTAGGAGTTGAAAGGCTCCCTCTTGTCTTAAGGTGAATGTTGATGTTAACATAAAGACAAAGTCTTTATGATGACTGGTGTTTGTTTACCTTGACTACTCACAATAATGAATACACCTTGCTTTAATATTCAACACAATAACTCTTCATATCTAAAAAAAAAACTTTTACAGTTACCCACAACTTTCTTACTCACTCGTGATGATGGAAAAGGACTTATGTTGGGGGTGAGAGTGTTTTGCAGACACCTATTATGACAAGATGAGAAATTATGTCCACGTGCCAACAGCTGTACTGTAAACCATTACTCTCCTGATTGAAAAAGAAGAGGAAAAGAATAGGAATTATCTCTAAACCAAGACTCGATTAATTCTAGTTAAGTCTCCAATGATTTATCAGTGAAAATAAAAGTAAACATGCTTTTTGAAAAGCAAATGCGGGGGCCTGGTGGTGGTGCACCAGGTTAAAAGCATATGGCACAAGCGCAAGGCCCTGCACAAGGATCTTGGTTCAAGCCCTGGCTCTCCACCTGCAGGGAAGTCTCTTCACAAGCAGTGAAGCAGGCCAGCAGGTGTCTATCTTTCCCTCTCTCTATCTTCCTCTCCTCTCTCAATTTCTCTGTGTCCTATCCAATAAAATGGGGGGAAGTAGCCTCCAGGAACATTGGATTCATAGTGCAGGCACTGAGCCCCAGCGATAACCCTGGAGGCAATAAATAAATAAGAAATGAAAAAAGAAAAGTGAATGATTCACAAACCCCCCAACCACATTGGAGTCACAATGTACAGACCCAATTTAGAAAACTTTGAGACACAAAAAAGGCAGGAAAGTATGTCTTAGAACCATCGAAGGGGTCTATATACACAAAGGAACTCAGCTACTCAATACGACGAATCACATTCTTCACTCCCATATTGGATGGAGCTTGAAGGAATCATGTGAAGTGAGAGGAGCCAGAAAGAGAAGGATGAATATGGGATAATCTCACTCAAAGGCAGAATTTGATAAAGAAGAAGAGAAGGGAGAATCACAAAGTAAAACTTGGATAATTCCTGTTTTTACACTGTGACTTTCATAGGATGGCAGCTGAATTCCTAGGTGCTCATTGAGCTCACTCTGCTCTGGCTGGTCAGAATTCCAAGCACCCCCCCCCTTTTTTTGCCTCCAGTTTCTGGAGCTTGGTGCCAGCTCTACAAATACACCAATCCTGGAGGTTGTTTTTTCCATATTATTGATAAGACAGAGAGAAATTGAGAGGGGGAGGGGAAGGAAGAGAGGGAGAGACAAAGTTAGACACCTGCAGGTGGGGGGGGGGTTGGGGTTCAAACCTGGGTCATTGTGCAGGTCCTCATGCTTTGTACTACATGAGCTTAACCAGGTGCACCACTGGCTGGCCCCAACATCCCCTTCTCTCTGTGTCACCTCCACAGTCCATTCTCCATTCTTCTTACTACCCGGTAACTCTTCTCTGCCAGGGTTAGATGTCTGCAAATCACTCTCACCCCCAATATGAGTGCCTTCACATGCATCACGGCTTCAATTATCATTATTTTAAAAAAGAGATTGTAAGATTACGGAGTATAAATCCATACTACACCCACCATAAAGTTTGGTACCCTCACCCTCCCAACAATAATCACCACAGTTATCATAAAGTCTTAGAGATAGGGGCTGGGTGGTGGTGCATCTGGTTGGGCAAACGTTACAGGGCAGAAGGACCCAGGTTCGAGCCCTTGGGAAGAAGCTTACAGGGAAGAAGCTTCACGAGTGGTGAAGCAGGGCTGTAGGTGTCTCCCTTCTCTCTCAATTTCTCTCTGTCTCTATCAAATAAATAAATAGATATTTTAAAAGTAAATAAATTCTAAAAGTCTTAGAGACAGTTTGTTTACTTCTGGGCTATTCTTACATAAACACTCTCACCTCCAACTTGGGTCCTTTCCCATATCATGCGCCAGAAAAGCTCATGAGTCTCTGCTGCTTATCACTGCAGGTTTTGCTAACAACTGAGAATAGCCTCATAAAAGAAATGGCCTGCATGTTTGTGTAATGGGCAGAAGGGGGCCAGCGCTTGTTTTCCCAACATTTAAAAAGTTCGTCACACATTATCTCAACAAAGAATTGAGAAGACAGCATGACTTTCAAGAATTTTAAATTGTATTCAGGAAAATTGAGAACATTCACATGTTAGGACATGAGAGAGAGAGAGAGAGAGAGAGAGAGAGAGAGGGAGAGGGAGAGGGAGAGGGAGAGGGAGAGGAGGAGAGGGAGAGGGGGTGAGGGGGGGAGAGAGAGAGAGAGAGAGAGAGAGAAATACAGGGGGAGAGAGGGGGAGAGAGAGAAACGAAGTTAATGCATGATCACCTGCTCAGACAGTAAGCCACGCCCACAGGTCTAACGTCTAACATCCAAGTCCCACCTCCACCTTTATAGCCACACCTGTCACCACTCCCATTTTCGGGGCGATTCCCTCCAGGTACCACAATTTGACAGCCTGTACATTTCTTCCCTGTGATATCAGCCTTCTATCAGGTCAGTTCTATAAAAATCAGATGAAACATTCACATCGACTATCCTCCTCCACATTCTCAAAGAAGATATTGCTTCTTTATTTCCTATGAGTCAACATATTGTAGGAGGAGAGGGTGCAGCTAACTGGGAACATTCCCCACTTCCCTCCCATGGGTCTAGACTGACCTCTACATAGAAGAGTCATGAAGAGGACGAGTCGTGTCTTAGGGAGATAGATGAACATTTATTGGGAGAACATAAGGACAGAAATGGAGAAGAAAGTACAAGTCACGCAGGCATGTAGACCCCCAAGAAAGAAAGAGATGAAGCCACGGAGTCCCTGGTATTCCCAGCTTTCTAGTCCCTTCAGAGAAAGGGAAGGAGCCTCAGGAGTTGTGTTTCAACCTTTGCTTCCAGGTGTCACATCAGCCACCATCTGCATTTTATGGCCTTCCAAGTCTGGTAGGGAGGGAGTGCTGGGTCAGAATATGCAGACACTGGGCTTCTGACCCAGCCTCTGGGCCTTGTCCTGACCTCCTTCAGGGTACAGAGGGAAGGGTGCTGCTTTCCCTAGGCTGCCCTGTAGCAATGCATCCCTCTGAAGTCTCCACCCACTGGACTGCAAGGATAACCAAATAAAGAAACAAAGAAGCTTCTCAGTCTCTTCTGGATTAAACCATGTCCTTTGAATCCCTGACTCTTTGGGGGAGAAAGATTACCTTTTGGGGCTGGGTGGTGGCACACCCGGTTGAGCGCACATGTTACAATGCACAAAGACCCAGGTTTGAGCCGCTGGTCCCCACCTGCAGGGGAGGAAGCTTCATGAGTGGTGAAGCAGTGCTACAGGTGTCTGTCTCTCCCTCTTTATCACCCCCTTCCTTCTCAGTTTCTGGCTGTCTCTTTGCAATAAATAAAGATAACAAAAAAGATGTTAAAGATTACCTCTCTATCAGTAAAGTTCCTCCCTTCTGTCTCCTTATCAATTCATTAAATGACTATGTGGGGGAGTCCATTAAACTAGATATCTTAGGTGAGGAGAAGCATCTCTGTTCTGTCTTCTAGATCTTCCTGGACTTCCCCTGAGATATGGGATCTCATCTATGGAAGATCCTCTAACATCCTGGAGTCAATGACAATGTCAGTAGTGCCATCCTCCCTTTGGGCTGATAAGAAAGTTCTTTAAATGACGTGTCCTCCTGCATGTGGGAAGTGAGGGCTCAAACCCGGATCCTTGCACATGGTTATATGTGTGTTTAACTGGGTGTGCCATAGCCCAGCCTCCTATTTCATTTATTTTGTATTAATGAAAGATACAAAGAAAAAGACCAGAGCACTGCTCAGCTCTGGCTTGTGGGGGTGTTGGGAATTGAACCTGGGACCTTAGAGGTTCAGGCATGAGAGAATCTTTTGCATAACCGTTATGCTGTCACTCTAGCCCTTAAAGGTTCTTATAACCTATTTTCTACATGTTAAGGAGTGCAACCTGGACATTGTATTTAAATAGATGAGAAATCAATCCTAGAATCCTATTATAAGGAATTTTTCCTGGGACCACTCCTGTTATCAAAAGTTACACAAATCTATATCATAGGGAACCACTCCATTCAAAATAGAGGGAAGCTGATGCAGGAAACTGGCTATGTGGGTGGCAGAAAAACTGAGGAGCCAGACAGGAGATGGTCAGGCAGCCCCCAAATTAACCTCAGCAGGAAGCTATTTTCAAACCACTTCTTAGTAGAAATCCAATTTCCCTCTTATTCATCAAGACCAGTCAACCCAAACAATAATTACTCCTAATTCAGTGGCTGTTTTGCCTATTATCACAATGGCTGAGGAAGCCAATGTGGCCAGGGGATGGACTATATTTAAGATTTATTAATGTTTGTTTTATCTTAATTTAAATTTTAATTTAATTGTTTAATTTTAACTTAGTATAGATTACATTCTCACAATATTTTAGGGATATAATTTCACATATAGTTTTATATATGTAAGTCTAAGGTTCACCACACTCACCACCAGAGTTCCAGAGCCATCCAATAGAACCATGATGTCCTCTGGTAGAAGTACATCACCCATAGGGGCCCAGTGATCCCCCCCACCCCCCGCTCCCTGTTAAGCACACATAGTACTAAGCACAAGGACCCAGGCAAGGATCCAGTTTGAGTCCATGGCTCTCCACCTGCAGGGGGGGATGCTTCACAAGCTGTGAAGTGGTCTGCAGGTATCTTTCTCTCTCCCTCTCTATCTCCCCTCCTCTCTCAATTTCTCTCTGTCCTATCCAATAAAATGGGGGGGGGGTGGCCACCAAGAGAAGTGGACTCATAGTACCAGTGCTAAGCCCCAGCAATACCCTAAAAGGCAAAAAAAAAAAAAGTATATCACCTAGCACAGCTATATACAAGATACTGGGTACTGTACAGCAAACCCTAACAAAAGGACTTTTCAAAGTTAACCCAATTACCAAATAATGTGATGATAACATTAACTATCGATTGTCTTTTGGAACCCTAAGACAGCAGGAACCTCACATCTCCACTATAGAGCCTCTACTTCCCCCAGTCCTGGAACCCTTGGATACGGCCCACTTTCCCGTATGCCTCTCCCAATCCATATCAAATAATATTGCATCTGCCGATCACAACCTAACCAACATAACGATTGCCACCTCAACATGCTTCACTTCAGACTGTGTCCAGAGACTTCACATGTGGAATGACAACCCTTCAGTTTCATTACTCGGGTGAGACCTTTCCTTTCATAGTATACTCTAATTCCATCCCAGGTGGTTTACTTTCTAACAAAGTCCCAAAACTTAGATAAACACCAGTTTCTGTGAGAGAGAGCATATGTTCACATGTATCCATAAACTAGTGCAAAATATATACCTGAAAGCAGAAGTACACTAGAGTTTGCAGTGAGCACCCCCCTAACACTTCCTCTCCACTATTCCAAGCTTTGGGTCCATGATTGCTCAACAATTTGTTTGGCTTTGTATGTTAACTCTCTTTTCAGTCACCAGGTTCCAGATGTCATCAGGATGCCGGCCAGGCTTCCCTGGACTGAAGACCCCACCAATGTGTCCTGGAGCTCAGCTTCCCCAGAGACACACCCTACTAGGGAAAGAGAGAGGCAGACTGGGAGTAGGGACCGACCAGTCAACGCCCATGTTCAGCAGGGAAGCAATTACAGAAGCCAGACCTTCCACCTTCTGCAACCCTCAATGACCCTGGATCCATGCTCCCAGGGGGATAGAGACTGGGAAAGCTATCAGGGGAGGGGGTGGGATATGGAGATTGGGTGGTGGGAATTGTGTGGAGTTGTACCCCTCCTACCCTATGGTTTTGTTAATTTATCCTTTCTTAAATAAAATAAATAAAAAAGAATAAAAAAATTTTTTTTTAAAAAGTATATCACCCCTGATAATAAAGACCTCTAGGTCAACAATATCTCAGAATCTGAAATGAAAGCAAAAACTACCAGTGGGATATTAAAATCACTGTAACTTTGTTCTCAGCATATATATCAGCGACAAGGCTGCAGGGATAGCTCCCTACATAGGGTTTCCTTTCCTAATTTGTAGTATAGCCATTTTAAGGAACCAGCTTGTTCTCAGTTGTAAAGTAGATGATGAATTCAGATATTTCTAGCGATGAGAGCCAAGTATCATACTGCTCATGTTGTTAATGGGTTGTTCAGTCAGAAGCTATGTTGTACAGAATACATGATATGTTCCAAGGCATTCCATAAATTCTTGGGTGCCAATACTGGGGCTGGCATAGAAAGAAAATCTATTCTAGGGAGTCGGGTGGTAGCGCAGCAGGTTAAGCGCATGTGGCGCAAAGCGCAAGGACGGGCATAAGGATCCCCGTTCGAGTCCCTGGCTCCCCACCTGCAGGGCAGTCGCTTCACAGGCGGTGAAGCAGGTCTGCAGGTGTCTATCCTTCTCTCTCCCTCTCTGTCTTCCCCTACTCTCTCCATTTCTCTCTGTCCTATCCAACAACGACGACAACAATAAAACAACAAGGGCAGCAAAAGTGAATAAATAAATAAAATATTAAAAAAAAGAAAAAGAAAACCTATTCTATAAATAGGAATGCATTCCAGTGAGCCAAAATCACTGCCGCTCCCATGATGGACTGGGCTCAGGATTATCAATTTAGTGTTCCCCAGTTTTCATAAAAATCTGCAGTGGTCCGGAAGGTGGCGCAGTGATAAAGCTTTGGACTCTCAAGCATGAGGTTCTGAGTTCGATCCCCGGCAGCACATGTACCAGAGTGATGTCTGGTTCTCTCTCTCCCTATCTTTCCCATAAATAAATAAAATCTAAAACAAACAAACAAACAAAAATCTGCATTAATTATAATTATGCAAGAAAACCATTTATCTACTGCATATGCAAACACGTGTGTATGTGTGTGTGTGTGCACATATGTGTGATTACTGGCAACTATCACTGGAGGGACAAATTTTTCAAGAAAACACATAGCAACCTAAAACAGCCAAAAGAAAACTGCCTGTGGGTCGGACGGTAGTACATCAGGTTAAGCACACGTGGCGCAAAGTTCAAGGGCTGGCATAAAGATCCAGGTTCAAGCCCCTTCACAGGTGGTGAAGCAGCTCTGCAGGTGTCTATCTTTCCCTCTTCGTATTCCCCTCCTCTCTCCATTTCTCTCTGTCCTATCTAACAACGACGACATCAGTAACAACAATAATAACTACAACAATGATAAAAAACAAGGGCAGCTAAAAGGAAAATAAATAAATATTAAAAAGAAAGAAAGGAAGGAAGGAAGAAAGAAAACTGCCTTAAAAAGCCAAAATCTTTGAGAAATGCCTTTGTCATATGCAGAGCTACTTCCTGCCCCACCCCCCACACCACTGCTACCCCGAGTGCCAAATGTAGACAGAAACCTAGCACTTTCACAGTCTGGTAGCATCAGCAATTTTTAAAAACTCTTAAGCCAGATGTTTAACATCCTGTTGAAAAAAAATGCTGTTTGCTTTAATAATGTCTTCACTATACTTGCATCGGGTGGCTTGTGGGAATGTGGGCACTAACTGGTTTTGAGTCTTTCTTTTTGTTTTGCAAAACAAGTCGTTTATCTGGCAGTTCATTCTTGTTAGAGATGGGAGACACAAGTGAGGCAAGTGAGTCAGATGTGTAGACAAAGGAAAGTTTGAATGGAGTAGCCTGGGGAGCCCTCGGAGTCCCGGCAGGGGAAATGTGAGAGCCCAGCCGTGAGATGCTGAAGATCCCAGCCTGGGACAGGATGATGGTTCTGGCTCAGAACTGTGTATGGCATGAGAAGAGTTGGGGATCTTGGTCTGTGATCTATTCAGGCATAGTTCTGGTCAGATGTCTTTAGTGCAGGCAGGAGGAAGATAAGCTTTTCCTGTGTGGGTGAGGGGTCTACTTGTTCCCAGAACATCCCCTTCAATCTGTCTCAGTGAAAGAAGTTCTTTCCGAGGGTGGGGTCTGCCTCAGCATGTTTCCTTCAGTTCTGATAACAAAGACCACATAAGTGATCACATAAGTGATCTCAAAGATTTTGGCTTTGTAGGGCAGTTTTCTTTCTTTCTTCCTTCCTTTCTTTCTTTTTAATATTTATTTATTAATTATCTAATTAATTTTTTAAATTTTATTAATGATTTAATATTCATTTACAAAATTATGAGATAACAGGGGTATAATTTCAAAATGTTCTCACTATTAGTCCTCATTCCCTCCATCAGAAACTGCAATAGTTCTCCCAAGGTTACAGATAAGGGTTAACTTATTTCTACAAATACATATATATTTGCCCATTTTTAAATTTGTTACTGTATAGAGATAGGGAAATTGAGAGAGGAGGGGGAAGTAAAGAGAGAAAGAGACAGAGAGACACCTGCAGCCCTGCTTTACCACTTGTGAAGCTTTCCCCCTACAGGTGGGGACCAGGGGCTTGAACCCAGGACCTTGTGCACTATGATGTGAGCGCTTAGCCAGGTGAGCTACTGCTTGGCCCCCGTTTGCCTTTATTTATTTATTTATTTATTTATTTATTTATCTATCTTTATGGTCTGCCCTTTTTTTTTTTTTTTTTTTGGCCTCCTGGGTTATCAAGGGGGCTCGGTGCCTGCACTACAAATCCATGGCTCCTGGATGCCATTTTCTTCATCTTGTTGCCCTTGTAGCTACTGTTGTTATCATTGTTGTTGCTGTTGTTGAAGAGGACAGAGAAAACTCAAGAGAGGAGGGGAAGACAGAGAGGAGGAGAGAAAGACACCTGCAGACCTGCTTCATCACTTGTGTGGCTGGGATCCTTAGGCCGGACCTTGGATCTTCGCGCCATGTGCACTTAACCCGCTGTGTTACCGCCCAGCCCCCACCCTTCCTCCTTTTTAAATCACACCTATAGCTATAACTACTTCCTAATGAGTCATTTTATATGTGAAAAAACTTTGCAGACAACGCCAAGGACTTGGGAAATATTTTTTCAAAGTGATAGTAAAACAATTTTATTTTTGCTAAGTTAATTCTTAAATGATATAGTCACCAATCTAGACAAATTTGATGTTTGATCATTACTTACAATATTTATCTATCTGTCCTTTTTTTTTTTTCCTATTTGGTCTTTTTTAATAGATTTAGTCCATTTTAATGTTTTAGGAAGAAGGAGACCAAAGCACTATGCTTCTTCTTCTTCTTCTTTTTTTTTTAATGCCACTCAGCCTGAGTTAGTTGCCATGTCCTTGGTTCTAATATAATAGCATATAGAGAGCACTGCCACCTACACACACCTTGTAAACCTTCCAAACCACAGCATCCTTGTCTTGTTTGTTCTGAATTTCCATTACTAACTTACTTGACACGGATAGGTGCTTAATTAACATATAAAAGTGAAACTTTGAATTATTTTATTTTTATTATTACTCAAGTTTTATTTTTATTTACTTTATCTTCTTTTTTTTATTCTGCCAGGGTTTTAACTGGGACTTTGCCTCTATACAAGTCTACCTCTCCCAGAAAACTTTCTTTTTACAAGGCAGAAAGTGAGTTAGAGACTTATATATTAAGGGCTGGGTGGTGGTGCACCTGGTTGAGCACATATGTTACAATGTGCAAGGGTCTGGGGTCAAGCCCCCTGTACCCACCTGCAGTGGTACAAACAAAGCACTATGCTTCTATGTATGATATTTCATTTGCTTTATCTTCTTTATTTTTTGTACAATGCTGAAATTTGAACCCAGGGCTTCCTGTGTAGAAGGCAGCCATTTTGCCACTGAAATGATTCCTTGACTTCCTTTACTGTTTTATAAAGAATTGATTTCAAAGTTCAAATTCTTTGATAATCTTAACTTATTCTTTTTTTTTCTCTCACAATTTTGTTCTTAGATGTTAATTTCCTGATAAAAGTAGTCCTAAATAACAATTTCTTGGAACCTCTTGTGGGCCTCTACAGGACCTTGGTCTCAATGTGGGTCAACAGTGGTAGAAACTGCCCCACTCTCTGAAGGGAGGCTGGGTCAACACACTCTGCCACTCAAGGAGGAATGATCCTGAAATGAGTGCAGCCTAGAATGTTCCTAGCTATGATCACAGAATGTGAGCTCAGACCTACAGGGATACAGACGTTACGCAGGCTGCTGTGCTGAACATGGACCCCAGATCAAATCAATGAGGTTGACAGTTAAGGGTATTAGTATACTTTCCCATATCTGAGAGCTAGCTACTCTCTGCCCTGATCCAGCTTTCTAGTCCTGTTCTTAACTCTGACACCATCTCCCCAGACGATACCTTTAGTCCGACTGCATGTTAGCTGTCAGGCTCAAGCAAATATTAGTAAAATCATGGGCCCCTTGGAATATACCTAAAATAGACTTCCTAGCTTTTTCCAAAATGGAGACCCCAAATCTCATCTGCTCTATTCTTGCCTTAAGGTTCCTGATTATTAAACAATTTATTCTGCATTTTATCTTACTGCTTTTCAACCATCACGTTGCTGATGCTACTATGATGCCAACCTGACTTCCCTGGGCAGACAACCTCACCAGTGTATCCTGGAATCCCACCTCCACAGAACACTGCCCCACTAGGGAAAGATAGAAACAGACTGGGAATATGGATAGACCTCTGCCCATGTCAAATGGAGAAGCAATTACAGAAGCCAGACCTCCCACCCTCTGTTCCCCATAATGACCTTAGGTCCATACTCCCAGAGGGATAAAGAATAGGAAAAATTCCAATGAAGGGGATGGGATGCTGAACTCAGGTTGTGGAAATTGTGTGTAATTGTACCCTTCTTATCCTATGGTCTTGTCAATCATTATTAAATAAATCTTTTTAAAAAAGTACTCCTAAGTAAGTATTGTATATTGACTGTGTAGCTTACAACTTTGTCAAGATTCTGAGTTGGTACTTAATAGCTGAAAGAAAGCCTCATTAGGTGAATTATGTAATTTGAAAAACAGGAGTATTGAATCTTGAAGAAAGATACTAATTATGGACTCCAACTTAGCAACTCATAAGTACATCAGAGATTTTGCCAAATGTATAAGTTATAGTCCCTAGATTGGCATTCTAGGGATTCAATATTATCATACTTCAGAGATAATCGTAGTGTAAAGAACAGGGTCACACTCATCAGACTTTCAATAGACTAGTAGGAGGTTGCTGTATGGCTGTTTACCTGTAATGATGACATCTCTGAGAATGTGTGTGACCCTGCAAACCATTGTGTGTGGTGAAGCTGAAGTTCTGTGTATGGTTTACTGCTCTCCCAGGAAAAGTTTCTGTCATTAGACAGCTAAAGGGCATGCTGTTCTTGGGCTCTTTGACTTGAGATCCATTGCCTGACAATTCTAAAGCTCCCAAGTTTGATGTCCAAATGCAGGCCCTATAAGCCATGCGTGGTACCCATGACACCACTCCTTCTTAGTCTTACCTGGGCACTTACACATGGCAATATGTGCACTCAACCAACTGTGCCAGCACCTGACCCCAAGGTTGTTTCTTTTAAATAGTATATTGGATAGCAAATGTCAATTTTGGTTTTCTGAGAAGTAAAATGTATATACTTCAGAAAATACATGATCCCAAACAAACTTCAGGATTCAACTGCTTGGGAATAAAATAAGAGAACATCCCAAAACCTAATTGTGTGAACAATTTAGTTTGTGCTTGATATTTCAAAAGAAAGTTAATGTTATTCTCAGAACAAGAGAATAAGGCTTAAATCAGGCTTTTAGATGGTTACTCTAGGAAGACTTAAGCCCAAACTGCCAATTCTAGTTGTATTATTTTTAAGAGATGGCCAATGATTTCTTCAATAGCAACTCTTTTCTGACCGTGAAAATAACAGCTCACACCAACTGATTTCAGTAACCAGGCCCATTTTTGCTGCCACTGCTTTAAAAAATACTTTAGGTTGATGGAGTACCTGTCATCTGTGGCCTGCATGCCTGGAAAACAACTCATCCTTAACATCTGTGAGAATGGGAAGACTTTTCTCTTGATTAATGAACAGATAAAATAATGTCATTAAGATGTAGCTTATCACTAAACATAAGAATTTGGAAGATTAGAGAGGAAAAAGATGAGTCCATTTTAGAGTTAAATGCTTATTCCATATCTTTCTTTCTTCTTTTTTTTTTTTCTCTTTTGGCATGTACCATACTCCTCATAGTCTGCTAATTTGTCTGTTCTAACTCCTGATATCCCATATGACCCTCCTCCCTGCAACTTAAAGCCTCTAGACCAGCTTAATGATGTGAATAAACTAGATAAGTTGGGAGGCAGGGTAGAGAGCTGCACAGAATAAACACTAAGAGATTGAGAGTTTTATTCCCCAGATCCCCATGAGTGAAGTTTTAAGATTGCCCTTTTTTTTTTTTTGGTCATATAGTAAAGTTGTACTAAAGCTGAGATTCTTTTTTAAAAAAAATGAATTTGCCGGGCAGGGGTACATAGCATAATGGTTATGCAAAGAGACTCTCATGCCTGAGGTTCCCAGGTTCAATCCTCCGCACCACCATAAGCCAGAGCTGAGCAGGGCTCTGGTGTTTCTCTCTGTCTTTCTCTCTCTGCATGTCTCTCAAAAATAAAATAAAGAAATTACTTTTAAAAAATGAATAAATTCCTTGCTTCAACTATTTAAAAAATAAATTTGTCAATGGTTTATAACACTAGAGAAATTGGGGAGTGTAACCACATATTTCTTTATGTTCAGAAGTCTCACCACAACACACCACCAAAGTTCTAGTGCTGTTCCACTATCAAAAGAAGCCCTCTCCCAGTTTCTTCCACCCCTTACCTCTTTTCTCAGAGATCCACCACAATTTTCAGAGCCAAAGAGTTAACTTTATTTATTTGTTTTGTTGGTCCATTTGCTTTGTGTGACCATATGGTGATTGTCTTTCACATCCCTACTTATTGCACTGAGCACCATCACCTCAAATCACACCCATCACTTTGAAAAGACACAGATTCCTCTTTCTTTTTCTTTTCTTTTTTTTTTAAGTAGCTGAGTACACATCTCCTTTGTGTCCATTCATCCACTGACAGGCATTTCGGTTAATTCTATACTTTGGTCACTGTGAAGAGAGCTGTTATGAGCATAGGGATGTAAATGTACTTTTGAATTCATCTTTTCATATTTTTGACTTCATTACAAGTAGTAGTAGTGCTGGGTAATATTTCATTTTTTTAAAGGAATCTCCACAGTTTTCCCAAAAAGCTGCACAAATTTGTAGAAGGTCCTTTTTCTCAAATCCTCACCCACACTTGTTTATACCTCTTTGCTATAAGTCATTGTCACTGCTGTGAAGTTTTATCTACTCGTGGTTTTGCGTTGCATGTCCCTAGTAAGCGATAATGAACTTTTTTTTTCATGAGTCTGTGGTTTATTTGTATGTGTTCCTGTGTGTTTGTTCAGGTCTTCTGCCTCTTTTTATTGAGTTGCTTGTGTTTTGTTATTAATTTGTACAAGGATATTTAAATATACTTTGGATATAAATCCCTTGTCGGGCTACAATGTGCAAATATCTTCTCCCACTTGATATACTGTCTTTTGGTGCTCTTTCACTGTATAAATGTGTTTTAAAGCTTCATTTACTTCATGAAAGTGACAAGGGAGCAGCCAGAGCACCACTCAGCTCCAGAATATGCATAACCCTGGGACCAAGCCAGAGCCCTGTGTTTGCAAGTTCTATATCTTATCTACTGGGTCACCTCTGCAAATTCAAAAGAAAGGCTTTTGAATTTGATGTAGGTCCACCTACCATGTTTTACTTTTTTTTTCTTAGCTATTGAAATTGTGTCCAGGTACCTATGATCTCACTCATAGGTGACATAAGAATAAAGGACAATAAGGAATAAAGGACAGTAAGGGGAAAATTGGACTGGATGTGGTATATTGCACCAAAGCAAAGTACTCTTGGGAAGGGAAAAAAAAAAGAGCATTTGAGTCCTGGTGTAGGATTGAGGATGGTGTCTTGATATGGGGGAACAAACATCTCCCAGACCTAGAAAGGAAAGCCGATAAGCTGTGCCTATGTGTGAAAGTCTGCACTGTAAACCATTAACCCGCGCCCCCAATAAAGTAAAGTAAAATAAAATTAAGAAAAATAGTCACTAAATGGAAGTGCAGTCGTTTCAGAAGAAAATATATTTGTGCATGTATAGGACCTGGGACCAGGGAGACAACATTTTACTAAGACTTAGATGAAAAGGCAAGTTTTGGAAGTTTGCTATTATTATTTTTTTAATATGAAGAAGGGTGAGAGCAGATAGCATAATGATCATGCAAAGAGTCTATCATACCCAAGACTCCAAAATCCCGGGTTAAATCCCCCGAATCATCATAAGCCAGAATTGAACATTGCTCTGGTAAAATAATAATAATAATTTAATTAAGTAATAATATAAAAATAAATGATAAAAATGTGAAGGAGAAAGGAAGGAGTTTTATCTTTTAGGTTTTTTTTTTGTTGTTGTTCAATGTCACTTATTGCTATAGTTTTTATCTGTTATCAGGTGACTTGCATTTATTTCTCTGGAAGACAGCCTCAGGATAACTTCTCACAGGTGCAATATAAAGAATTGAAACAGGGGCCAGGTGGTGGCACACCTGGTTGAGTGCATGTTACAATGCACAAGGACCTGTATTCAAACCCCCCAGTCCCCACCTGCAGAGGAAAAGCTTTGCCAGTGGTGAGCAGTGCTGCAGGTGTTTCTCTGTCTCTCTTCTCTCTATCTTCCCCTACTCACTCAGTTTCTGGTTATGTCTATCCAGTGAATAAAGATATATAAATATATATTTGAAACACATGAATCTGTGAGAAAAAAAGTAGTGTAACTGTAGCTAAGACTTTGTGACAATTATTATCTTTGGGTGTGAGGGGAGACCACAGAGCTGTGGACGTAGGTGCAGTGTGGAATTATACCCCTGTGATCTTATCATTTCTTAAACTATTATTAAATCACTCATAAAAATAATTTTTTAAAGGAAGTTTGCGAATAACCAAATATATAGATATTTATAAGAAGGATGTGTTTACATTACAAAGTTTACGAAACCCAGGAGCATGAAATACTGCTTGGGCTGTTGATTCAGAAGCATTATCTTAACATCACCCTGGAGACATTTACTTACAACCTAAATGAAAGGTAAGAGCTCTGCATATCATGTACTGCTCCAAGTACAGAGAATTGGTTTACACTCACTAACAAAAGATGTTGCTCAAAGGAAAGGGAGGGAAAATGGGCTCTCGCCTATGAAAACTGGAAGATTCATATTTTAGAAATTCCCCATCTCTAGTGAAGACTTAGGTATGTGTGGTATGACCTCTGACTCTTACATTGCCTGATGGGAAGAATTTAGGACAAAGGGGAGCTGATGTGGATATTGTTGTAATAATAATATAATGTCCTAGCAGGAGAAAGTTTATATTTTCTATCAGGGTAATAAAAATAAATATACAACTTAAAAATTATTGATAATAAGCAGAAATTATATCTAATATACTATATTATAGCAATAGTTATAATACCTATAAAAGGTGAGACATAATAATTGTCTGGATAGCAAATTTAGCAACAAATCAAAGATGCTGTTTTGCTGTACACTTTTAAATTTTTTATTATCTTTATTTATTGGATAGAGACAGCCAAAAATTAAGAGGGTAGGGGAAGGTAGAGAGGGAGAAAGACAGAGAGACACCTGCAGCCCTGCTTCACCACTTGCAAAGCTTTCCCTCTACAGGTGGGGATCAGGGGCTCAAACCTGGGTTCTTACCCATCGAAACATGAGCTCAATCAACCCAGCCCCTTGCTGTACATTTTTCTAGGATGTTATAATAGCATTTCCTTTTAATGTACATTTGAGTTGTTGCAAAAAAAA